>NC_090266.1:186156559-186464684 GCF_040414725.1 Anabrus simplex
ATGCAACTCTGTCCAAACTATCGGCGTGGTTATCCAGCGCAGACGTCATCGAGTATCGCCTGCCCCAGCAAACATCAGCGCTCAAACACCTGCTCCGCCTGCCACTCGCTTGCCTCCTCCATATAATCCACCCCCACTTCCATCGCCTTCTTGTTGCCTCACTACCATTTCTCCCAACATTTCGCCTACCGTACCGGTCCCTACCACGACAACTCCCACTATCACTGTTACTTCTACGCAACTTTATCCCATCATTTCTATTACTACTACTACCTCGTCCCATCCATCTCCTCTCCTGACCTCTCTTCCTCTCCCTCCCAACTCTGAGCAGACAAGTCACCAGGAAACGTCTCAACCACCATCTACCGAGGGAACTTCTACCGATCCTTCTGAAAATGCGGCACATCCATCTTCGCCATTACCGCCATCTGATCGTACCTCAACTTACAGCTGTGTTCTGCGCGGTATGGACCCTAACGTACCGCCTGCTGCCATCACACGTGCACTTCGCCAGGCAGGAGTACCTGTCAAGCAAGCATCCCGTATTTATAACTCCGACGGTCCCACATTTCTGGTGAGACTCCAGCTGCCGACGCACGCCGACGTTCAGCGCCTCATCGATCAAGGAATCCACATCTATGGCCGCTATCATCGGGTTGAACCCTCCCATTCTTCTCCACTCCCTTCGCACCGTATGCCCACGCCTCGCGGCCGTCCCCGGCCCGCTCCATCACCCCAATCTCCTCGTCCTCATCTCACCACTCCACCACCTCTCAACTACTTTACGCCTCCCTTACCCAACCCGGACCTTTTCACCCTTATCCTCACTTCCCTTCTTAACTTCTCCTCTTTTTACAATCTTCTAGCCCTCCATCTTTTCCGTCACACCATCATGTAAAGCTCTGTATCTAATATATTGTATCTTTGTCAATAAAGCACAGCAAATGCAAATCTGCCAATAAAGCGCTAGAGAACCTACACTTCCTTTATCCCATCTCCTTTACTATTTCAAACCGCCTTTTCCCCATCTCCCTCTTTTTTCACTCCTTCTCAACCCCGTCATCTCTCCTGGCCAGAGAGAGGGCGACACCCTCTAGGTGGCCCGCCCCACCCCTTCAGGGTGGGGAATGAAAACATTGAAGCAGCAGCAGCCTCCATGGGAAAAAACTCTCTCCTCTGATTTGGATTGCACCGAACTCCGTCGCACCTTCAAATCATTTTTGCTCGGCCGGGTGGCTCACCATCTATAACTTAGCTTCCCGCCGATTCAATCAGCATATTAGGCCGACACCTAGTTGGTAGTCAGCCTCCCCAGCACCATGTCCAGCTGCGTGCTCCATGACATCGATCCCGCTCTCTCTGACCAGGACTTACTTGCCAAACTCCAAATGGCACACGTCCCAGCCCGAAGCGTCTCAAGGATACTGCAAGACTTCGTCCCTACACGTCGGGTCCTGCTACATCTCCACTCAGCTGACGCCGTTTCACATTTTCTCGCCAGCGGAATCTACTTGGACAGCCAGATCCACCGAGTGACATCTTGTCCTTCGTACTTTGCCAACGAAACACCACCACAGTGGACTCCGTCCCAACCATCTTCCTCTCATTTCTACACAACTCCCATCGCCACCACCACCAGCACCACCATCACCACTACCATCGCAACGACCAGCACGCCCTCCATCCCTCTCTATCCTTCTGTCCCGGTCACAACTGTTATAACATGCCATCCTTCTCCTCTCATGACTTCTTTCCTCCCTGTCTGCCCTAGCCCTGAAGGACCTCAACACCTGAACCAACCCACTGAGACATCTCCGTCTACAGCTGCAGCACTGCCTTCGTCACCACCATCTACGCACGCCGCCGACGCAGCAGCCTCCGCCGCACCACCATCCACGCAGTCCTCATCGACCTGTCACACCATGTACAGCTGTGTGATACGCGGAGTGGATCCTGCTCTCTCAGCTCGAACGATTCTCCAGGAACTTCAAGCCGAAGGCGTCCCAGTTCGTCGCGTCTTTCGGATCAAGAACTCCTCCGGCCCGACGTATATGGTCCGCATACACCTTCCAACTGCCGAAGATGTCCAACGACTTATTGCCAATGGAGCTTACATCTATCGCCATCGTCATAAAGTTGAGCCCTCTCTCTCCCCACCTCAACCTATTCGCCAACGTTTCAACCCACCATATTGCCGCCCCCGGCCAATTCCTCCTTTCCAACCTAGTACACCCGTTTGCCCACGCCTCTCCCCACCTAATTTCTTCCCTCCACCACCTCCAACGCTAGATATCATCCGACTCCTCATCACTTCCCTTAACAATATCACAACAATTCTGCAACTCCTCACATTCCATTTCCACCCTGCTACATTCATTTAAACTTCACTCCTCGAGCACAATTCCTATCGTTCCCATCTCCCCAGCTAAGAAGACCCACCGTTACTTCCTCATGAATATTTACATCGCCATCCCCATCTTCCTCTTCTATCACACCTTCTACTTCTTTTCCCTTCTCCCGGCCCGAGAGATCGCGACACGATCTAGGGGGCCCGCCCCGTCCTTCGGGCGGGGAATGAAAGCATTTAAGCAGCAGCAGCCTCCATGGGGGGGGGGGGGACCGGGATCTCCAAGAGGCTTTTAACATTCAAGAGCTCTGGTTGGGGACACGACGACTGCTCTCCTCTGCTTCAACGCAACGCATATTTTTTCTTCGGCCGGGTGACTGCTCAACTTTACTTATCACCCTGCCGAGACAACAAAGCATATAGGCTGGCACCACGTAGGAGGTCGGCCTTCCCACAATGCTCTACACCTGCCTTGCCCGCAACGTTCCTCTCGTCTTCTCAGACCAAGATGTCCTCGCTGCTCTTCGTCCGGCGGGTGCCTATGGTGCCTGCCGGCTAGTCGACGACGAAGCTCAACCACTATCCGATGTACTTCTCTATTTATCCACTCCAGCCGACGTCTCTACCATCATCAAGAATGGCGCACGCATCCACAACCATCTCTATGCAGTTGAACCTACTCCAGAGGATCTTTTGGCTGAGCTACCGGACACTGACGACCCTCCGCCTGGAACCATCGATCCGCCCGCTACGACCACACCACCTCCCTACTGCTCACCCCCGCCCCCTTTGTCCTTCCCTCCTGTTACCTCTGCCACTACTCTAACCACTGCTACCTCCACCATTACCACCTCAGTTCACACCTCCTCTTCCCTTCCTATCACTACTACTGTTACCACTCATCCTTCCCCTCTCATGACATTTCCTTTCCCCTTACCTCCCTCCACTGACCCCACACACCCCCAGCGCTCATCACTTCCGTCATCTGAAGAGGGATATTCCCATCAAGATACTCCTGGCAACTTGGCACAGCCACCATTGGTCCCACCGCCTTCCACCAGCACTACCACCTTTAGCTGTGTCGTCTGCGGTGTGGAGCCCAGTCTTCCATCAGCATCTATCATCCAAACACTCCGCCAGACAGGGATACCAGTGCGCCGAGCCTTTCGGATCTATAACTCCGCTGGACCCACCTATCTCGTCCGCCTTCATCTGCCGACTGCTGAAGACGTTGAACGCCTCATCGCCACCGGGATCCACCTCAACGGCCGTCATCATCGCATAGAACCATCTCGCTCACCTCCACCACCTTCATCTCATCCCTCCACACCTCGAAGTAGTCCCCGGCCGGCCCCACCTCCCCAACCACCTCCTCCATCATTTCATCCTTATCTCTTCCCGCCCCCACCTCCTTACTTTCCCCCACCTCCCTCTTTTGATATCCTTCGCCTTCTTCTAACTTCGCTTGTTAGCTTCTCCTCCTTTTATAACACCCTTGCCCTTCATTTATTTTCCTCTCACCTTGTATAACCCCTCTCCTCTTTGTTCACAGCTCATTCTGACATAATCACAACTGTATTCTCACTTCAATAAGAATAAATACTTAGGAATAGACGCAATTCCCCTCCCATCTCCTAACTCTCCACATCCTTTACCCACCTCCTTCTTCCATCACATCTCCCCAACCCGCCCGCATCTCTTGGCCAGAGAGAGGGCGACACCCTCTAGGTGGCCCGCCCCACCCCTTCAGGGTGGGGAATGAAAGCATTTAAGCAAGCAAGCCTCCATGGGGCTCTGGCTCTCAACACACCTGCTCTGGTTGGAGAGGGGAAAACACATCACACACGCCCGAAATTTTTCGGCTGGGTGGCCATCATCTTTAATAGCCCACTCAGTCGGCCCAATATAAACACAAACAGGCAGACGCCTAGTTGGCAGTCTCCTATCCTCATCATGACCTTCTGCCTCATCCCTGGCGTGGAACTCCACATTCCCGAAGATCACATATTTGAAGACCTCCAAGCAGACGACGTTCCAGTTCTCAACGCCTTCAGACTACAGGACGGTCAGACCGCAGCACCATCTACTCACGTTTTAGTCCAACTAGAAGGAGAAGCAGCCCAACGCCGCCTGTTCACCACCGGAGCAAACATCCATAATAAAACCTACGCAGTGGTGCCAACCCCCCCATGCATCCTGAACCAAATAAAAGCCGACCCTTATCACATCCCCATCATCCAGGTGCCCCCATCGCCCCTACCAACCTTACCCACAACAACAACAACAACAACTACCCTCACAACCATAACTCCGTCAACTTGTACCCCCTCCCCAGACATATTCACCACCGTCACAACTTCCCACCCATCTCCAGTAATGTCATCATCCCAGCAGACCCCAGCCACCCCACCACTGCAATTTCCGCCGGACGCCGCAGTCTCACCACCAGCAAACCAACAACAGACGCCCCCACCAGCCGTCTTCAGCTGTGTACTACGTGGGATATCTCCAGAAGTTACCGAGCAAAACATAATCCAAGAACTACGGTAAACTGGAGTCAATGTACTTAGAGCCATCAGAATTTACAACAGCCATGGACCTACTTTCATGATGCGCCTCCAGATGCCCAGTAAAGAAGACGCCCAGCACCTCATCAGTACCGGCGCACAAGTCTATGGTCGCCGCCATCGAGTAGAGCCCTCCCACTCCCCACCCCTACCCCCACGAAACCGCCAACCATCAATCAATTCACACCGCCGCCCCCAGCCAACCCTCCCCTGTGTTCCCCCATATCTACAACAAACTCCGTTCCCTCTCCCAACTGGACCCATCCCTCTACCTCTCCAAACATACGACCTTCTTCGCCTCCTCATTCTATCTCTCCATAACATCACCACCACCCTCCAGTTCCTAACCTCCCATAGCTACACCGGACCCTACGTCCGACCGACTTAGGCACATCATACTCATCTTTAAGAATTGTATCACCTCATCCATCAGTCTGCATTGTAAAACTCACCAAATATCAATAAAGTCTTATATACCAGCACTTAGACAAAACGCAAATCCTCTCCCATCTCCTAACTCTCCACATCCTTTACCCACCTCCTTCTTCCATCACATCTCCCCAACCCGCCCGCATCTCTTGGCCAGAGAGAGGGCGACACCCTCTAGGTGGCCCGCCCCACCCCTTCAGGGTGGGGAATGAAAGCATTGAAGCAGCAGCAGCCTCCATGGAGAGTACTATTATATTATCTAGTGCTAGAGGACGTCTACAACGCTCTAGACAATGGGGTACATATCCAAGGACAACTACATCGAGTGCAAGATACCCCAGGGAAATTACTCGACCGGCTAATGAAGGAATACACCGTCGCCACAGCCACCCCCACTACTGGCACATCACACCAACAGCAGTCGCCCTCTCCTTACACCTCCCAGACCACCACCACTTCCACCTCCTCTCATTTTACCTCCAACACCCCTACCACCACCACAACTTCTACCCACCCCTCTCCCATAATGGCATATCACCCCCCACCCTCCCACGCTCAGGGCCAGCAGGCAGAAGTAACAACGCCGCCAAATGAAGCAATAGCAATTCAAGCAGACAATACACAACCACCAACACCAGATAATGTACGACCGCTAACTTCACCGCTCAGCCAGAACAACCTATACAGCTGTGTTGCCTGTGGCGTGGAACCTAACCTACCACCAATAGCAATTCTCCAGGAACTCCAAAAAGCAGGAATCCCAGTGAAGAAAGTCATTAGGATCCACAACGATGATGGCCCTACATATTTAGTACGCATGCAACTACCAACGCCCGAAGACGTCCAGCGCCTCATCCCCCAAGGGATATACCTCAACGGCCGACATCTCAGGATAGAACCGTCCCGCTCTCCGCCCCCAACTTCTAACCAACATAAATTACCCCGCCACCGCACATGCCCCCGGCCTGCACCCCCTCAGCAACCTCCCAGTCCACACTTCCGCTTTCCACCATTTTCACCCAGCAACTATCCACCACTCCCACCTGCAATCTTCCCACTACCCCCTCCTCCATCTAACCTCTTAAGTCTCCTATTCACCTCCCTGGTAAATTTCTCATCCCTGTATCACATCCTAGCACTTCACATCCTCCCTCCACCTCACGAAACCCGTCACTTCATCACATCACCATACGCAACTTGGTTGTAAAATCGCTCATGTAACTCTCATACACCTCCATAAATTTCTGTATATATGTATCTTTGTCAACACAGCACAGAAAATGTAAATCTGTCAATAAAGCGCTAGAGAACCTACACTTCCTTTATCCCATCTCCTTTACTTATTCAAACCACCTTTTCGCCATCTCCCTCTTTTTCACTCCTTCTCAACCCCGTCATCTCTCCTGGCCAGAGAGAGGGCGACACCCTCTAGGTGGCCCGCCCCACCCCATCAGGGTGGGGAATGAAAACTTGCAAAGTAAGTAAGTAAGGCCTCCATGGGGAGGGGAAAACACATAACACACGCCCGAAATTTTTCGGCTGGGTGGCCATCATCTTTAATAGCCCACTCAGTCGGCCCAATATAAACACAAACAGGCAGACGCCTAGTTGGCAGTCGCCTATCCTCATCATGACCTACTGCCTCATCCCTGGCGTGGAACTCCACATTCCCGAAGATCACATATTTGAAGACCTCCAAGCAGACGACGTTCCAGTTCTCAACGCCTTCAGACTACAGGACGGTCAGACCGCAGCACCATCTACTCACGTTTTAGTCCAACTAGAAGGAGAAGAAGCCCAACGTCGCCTGTTCACCACCGGAGCAAATATCCATAATAAAAACTACGCAGTGGTGCCAACCCCTCCATGCATCCTGAACCAAATAAAAGCCGACCCTTATCTCATCCCCATCATCCAGGTGCCCCTACCAACCTTACCCACCTTCGGAACAACAACAACTACCCTCACCACCATAACTCCGTCAACTTGTACCCCCTCCCCAGACATATTCACCTCCGTCACAACTTCCCACCCATCCCCAGTAATGTCATCATCCTGCCTGATATCATCCCAGCAGACCCCAGCCACACCACCACTGCAATTTCGGCCGGACGCCGCAGTCTCACCACCAGCAAACCAACAACAGACGCCCCCACAGCCGTCTTCAGCTGCGTACTACGTGGGATATTTCCAGAAGTCACTGAGCAAGACATAATCCAAGAACTACGGAAAACTGGAGTCACTGTCCTTAGAGCCATAAGAATTTACAACAGCCATGGACCTACTTTCATGATGCGCCTCCAGATGCCCAGTAAAGAAAACGCCCAGCACCTCATTATTACCGGCGCACAAGTTTATGGTCGCCGCCATCGAGTAGAGCCCTCCCACTCCCCACCCCTACCCCCACGAAACCGCCAACCATCGAACAATTCACACCACCGCCCCCAGCCAACCCTCCCCTGTGTTCCCCCATATCCACAACAAACTTCGTTCCCTCTCCCAACTGGACCCATCCCTCTACCTCTCCAAACATACGACCTTCTTCGCCTCCTCATTCTCTCTCTCCATAACATCACCACCACCCTCCAGTTCCTAACCTCCCATAGCTACCCCGGACCCTACTTCCGACGGACTTAGGCACATCATACTCATCATTACAAATTGTATCACCTCATCCATCACTCTGAATTGTAAAACTCACTAAAATATCAATAAAGTCTTCTATACAAGCACTTAGACAAGACGCAAATCCTGTCCCATCTCTTCTTGAAGTCCTTATCCACCTCCTTCTTCCCTCACAACTCCCCAACCTGCCCGCATCTCTTGGCCAGAGAGAGGGCGACACCCTTCAGGGTGGGGAATGAAAGCATTTGATAGATAGCCTCCACGGTATGCACTAGCCTTGCGTCTTGGGTGGTGTGCTAAGTCCCAACTGCTGAGCCTAACTTAGCACACGAGGGCGAAACGCAGGCAACCAAGAATGAGTTAGCTGGAAAATTTATAATGTCCAATAACGGACCATTATATTGGTATTATAAATTTACTCATTCAGGACAAATATTTTAGGTTCCCTATGGGAATCAACATCTACATCATTTGATGGCCAGGCAGGCATCAATTTTTGGAAATGAGACATAGCTCTCATAGTGCATTGGCACTGCTGGTGGCTTCAAGTAGCCTATGCAGTGGCCTCCACGGGATCATCACCGCTGCATTCTCGAGGAGCGCTGGTTTCAAAAATCTCTGAAGACTCTCCTTATCTTTTGTTGCCGGCCGGGTGGCTCTACATCTTTAACTCAGCTCCCCGCCGGACTCTAAAGAATATAGGCCTGACACCGAGTTGGAAGTCGGCCGTTCCCACACCATGCGCACCTGTGTCATCCCCGATGTTAATCCTGCCATATCCGAAGAAGAGATTTGCTACGCCCTTCGCACCGCTGGCTACCCAGTCCACGATGCCCACCGGATGTTGGATGCCTCAACTTCATCACCATCTTCGCAGGTTCTTCTTTATCTACCCACGTTGGACGACTGGAAGCGCCTCCTTGACACGGGAGTGTCTATTCACGACCGATACTACCTAGTGGAGCCTACCAGCCAGCCTATATTAGCCCAGCTTACAGCAGATCCCACCACATTGCCTGTCGTCAACGCGCCTCACCACAAGCCTCTGCTACAACAAACATCGCCCTCCTTTCCCCCTCATCATACACCACCTACTACTACCACTGCGACCACTACGATGTCAGCCACTACTCGCCACCATATTCCTGTTACTACCGTTACGTCATGCCATCCTTCCCCTGTAATGATATCCTCCCTCTCTTCTACCCTGACTTCTGTACAACCTCGTTCCCAGCAAATTCCCGACAACATTTTAGACTCCCCTGCCGTGTCACCACCAGACGACACCACAACAGCCGCCGCAACATC
The DNA here is from genome assembly GCF_040414725.1 of Anabrus simplex. NCBI lineage: Eukaryota > Metazoa > Arthropoda > Insecta > Orthoptera > Tettigoniidae > Anabrus > Anabrus simplex. Next base: position 186,165,836 of record NC_090266.1, read on the forward strand.
GTCGCAACGTTCGCAACCACCACCTCTGGACACTATGTCAAGCTGTGTCATCCGCGGCGTAGAACCTACCATCTCAGAACGGGAAATTCTCCAAGAACTCCAGGAAGCAGACATCCCCGCTCGTCGTGCGTTCAGGATTTACAACGCCTCCGGCCCTACTTTTATGGTCCGCATTCACCTTCCCACCGCCAATGATGTGGAACAACTTATCAACACTGGTGCCTACATCTTTCAACGTCGCTTCAAAGTGGAGCCCTCACGTTCCCCACCCCAACCTTTTCGTCACACTTCCAACACTCCCTTTCGTCGCCCCCGGCCAGCCAGTCCTTCATTTCAACCTTGTCAACCCGTCCGTCCACCCCTACCTCCACCTAACTTCTTCTATCAACCTCCTCTGCAACTTGAACTCCTCAGACTCCTCACCACCTCCTTATGCAATATAACCGCAACATTACACCTTCTAACTCTTCAATTCCATCCTAGCCCTCTCACCTAAAACTTGTCAATCATTGCACTCTCCTCTAAATATTTAATCCTTACACACATCTCCGATCATTCAATACTATCCGCACACACCTCCTAATTCCATACATCAAATTACCCACCTCCCTCTTTTCTCACATCTTCTCAACCCCGTCATCTCTCCTGGCCAGAGAGAGGGCGACACCCTCTAGGTGGCCCGCCCCACCCCTTCAGGGTGGGGAATGAAAGCATTTAAACAACAACAACGCCTCCACGGGCCCCCCCCCCGGGATCTCCGAGAGGCTTTTCACATTCAAGAGCTCTGGTTGGGGACACGACGACTGCTCTCCTCTGCTTCAACGCAACGCATATTTTTTCTTCGGCCGGGTGACTGCTCAACTTTACTTATCACCCTGCCGAGACAACAAAGCATATAGGCTGGCACCACGTAGGAGGTCGGCCTTCCCACAATGCTCTACACCTGCCTTGCCCGCAACGTTCCTCTCGTCTTCTCAGACCAAGATGTCCTCGCTGCTCTTCGTCCGGCGGGTGCCTATGGTGCCTGCCGGGTAGTCGACGACGAAGCTCAACCACTATCCGATGTACTTCTCTATTTATCCACTCCAGCCGACGTCTCTACCATCATCAAGAATGGCGCACGCATCCACAACCATCTCTATACAGTTGAACCTACTCCAGAGGATGTTTTGGCTGAGCTACCGGACACCGACGACCCTCCGCCTGGAACCATCGATCCGCCCGCTACGACCACACCACCTCCCTACTGCTCACCCCCGCCCCCTTTGTCCTTCCCTCCTGTTACCTCTGCCACTACTCTAACCACTGCTACCTCCACCATTACCACCTCAGTTCACACCTCCTCTTCCCTTCCTATCACTACTACTGTTACCACTCATCCTTCCCCTCTCATGACATTTCCTTTCCCCTTACCTCCCTCCACTGACCCCACACACCCCCAGCGCTCATCACTTCCGTCATCTGAAGAGGGATATTCCCATCAAGATACTCCTGGCAACTTGGCACAGCCACCATTGGTCCCACCGCCTTCCACCAGCACTACCACCTTTAGCTGTGTCGTCTGCGGTGTGGAGCCCAGTCTTCCATCAGCATCTATCATCCAAACACTCCGCCAGACAGGGATACCAGTGCGCCGAGCCTTTCGGATCTATAACTCCGCTGGACCCACCTATCTCGTCCGCCTTCATCTGCCGACTGCTGAAGACGTTGAACGCCTCATCGCCACCGGGATCCACCTCAACGGCCGTCATCATCGCATAGAACCATCTCGCTCACCTCCACCACCTTCATCTCATCCCTCCACACCTCGAAGTAGTCCCCGGCCGGCCCCACCTCCCCAACCACCTCCTCCATCATTTCATCCTTATCTCTTCCCGCCCCCACCTCCTTACTTTCCCCCACCTCCCTCTTTTGATATCCTTCGCCTTCTTCTAACTTCGCTTGTTAGCTTCTCCTCCTTTTATAACACCCTTGCCCTTCATTTATTTTCCTCTCACCTTGTATAACCCCTCTCCTCTTTGTTCACAGCTCATTTTGACATAATCACAACTGTATTCTCACTTCAATAAAGAATAAATACTTAGGAATAGACGCAATTCCCCTCCCATCTCCTAACTTTCCACATCCTTTACCCACCTCCTTCTTCCATCACATCTCCCCAACCCGCCCGCATCTCTTGGCCAGAGAGAGGGCGACACCCTCTAGGTGGCCCGCCCCACCCCTTCAGGGTGGGGAATGAAAGCATTTAAGCAGCAGCCTCCACGGCAGGATCGCTGGATCAGCTCTTGAACTCTTCGTACGTCTCAGAACTCCCCTTACTCCTTAATTTTTTTGTCGGCCGGGTGGCTCAGCATCTCTACTCCAGCTACTTCGCCGACTTCAAAAAAAAGCAAATTGGCTGACGCCTTGTTGGAAGTTAGCCACCCCTATACCTCCTCTTTTCTCCTCACCATGACAACCACTACCACTCCTACCACAACAACAACCACCACGACCTGCGCACTTCACATTCCATACCTTCCTGTCACTACGGTTACGTACTCCCATTCTTCCCCTATTCTGACTACGACCCTTCCTCTGCCGCCATACCCTGATCCGCCCAGTTACCTGTACATCCCTCCCCGCTACTTCAACCGTTCGACCATCACTGAAGAAACCTCTGCTACGACACCAGTCATACAGCCTTCACCTCCAGCAGACACCATGTGCCATTCAACACCACCACTGCCAGATCGCACCACTATGCCTAGTTGTGTCTTACGCGGCGTGGATCCTGACATCTCAGATCGAGAGGTTATCCAAGAACTTCATCTCGAAGGCATTCCTGTGCGTCGTGCCTTCCGAATTTGGAACAACTCCGGACCAACCTATCTCGTCCGTCTCCACCTGCCTACGGAAGAAGCAGTCCAACGTCTTCTTACCAGCGGGGCACATATCTACGGTCGTCAACATCAAGTGGAACCTTCACGCTCCCCTCCTAGAACTTCCAACAGCCCACGTCTTCGACCCCGGCCAGCCCCCTCATATCGAACTCCCTCGCACGTTCGTCCACCAACTCAATTCTCCTTCTCACCACCCTTACCAGCCGACCTTCTCAGACTTCTCCTCACCTCCTTGTACAATATCTCCGCAACCTTACACCTACTAACCTTTCATGGCAGTTCTAGTACTCCTCTCTGAATTTTCACCCGTCACACACATCCCTGGTACTTAAATAACATCCGTGCACACCTCCTCAACCATTAATTCCCCTTACCCTCCACCTTACAATATTGGTCCTTCCCCAACTCTTTCAACATCTCCGGCCCGGGAGACGGCGACACTGTCTAGGGGCCCGCCTCGCCCGAAGGGCGGGGAATGAAACACGTTGCAGCAGCAGCAGCAGCCTCCACGGTATGCACTAGCCTTGCGTCTTGGGTGGTGTGCCAAGTCCCAACTGATGAGCCTAACTTAGCACACGAGAGCGAAACGCAGGCAACCAAGAATGAGTTAGCTGGAAAATTTATAATGTCCAATAACGGACCATTATATTGGTATTATAAATTTACTCATTCAGGACAAATATTTTAGGTTCCCTATGGGAATCAACATATACATCAAGTGAACATTGGAGTTTGGAATCTCTTTTAAACATAAAGAAACACGCCTTCTTTTCTTTTTTGCGGGGGGGGGGGGGGGGGATGAAACTAACGACGGTGGGGTGTAAAAGGAGGTTAGACCAGTTGATTTTACTGTTTATTCATTCCATTCCTGACCCTGTTGAATGACTGGAAACAGGCTGTGTATTTTCGATGTACTTATTCTGATCATAAAACGATCATTTTTAATCTTTCCTGGGTTCGTTTTCAAGAGCCATCTTTTCCTTGGGAGAACGTTCTTAGATTACAGTAGATTCTCCTGGCATATAAATAAAAATTAAAAACATTTGAAGTAAACGATGGGAATGAGATTGACTGTCCAATTGTTCACCTCTATAATAAGGTCCATAATGCACGGAAGTATGTCATTCGTATCGCCAGAAATTCCGCGTACTTGCCTACGCGCGACAATGGTGCTGGTCACGTCAAAAATGACAATGGCAGCAGATGGAATTTACCGCCAATTAGCGGTCTTGCATCTTGCTGTGGGGACCAGTACATCTATAATAATAATAATAATAATAATAATAATCATAATAATAATAATAATAATATTCTGGACCGTCGTCAAATGTGCGGACCGCGCTGGAAACGGGTCTGGACGGGTAATGACTACAAATGCAGTTCGGCTGCGGGTTCAGTACGGCCAAGGCACCCAAGAAGACACCACGCCGAATCTCCTCAAGAATTTGATCCATATTAAAAATGCTTATAGGAAAAGATGGCAAACATTTAGGGACCGAACTGATCGGGTGAAATACGTGGTCCTAGCCCGGAAGTACGAAATCGATTGCTGGATAGAAAAATTGAAAATGGGAGGGAACTTGCCGTAATCTCTCAGAAAACGAGTCAGATCTCGAATTTTGACGAATTATATATAAATCGATATCCATTCATTTATAAATTTCAGTATAATACCGTAGCGAAGCACGGGTATCTTGCTAGTTCATATTATAAAAATTTACTCATTTGGAGGAAATATTTCAAGTTCCCTGTGGGAATCAAGCTCTTTATTATCTGATGGTGAGGCAGGCATCAATTTTTAAAAACGAGATAAAGTCTCTCATAGTTTATCGGCACTGTCGGTGGCTCCAAGTAGACGACGCAGTGGCCTCCACGGAATCCTCCTACTCTGTTGTTGTCCACGATTTTTTCGGCTGGGTGGCGCTCCTCTCGCATTTTCAGTCGGCCCAAGAAGAATTCAAAGGGCAGACGCCTCGTTGGCTGTCGCCTTCCCTCGCCATGGCAGATCGCTCCTTGCTCATCAAGAATGTGGACACTGTTCATACTCCCGTTGCTATTCTCCAGGACCTTCTCGACAACACAGTTCGGATTAGCGACGTCTTCCGCCTGCAAGATCCCTTGACTGGTCTACCTTCTCCGGATATAGTGGCCTTTCTCAGGAATGCCAAGGAAGCCGAGGCTCTTCGCGCTTCGGGCGTCCTCTGGATCTTCAATAAACAACATACAACACTTACTCCGCCGGACCGTCTCTTGCATCAAATGGCCTCCGACCCTAATTTTCCTATCAAATTTGCATCCCCTTATGCTACTCCTCCTGTCTCTCACCTTCCAGTTACTTCCCTTACTACCACTCTTCCTACTACTACTCCTGCCACTACCACCACTGTCGTCCCTTCTACCCGGACATCTGTTTCCTCCTCCGTCACCTACAGTCACCCGTTTCCTATCATGTCCACCCCTTCCACCGTCATTTCTACCCCCCTCTCGTCTCCCCAGTTGCCCCCTCTCACGGATGCCCCTGACGTCTCTACATCGCCTCGTCACCAGTTTTCAACACCGAGCTGCGTCATCCGTGGGATCGATCCTGTTCTCGCCGACAACGATATTCTCCGCGACCTGCAGCTGGAGGGTGTTCCGGTCCGCAAGGTTTTCCGCATCTACAGCAACGATGGTCCGACCTTCATGGTCCGCCTCCGCCTCTCCTCCTTTGCCGACGTGGATCGTCTCCTCATCTCCGGAGTCCGCTTTCGCGGCCGAATCCATCGAGTGGAGCCCTCTCGCTCCCCGCCGCGGCACGACCGACCTCCCCCTTCTTCGCTACCCTCTCAAGTCCGTTCTCCTCCTACTACCGTTTCGTCTCGCTCGCCGTGCGCTCCGCCACCCGCCCAACCTCTACACCACCCTCCGCTTTCTACTCCCTACATACCTGTTTCCCTGCCGCCTCTTCCGATATTGGACCTCCTCCGTCTCCTGGCCACATCGGTCACTAATCTGTCTACCACTCTCTACTATTTCCTCTTACAATATTACCCTGTCCCTTCCTCTACATTTCCGCCCTCCCCATTACCTTCAGCCGCTCACTTTTTGTAAACTCTATTGTCTGTCTGTGTAAATCTCTGTAACTCCTCCTGAAATTTTTGGTCAACGGTCCTTTTCGCACTACGCGCCCGAGATACCTTCTCCTTCCCCCAATAAAGGTGCACCCAGTGGGGATCGGCCCCGGTTGGTGTGGTGCGGCTTCGGTCCTGTGGGTTCCCTTGTTGATCGCGGTTCCCCTGCGCTGGACCATTACAATACCCTTTACGTATGTACTACACATACACTCTATGTGCTTTCTTTCTTGTATGTTTTTCCTCAACCGGCCAAAGAGCTGCTTAGTTCAGCTGGTGGCCCGCCTTCCCCTCTGGGAAGGAGTGAACCAACCTTGTGATGATGATGATGGCCTCCACGGTATGCACCAGCAATGTGTCTTGGTAGGTGTGCTATTTACCAACTGATGAGCCCAACTTAGCACATTGTGACAAAACACTGGCAACCAGGAATGAGTTAGCTGGAATATTTATAATGTCCAATAATGGACCAACTATATTGGTATTATAAATTTACTCATTCAGAACAAATATTGCAGGTTCCCTACGGGAATCAACATCTTTATTATCTGATGGCCAGGCAGGCATCAATTTTGAAAATTAGACAAAGTCTCTCATACCGCATTAGCACTGCCAGTGGCTCCAAGTAGACTACGCAGTACCAGGCGAGTTGGCCGTGCGGTTAGAGGTGCGCGGCTGTGAGCTTGCATCTGGGAGATTGTGGGTATGAATCCCATTGTCAGCAGCCCTGAAGATGGTTTTCCATGGTTTCCCATTTTCACTCCAGGCAAATGCTGGGGATGTACCTTAATTAAGACCACAGCAACTTTGTTCTAACTCCTAGGCCTTTCCTGTCCCATCGTCGCCATAAGACCTATCTGTGTCGGTGTGACGTAAAGCCACTTGCGAAAAAAAGACTACGCAGTGGCCTCCACGGTATGCACTAGTCATGTGTCTTTGTAGGTGTGCTATTTATCAACTGATGAGCCCAACTTAGCACACTGGGGCAATATGCTGGCAACCAGGAATGAGTTAGCTGGAAAATTTATAATGTCCAATAACGGACCAACAATATTGGTATTACCTACCACATAGTCGGGCATCCATCTCCTGAATCTAAAATATCTGTTATATCTTGCTGGAATTCTATGATTTGAGCTTCACTCTAATATTCTCTCCTAAACCCAAACTGCCTTCTATGAAAACACTTAGCAATTTTGCAAATGTGTCTAATATAATCAGAATGAATGCTTTCCCAAAGCTTACATGCAATGCATGTCAAACTGACTGGCCTGTAATTTACAGCTTTATGTCTATCACCCTTTCCTTTATACACAGGGGCTACTACTGCAACTCTCCATTTATTTGGTATAACTTCTTCATGCAAACAGTAATCAAATAAGTATTTTAGATATGGCACTATATCCCAACCCATAGCCTTTAATATGTCTGCAGAAATTTTATCAACCCCAGTTGCCTTTCTTGCTTTCAACTCTTGTACCTTTATATAGATGTCTTTATTAACATAGGTAAATTTCAGTATTTTGCTATTATTAGTTGCTTCCTCTATCCGAGCATTATCTTTATATCCAACTACCTTTATATATTGCTGACTGAATACTTCTGCCTTCTGTAAGTCATCACATATACACTCCCTTTGTTCATTAATGATCTCAGGAATGTCCTTCCTGGAACCTCTTTCTGCCTTGAAGTATCTATACATGTCCTTTCATTTCACCCTCAAATTCATGTGACTGCCAATGATGTTTGGCATCATGTTATCTTAACTGATTTTTTGCTAAATTCAATTTCCTAGTGAGCTCCTTCAGTCTTTCCTGACTTCCGCAAATGGTCCTAACTATATTTCTTTCTAATCTGCACTTCCTTTTTAAACTCTTTATTTTTCTGTTATAATATAATGGGCCCTTACTATTCCTTACTGTACCACTTTTAAAAGTAGATATTTGTTTTTACACTCCTCAAAAATTGCTTTAAACCCATCCCATACTTTACATTTTTATTGACCATTTACCATTGATCTTAATTGCTTTTTAAAATTTCCCTATTCCCCTCTTATCATTATATGGTATTACCTAATAGTCTTACTTTTACAACATTCATTTATTTTTAACTCTGACAAAGACAGCTTCATAATCACTTATACCATTGGTTATACTATTAATGCAACAGGAGAGAAAACAGTGTCATCTGATGCTAACAATGAAGTTGTTTTGGATGTTATCCAGAAAAATATAGACAGGAGTTCACACAAGAGGCCAACATAAGCCAGTTGTCTTCAGAATCAACACTTCCAAATCTATCATTTGTACATACACCCAGGCGTCCCCAAGCATGCTATTGAAGCCTGGGTGTACTTCTCTGAATGAACAGTACAGTAGATGGCATAAGGGATAACATTTAATTAAAGATGAAATTTTCAAACAAATTATGTTTACACAATAAAGACACAGGGAATTACCATAATAAGCACACCAGACAAACATTTTTTCACCTCCTAGAAAGAGGACACTGGCCACTTTGGAGTGATAGAAATAGTGTTACTCTTTTACCAGTTAGTTTCGTGACCCTTTGTTGGTGATATTTGACCATGGTAGTGAAGTGGTGTGTGTGTGTGTGTGTGTGTGTGTGTGTGTGTGTGTGTGCATGCGTGCGTGTGCGCACGCATGCCAGTGGTAAAGCATGCTAGTTTGAAAATATAAATATTGAATATTCTTTAATATTAATATTTTTGCTTTTTTGCCGGGATGTGTCACAAGAACTCTATTGCAGCAGTTTGCCACCATCAAAGCTGATCGAGAGGCTGTTACCACACCAAGCAGTGGTTATGCTTTGAATCTCTTCTAACAGGTAGGCGAGTATTACTGCGCCTGTGCCAAGCAAGGCCCCTTTCCCCTAGACACTGAGATGTATCCAGCTGTGTTCTCCGGTCCTGTTACCACAGTGGAAAGTGGAAACAGAAGCTTATAACTTTGGTGCTGAGCTGTACCCTTCGTTCATTCTGCCGTGCTCAACAGCGCATTGTTATATTATTGTGTTATGGTTTCTATTAAAATACGATGTGACTTCTCTTGTTAAAGTGTGAATTTATATTTAATTTATGTTAGGTAAGGATAGCTTATAGGACTGCACAATGCATTAGACATTAAAATGTATGAATTGTGGTCGTAAAAACAATGATCTTAACCAACGGAGACTGGAGAAGATTGTTATGCCTTGCTAATGAAAATTGGTTTCCAACCCAACAGAAGATGCTGCTTTCAGCTTCTGAGCGAATGTTGCAAAGAACATTTGGTGTTGGGTCTTGTCAGAGACCATTGCTCACGGTATCATGCAAGCTGAAATGCCTTTGATGGGGATCCAAACTTGGATAGTTGCTGACTGGAGGCATGTGGTGAGACCCGATGAGTCGCAATTTTCTGATTCAAATTAAAATGCAATAGACATTAAAATGTCGCTTCCATCTCAAAAATAAGTGAGTTGGCTGGCCCAGAATGTTCATGTATAATAGAAAGCTTAATGAACACGCCATTTTCATTAAGAAGTTTTGATGAAAAGAAAAACATAATTGAAAAAGGTTGACCCACGCCTTCTGTTAAAAATTTATTTAAGGATTCGAAAAGAACATTATGATATTTTCATGACTCATGGTATATAAACCTGCACTGGTTATGTGGTTGTGCAAAAATGAATAAACTATACTGTTGGCCATATATTCTATATTCCTCTCAAAATAATACTTGGAATAAAGATGGTGTGGACAATTTAGATAGTTTCAGAGTTTTAAAGAGACGCCATGATGTGTCTCAGGCACACATCAACACTGTTGTCAATATGATTCAGTTCAGAAAGTCCAGAATAGAGGTCTGTTTGAGTACAGCTTACAGGAAGAAAATTGACGAGCATAATAAGCTAGTAAAAAATAACATATATATTGTCAGCACTTTAATAGATGTTTATGAGTGCATGAGCAGCCTGCCATATGTTTTTCATGATGTGAACTATTTTCAATGTGTGCATAATAAAGACTGCTATTCTATATGGTTTTGATGCTCACTAGTGTTCAATATATTATGTGCCATTTTGTCATTTTCAAATGATGTTACCTTATACAAAAGTGATATCAATTATCAAGCCTTTCACTTTTATTAAATTGCATCTGTACTGCTCATAAAAATGCTCTGGTGCAAGTGACAATATACTCTCAGAAGGAGTGTGGTAACATTTTTTAAAACACCACACATTGCCACTGGTGGGTGCCAGTCAGTTGTATGGGAAGAGAGTATAAAGATTGGTCGAAGCAAAGACATGACAGCCTGCAAAAGTGGGCTGTCATATTTGTCACACCTATGGCTACACAGAAAATTAAGTTGTTTTGTTGGTGTATCCACCGGGAATGGTGTACCACTCATGGCCATGAAACACAATGTAAGAATTGTGGTCGTAAAATGATCTTAACCAACAGGGACCGGAGAAGATTGTCACACCTTGCTTATGAAAATATGTTTCCAACCCAACAGAAGATGCTGCTGTCAGCTTCCGAGCAAATGTTGCAAAGAACATTTGGTGTTGGGTATCTTGTCAGAGGCCATTGCTCAGAGTATCATGCAAGCTGAAGTGCCTATGATGGGCTGACTGGAGGCTTGTGGTGTGATCCGATGAGTCGCAATTTTCTGTGTTTCAAATTATGCAAGGCATTGAGTGCAGCAACAGCCCAATGGGGTATTTAACCCACACAGTGTGGAGCATGTAGTTCAAGGCAGGGGTGATCTATGATATTTCAGGGTTGTCTTTCATTCTATGACTTTGGTCAACTAATTGAAGTCACCATGAATATGAACTAGGATGTTTATTTCAATATTTTCAGAGAACAAGTGCAGTCCATCATTCAACAACTTCATGATGATTTTGTTGTGGTCACTCCCAAGATGACAGCAGCTATGTTCACAGGGTTGCATGCACACGTGTCTAGTATGAAGAATACAAATTGACACTATGTCACACCTCAACTCTCTCAAAAATTAAAACCTCATCATAATCCCATAGAGAATCTGTGGGGCTATTTTGAAAAGCAGTTGAAATGAGGACATCAGCATTCCCGCAATCTAGTGGCTCTATAAGACCGCATCATCCAGCAAGTGGCTACAATTGTGTATGACACATTTCAAGAAACTTGTGGACTCCCTTCTCACTGAATGAAGGAAGATCAAAGCTGGAGGTGGTATTACAAATTGTTAAAATGATGTCTCCAAGGGGTGACCAACTTTAAATCCAGTGAGCTTTTACACTGCTGAACATGCCAGACAACATTCCAAGTACAATGGGAAGTGAACGTCTGGTCTGAAAACTTAGATGGTCATCTCATTTAGTTGTAGTGCTTTTATGTTTATTTAATAGAAGCTCACTACTGGAAAATTCTCAGCAATGAACTGCAGAGTTCCTGGAGGGTATCCCATGATAAATGTTAGTGACAGTGTGTGAAAGTATGTTGCGTCCTCAGGTGGAAATCTGATTGAATCCAAAACATTTCCACCATCAACTGTCATGGAAATACCAGGTAAAGTTGAAGAGGCATATTAGAGAATGACAGGTGAAATAGTTTCCCATAGCCTCATTCACCAAAACAGGAGGTACTATTACATACTAGCCTGCCAACCCACTGAAATCTGTATCACCAACTAACTCACAAGTAGCAATATTGACTGGAAAAGGAATGGTATTTCTAGTATCATCTGCTAATTGCATATTTCCAAAGCAATTAGTGTTACTGAAACAGAGCAACGAGAATACCAGATTTGTCCAAACTGTATCAAAAAACATATTGCTACTAACCAGTATACAGAGTGATTGGAAACAATGTGAACCAGGTATATGAGCATTAGACGTTTGGTCGTACTGATAAATAATTTGAAAGAAATAATACCATATCTTTTACCATTGTCATTTATCTGCTGCTGCATTTACCCAATCAGAACATTTCACAGGTGGATTGATATGGGCTTTGCAAGGTGATGCTGCTGACTGGCATAAGAGCACCGGTCAAAGAATAAAACTTTGCCAGGGGTTTGAATATCGACTCCGAACTGAGAGATTGCACCAAATCGTGTACGCTACGATGACACTGGGTGAAACCAACATTGTGCCTGTGTGTGATGCTAATTTCTTGCCATGGCTCTCAAACCAGTCTTAGGCCACATGGAGATTTATTTCAATATTATTTCATGTTGCTGGGGCCCCTCAACACAGGTGGTAGTTGTAATTAGCTGTCTAACTGCCAGTAGACTTTTATCGATCACTACTGATCTGCATTTAGTGCAGTCACCCAGGTTGCAGATTCCCTATCTGTTGCTTTCCTAGCCTTTTCTTAAATGATCGCAAAGAAATTGGAAATTTATTGAACATCTCCCTTGGTAAGTTATTCCAATCCCTAACTCCCCTTCCTATAAACAAATATTTGCCCCAATTTTTCCTCTTGAATTCCAGCTTTATCTTCATACTGTGATCTTTCCTACTTTTAAAGACATCACTCAAACATATTCGTCTACCAATGTCATTCCACGCCATCTCTCCACTGACAGCTCGGAACATACCACTTAGTCGAGCAGCTCGTCTCCTTTCTCCCATGTTTTCCCAGCCCAAACTTGGAACATTTTTGTAATGCTACTCTTTTGTTGGAAATCACCCAGAACAAATCAAGCTTCTTTTCTCTGGATTTTTCCAGTTCTTGAATCAAGTAAACCTGGTGAGGGTCCCATACACTGGAACCATACTCTAGTTGGGCTCTTACCAGAGACTTATATAACCTCTCCTTTACATCTTTACTACAACCCCTAAATACCCTCATAACCATGTGCAGAGATCTGTACCCTTTATTAACAGTCATATCGTGTGTTCTTCTGCGTTGGCCTTCCTGTGTGGTCTTTTGAAATAGCATCTTTTATATGCTCTGGTCCATCAGCCTACCAGAGTGGCCAGGTGCTCAGTCTCCCCAGTGTGGTCCTGTGCATTAGCGTCACCAGTGTGTTCTGCTTTATGTGATCACCCCAATGAAAATCTTTCCTTATATTAACACCTAGATACTTACAATGATCCCCAAAAGGAACTTTCACCCCATCAATGCAGTAATTAAAACTGAGAGGATTTTTCCTATTTGTGAAACTCACAACATGACTTCTATCAAACCAGTTATTCATTTTGCAAGCATGTCTAATATAAGCAGAAAGAATGCTTTCCCAAAGCTTACATGCAATGCATGGCAAACTGACTGGCCTGTAATTTTCAGCTTTATGTCTATCACCCTTTCCTTTATACACAGGGGCTACTATAGCAACTCTCCATTCATTTGGTATAGCCTAACCCCTTCATGCAAACAATAATCATATAAATACTTCAGATATGGTAATATATCCCAACGCATTGTCTTTAGTATAACCCCAGAAATCTGATCAATTCCAGCCAATTTTCGAGTATTTAACTTTTGTATATTATTGTAAATATCATTGTTATCAAATGTAAATTTTAATACTTCTTTAGCATTAGTCACCTCCTCTCTCTGGACATTATCCCTATAACCAACAATCTTTACATAGGTACTGCTGACCGAATACTTCTGCCTTTTGAAGATTCTCGCATGTACACTCCCCTTGTTCATTAATGATTCTTGGAATATTCTTCTTGGAACCTGTTTCTGCCTTAAAGTACCTATACATACTCTTTCATTTTTCACTAAAATTTCTATGACCAGCAGTTATGCTTGTCATCATGTTATCCTTAGCTGACTTCTTTGCTAGATTCAATTTTCTAGTAAGTTCCTTCAATTTCTCCTTACTTCCACAGCCATTTCTAACTGTATTTCCGTCCAACCTGCACCTCCTTCTCAGTCTCTTTACTTCTCTGTTATAATATAGTGGATGTTTACCAGAATATATATAAAACTTATATTTCTAATGAATTCTATACACATAATTATATAATTCTATACATGAAGGACAGAATATTTATGCAGGCTAATTTATCACAATGGGGTGTTGTATCTATTATACTTTCCATATTACAACACACCGGAATATCTGTACAGTTGCATAATAAGATGTGGAGAATCCAAGAAAGTGATCTCCTTGAACTAAAAAGCCCAAAGTAAATGTTTGATTGTGTACTGGGTTTGTACTGGTATTCAGTCGTTGTCAAACTTCACTAGGCAGATATTCACTCTCTGGTAGTAAGTATGTTAATTTCCGGGTTTTTTAAGTTCTTGAATGATCTCTAGAAGGGTCGTCTCGTGCAATCGACCAACAGTAATCGGCCATCATATTCACATCCCAACGTCCCTGATAGCGTCGTTCTGCATCTTTGAGATCCTGGTGAAACCTTTCACCTTGTTCTTCACTGACAGCACCTAAATTTGGAGGGAAATAATCCAGATGCGAAGCTAAGAAATGAAGCTTAAGGCTCATATTACAACCCAGTTCCTTAAACTTTACCAACATTTTCCTTACAATTTCTTTGTATTGAGGGTCCTTAATGTTGCCAAGGAATTAAGTCACTACCTCTTTCAATGCGTTTCATACCTCTTTCTCAATTTTGGTCATTGTGTCTGTGAAATTTTTATCCTTCATCAGTTTACGAATCTGTGGTCCATCAAATACACCTTCTTTGATTTTTACATCTGATAATGAGGGAAATTTAGTGGATAAATATTGAAAGCATAGGCTACTTTTATCTAATGCCTTGACATACTGTTTCATCAATCATAATATGATGTGCAAGGGTGGAAGTAGAATTTTTTCATGGTCAATAAGACTCAAGACATATTTGGATCCTGGTTGTAGTTGTTTCCTTTCTGGCCAATTCACTGTATCCCAGTGTTTATCCCTTGCCCTGCTATCCCATTCGCATAGGAAACAGGGAAATTTTGTATAGCCTTTTTGTTGTCCCAGCAACAATCCAATGGTCTTCAAATCACCGCAAATTTGCACCCATGCTCGTGATATTTAATTTTTTCAAGCACCAACTTTTAGGTCTCGTATGTTTCAGACATTTTCGTGGAGTGTGCAAGTGGTACGGATGCCAGAACATTTGTATTATGAAGCAAAGTGTCAATAAAAACACGCCAGTTACTAGGATCATACTGTTTCTCTCCCAATTGACGTAGAAGATTTGAAACATCCGTACAAAATACACGTTCATCTTCGTGAGTATAATACTTTCGGACTGTTATCTTTGAAAGGAAACTGCTTTATCAGTCCATCATAAACATTGCATAAGGGCTTGGGCTTTTAACACGTCTGTTTATTCAAAGGGTCTAAGATGAACGGCAAACGCTCAACTGTCTTATCTTCAATTCTATATACCTCGCGGTCTATTGCGTATCTGGGGGAGTTTGTTATGAATTTACCACGAAGCCCTCGACTACAAAATGGAAATTTAGACAGCAATAAACCTATAATAACATGCAAACAGTAACAAATCAAATAACATAATTGTATTCTTAAAAAAAGTTGCGCGAGATCTCTCAACATTACATCTTACGAATTCATGCAGATACTAAAACACCGAATTGCGTAAAAACTAGACATGATAGGAAAAAAATAGCATCATTTTCGGAATCAGGGCAGCGATTTCCATAATAATTACATATTTTCTATTTTACCGCAAAATCATGTTGGCTAGTGAATAACTATTATTTATATACTCAGCAGTCGTAGCCTCCTACAGTTGAGTTACATAACAGAAAAACAGGAATTAACTTGTTTTGTCTTAGATCATCGCATAGCAAGTAAAGTCAAGGTCGTTCAGTTAATGGTAGTTCCCGTTGTTTTCCTCACCGAGCCAGAAATTGCTATTACATATCAGTCTGCCAAGCTCACTGAAACTCATGCATCATCTGAGCCGTGCAATGCACATATAGGCCTAGCTGAAAAGAATGGTATATACGGTGATATATAGACTGCATACTTTAAAAGCGTATTGTTTCTCGAAAACTACTAGTCCAAAAATAGTCTTCTATAGTTCAAAATTCATCGCACTACCCACTCTAAATCTTTATAAATATTTTACACCTCAATCTACCTAGCTTTTTTTAAATTTGGAAATTAGGGTGGATCACCCATCAAATTATAAACTGAACAATTTTATGCTTTCTACAAGCGCTTTCTCCCTCTCCTTCAACACCGTTCGTTGCATGGCTAACCGCTTTGCAACGCATCCATCGACCCCGTCACGTGGTTCATCCTCTCGCCTCACCTCTATACGGTATAATGTCGTGTAGAGCTAAGATGTACTGTGCGCGGCTTATGCTGGAAACCAGTCAACTCCAGAGTTCAACATTCCCACATCATTCCCAGGCTGGAGCGGGTAGTAATTCCCTATCTTCTCTTATTTTATTTTATTTTATACATTTTAAGCGAGCTTTACGTATGTGTCTTATATCTCTCTTAACATCATCGCATGCATTGTAATTGTGCAATACGAAGTACGGGTTATATTCATTTACCGGTACATGTTTATACAGGTTAGTAATGACGTCAGCAATTCTTTTCAAATTCTATAACACCTTTAGATGATTAGTGATCCGTGTTGTATGTAAGATGGATCGGTTACACCCTTTTTGTTAGGTTACTGTTAGCTGTAAAGCAGTTCACATCATGGTAAGATCTCTCGTTCTAAAGACCGTGTAGGTCACCATTTTACTCTACTCAGATTTGTATTACAGTGCATAGAGGGCAGTAGGTGCCTAGCAGATTCAGTTTGTAATAATTTGTTGAGGGGAGCATTGTTCTTTCTCTTACTCAAGTGTGATCTATGAGCAGAAGACAAAGTCTATCATGGAGCAAACTATTCGGAACTATACTTGCATGGAGTGCGGAAAAACGTTCCTCCTGAACTATGCTAGGAGACGTCATGAACTGCCGAGCGGACAGTTCCATCAGTGCAAAGCATGTGGAAGCGATTCAACAATGCCTACAACGGACGGCGTAATGAAGAAGTTTGTGGTTTTGCGTCGTCTGCGAAGAAGATAAAAGGTGAACCAACTAAACATCACCTCCTTTCGATGGTTCCCGATAGTAATAACGTGATTGAATATAAAACATTTTTGAAGGTCGAATACGGTCGTCCTTTATCGATGTAATACGTGCGAAGACTTACATGTGCATCTCAAGGAGGCAAAAGAATAATAGTTAACGCTGTCTTAAAACATTTTTGTGCCCATAAGTCTGTAAAGGTTAATTTCATGGCTAAATGTCAGTTCATTAACATACAAGGAGACATAGGTGAATATGGGGAGAATACGGCACCGTGGGCAATACCGCCACTGGTTAAATCTGAATAACCACGCGTCGAACACGCGCTCGAATAAGCGTGATCTCTAGCGGACGACTACCGAAACACTGCTAGGTACCGTATGCCATTTTCCTGTAAGCATACGTGTTTCTACTTGGAGATTAAAAATCTAAAATCCTCCTTTATCATCTCAGTTTGTGACATCAAATAAACCGAGGTAAGGATAGTTAAATTAGCGATCGTCAAATTACTGTACTATTTTATAATATTATGATCAATACTAACTATTTTGTAATAAACTTTTTGTGTTGTTCGATTTGTTGGTTAGGTAGCATTTCGATCCAAAGGTAGCCATGTGCTAACGGGGTATTGCCGCCAAAGGTGCCGGTATTCCCCTATGTAGCTTTTCAGTGGGTTCAATTACAGTATATTATTTTATTTAAAGATGCCTCGAAATGGACTGAGAGGAACAGAAAACACTACATGGACGCGGAGGATTGGCCGAAAGCAATTAAAGGAGTGAATGACGGCCATTAAACAGGTTGTCTAAGATGTTCAACGTACCAAGAACAACATTACGAGATAGGCTCAAAGAGAGTAAATTAAAAAACTGCATTGGGGTGAAAACCTTTATTTTCTGAAGAAAAACAGAAATTCGTGATCACCTGTTGCTCTTATACCATATGTTTTTGAACTTGTTCACCGGAGAACTTCACCGTCTGGCATTTGATCTGGCAGAAACAAATGGGATTGTTCATAATTTCAACCGGACAACAAAGCTGGCAGGTACAAATTGGGCTCATGGTTTTTAAAGAGAATTTCTTACATCTGCACCTATGAAAGCCGTATTTGAAGAAGCAAAAATAATCTATGTATTGTATGTGATGAATATGGAAAAATGTGAATTGTGGTATAAATGCACATATTGCTCTAAGTGGGCCCTTGCAGAATGCAGTGGTCAAAATTCTCCTGAAAACTAGGTTTGATTTTTGTTTGTGTAATTAGGTACCGTATGTAGCGTCTATCGTAATTTTGCGTTTGACATCCAAGTTTATCGCTATGTAGGCCTATCCATTAAATATGCGGATGGCGCTATTACCCCGCTAGCATGGCGAAATTGCCCTCGTGGCATGGGCAATACAGCCACATTCACTGCTTCATAAAAATACACTAATTACCTGTAAATTATGTATAACAACTAATTATAGTAAGTACTGCACAAACTATTATAATAAGGAACTACAACGTATATTCTGTATTTTGTTACTACATTAAACTGTATTATCACGAAGTGGCATTCCCCCATCCTCCCCTAATGGATCGAACTTTCAAAACTAAAACTGACGTGTTATTTCTTGAAAAAGGTGTGGACAAATTTATTCAGGAGAAATGAAGAAAATTAACGTCGAAAATGGAAGAATGAACGCTTAAAGGAAGTAACTGTTCATTGCTAGTTGTTGACGGGCTGAGAGTGAAAATTAACAAGTATAATACACTACGTGGGAGTATATATACACCGCTCCCAGCAAATATCACTGCTAAAGAGGCAGGTGTAAATACTGAAAACCGTAGAGATGAACGCTGTTTCCTATATTCGGTGCTAGCGAAATTCGTTAAAGAACATCCTGAACGCGCTGGCAAGTACACAGGCTTGGAGGATAATAACAACTTCTTGAGTGCTGCATTCCCTACACCTCTCACGGATACTCCTAAATTTGAAAAGAAAAACGATATTTCAATAAACGTTTTCGAACTGGATGAAATTAGTGAAGTTTATCCTATAAAGGTGGTTGATGCGAAGTTGTCGGATCGTCGCGATTTGTTGCTCAGAAATGATGAGTCTATGCGTAGTCGTTATGTGTACATCAAAAATTTTAGTCGACTAATCACAAAGCAACTAACTAGCCATAAGCAAAATGTGGTTATGTATAAGCGGTGCTTTACGCATTTCGCCGATCGGTATGGGCAAACGGAATTAATGAACAAGGGGAGTGTGTATGCGAGGATTTTCAAAAGGCAGAAGTATTCAGTCAGCAGTATGTAAAGATTGTTGGTTACAAGGATAATGTCCAGATAGAGGAGGTGAATAATACTAAAGAAGTATTAAAATTTACCTATGACAGCAATAACATTTACAGTAAGATACACAAGTTGAAAACTAGAAAAGCAGCTGGAATTGATAAGGTTTCGGGGGATATACTAAAGACAATGGGTTGGGATATAGTACCATATCTGAAGTACTTGTTTGATTATTGTTTGCATGAAGGAACTTTTCCAAATGAATGGAGAGTTGGTATAGTAGCCCCTGTATATAAAGGAAAGGGTGATAAACATAAAGCTGAAAATTACAGGCCAGTCAGTTTGACATGCGTTGTATGTAAGCTTTGGGAAAGCATTCTTTCCGATTATATTAGACATGTTTGCAAAATTAATAACTGGTTTGATAGAAGGCAGTTTGGGTTTAGGAAAGGTTATTCCACTGAAGCCCAACTTGTAGGATTCCAGCAAGATATAGCAGATATCCTGGATTCAGGAGGTCAGTTGGACTGTATTGCGATTGACTTATCTAAGGCATTTGATAGGGTAGATCATGGGAGACTACTGGCAAAAATGAGTGCAATTGGACTAGAAAAAAGAGAGACTGAATGGGAGGCTCTGTTTCTAGAAAATAGAACTCAGAGAATTAGAGTAGGTGAAGCTTTATCTGTCCCTGTAAAAATTAACAGGGGAATTCCTCAAGGCAGTATTATTGGACATTTATGTTTCCTTATATATATCAATGATACGTGTAAAGAAGTGGAATCAGAGATAAGGCTTTTCGCTGATGATGTTATTCTGTACAGAGTAATAAATAAGTTACAAGATTGTGAGCAACTGCAAAATGACCTCGATAATGTTGTGAGGTGGACAGTAGGCAGTGGCAAGATGATAAACGGGGATAAAAGTCAAGTTGTGAGTTTCACAAATAGGAAAAAACCTCTCAGTTTTAATTACTGCGTTGATGGGGTGAAAGTTCCTTTTGGGGATCATTGTAAATATCTAGGTATTAATATAAGGAAAGATCTTCATTGGGGTAATCACATAAATATGATTGTAAATAAAGGGTACAGATCTCTGCAGATGGTTATGAGAGTATTTAGGGGTTGTAGTAAGGATATAAAGGAGAGAGTATATTTGTCTCTGGTGAGACCCCAACTAGAGTATGATTCCAGTGTATGGGACCCTTACCAGGATTACTTGATTCAGGAACTGGAAAAAAATTCAAAGAAAAGCAGCTCGATTTGTTCTGGGCGATTTCCGACAAAAGAGTAGCGTTACAAATATGTTGCAAATTTGGGGCTGGGAAGACTTGGGAGAAAGGAGAGGAGCTGCTCGACTAAGTGGTATGTTCCGAGCTGTCAGTGGAGAGATGGCGTGGGAGGACATCAGTAGACGAATAAGTTTGGATGGTGTCTTTAAAAGTAGGAAAGATCACAATATGAAGATAAAGTTGGAATTCAAGAGAACAAATTGGGGCAAATATTCGTTTATTGGAAGGGGAGTTAGGGATTGGAATAACTTACCAAGGGAGATGTTCAATAAATTTCCAATTTCTTTGCAATCATTGAAGAAAAGGCTAGGAAAACAACAGAGAGGGAATCTGCGACCTGGGCGACTGACCTAAATGCAGATCAGTAGTGATTGATTGAACCGGAGTGGAAAAGCTAGAAGAGAATATAAGATTCTGTCTCCAGCAGCTAATTGGAAGAACAGAAATGCCTAGTGTTAAAAACTCTGTTTTAGAATTTAAGAATTTTCGAAACCTATTGAAATTGCCGTATGTGTTCTATGCAGACTTTGAGTCTCTTCTGATTCCGGTTCAAACACGTGCACCTAGCGTTAATGTAAGTTAAACAATGTCATACCAAAGTCATTCTCCTATGAGCTTCGCTGTGTACAGTAAACCTGCTGCATCTGTTGAACATGCAGTTACTAACTTGTCTAAAAATCCATATGTTCTGCATATCGCGGGCCTAATGCTGCCGAGAAGTTTGTGGTATATCTGAAGTCCGCAGCTACTGAAATAAGTTGAATATACTGCAGAAACATCCCGATCACCTTGACGGAGGAACAAGAAGAAGTCTTACAGGCGTCTACAGTCTGTTACCAGTGTAATAGAAAATTTGCAGCAGATAACTGGAAAGTGTGGGAGCTTTGCCATATTACTGGGGAGTAACCATGGAAGCTCTCACAGCACTTGTAATTTAAAGTGTAGACAGGTTAATTAAACCCCGGTGTTCATACACATCCTTAGTGGGTATGATGGACACTTTACAGTACGGCAACTGGGATGTATTACTGAGCGAGTAAAAGTTATTCCTAGCTGAAGAAAGGTGTGCCTCCTTTACTAAATATGTTGGCAATATAAAGCTTATATTTTTGGATACGTATCGGTTCATGGGTAGCAGCCTGGAAATACTGGCAAAAAACTCACGCCGTGTCCTGAAACAATCAAATACTTTGGACGAGAAAGTTCGGCTTTAATGACGAGGAAAAGCGTCTTTCCTTACGATTACGTCGAAACCTGGGAGAAATTAAGTGAAGAGTGTCTACCCACTAAAGGAGCCTCCTTCGGAAAATTGGAACAAGGCATCGTCAGTGATGACGATTATGAACATGCAAACAACGTGTGAAATCATTTCAAAATTAAAACTCTGGGAGAATACAGCGAATACCTAGTGTCAGATACGCTCCTCCTAGCTGATCTATTTGGAACGTTTCGTGCTACTACAATGGAAACGCGTAAGGTCCATCCTGCTCACAACTTTAAGGAGCCTGGACTTACGTGGGATACTATGTTGCTCTACAGTGGAATTAAACTCGAGTTACTTAGGGATTACAATCAGCTGCTAAAGGTGGAGTCTGGTATACGAGGCGTGATATGCCAAGTATCACATCGTTATGGGGAGGCTATAGTGAAAGTCAACTCAAGAACTGAGGAATAGTATCCTTTCGCGTTTGAGCACTTCTCCTCTTTCCCCTTTCCGTCTCGGTTCTCCTTCTCCGCCACAACCAGCTTATTATTAATGTCGGGCATCTATCTGACAAATAATTCATTCTCAAATAGTGTAGCATCAAAAGAAATTACTTCCTTTAACATCGTTATAGTTTGACTACGTACCGTACCTATTTATTCCTGTATTGATCTTGTACAATCTACAGATTACTGACGAATACCGAGGGTAGAGAAGCAAGGTATATTTTTATTTCTTAATGCAATTTGTGTGAGGCACATGGAGACATATAACTTAACGAAAAGTATGACGACATAAGTATACGATTCCGCTCTCGTGTAACGAATTTCAGTGCCAGTTTCTCACAGTTGAACAAGCTGAAAATCCACCTGTAAGTGGGATTGCGTAAAACAGTGTTTCCAGGAATGTTGTAAATATTGTAGTGTCGTCATTCGGAAGGTAGAAACGAGCTCATGATCTCCTCATGACAACATCTCTGCAGGTAGGGGACAGTTACGATTATAAAATAAAGTACAAATTTATTATTATTTCGAGTACGATAATGATCCTATACCCGTACCGTGTTATGACCCATCCTGATAGTTCGAACTAAGCTGACACATTTTTCTTAAGAGTAAAACTAAATTTTCAGCGAATTGAGGGGTATGTGTCGTCAGAAACACTCACGACATATATAAACAACCACAGGACACATATACGACATCGTATCACAAGAAAATATGCGAATTCCTTTAAATTTCTCGCGAGCACTGTGCGTAGAAACACCAGTCGGCTGCCCGGTTTTTCATCATTTCTTCCACAGCCCACAGCGGATTCTCATCTTGTAGGCTACTGTAAACGTCCAGAACAATTTGTTTAGACTTCTTACTTAATTTCCCACCAATTTTATTAGCTTGAATATATTTCATTGGTGACTCAAGCGTCACAGCATCACCCACATTTTGCTCACAGCTGGGAGCCATTATGAATACTGAGCATGCTATTACAACCAGTATTGCTGACAGTTTTCTCGGATCCATCTTCATGTCGTAAAAATTATGCGAACTGAACAGCAATGGAATGAACTCGAACAAAGCTTAGTACGTACACAAAGCAATAAGATATCGAGCACATATTAAATGATTATGCATTTTGCTACAAATACCACCGAGAACAATAAATATTCACGGCCATCAGCGTATGAAAGGCAAGAGTTGGTAATGAACCCAAATAACATACAACTTGTCAAATATTTTCCATATTTTTACAGAGCAAAAATGTGTAATTGGTCAACTGAGTTCACCGGAATATCTGACCAAACTCAGGGAAGCTCCTGACTTCAGAAACAAGCAACGAACCTAGGATGTATTTACTGCTGCGGAAGCCTCTTCACTGACTAAAAGTCTGGCTAACATCAAGGTGACTGCTTAGGTCTTGAGTTGACTCTCAGTATAGTAATAAGTATATGTCGGATTTGGATCCAGAGAAACCGTTCCAGTTCATTACATATGACGCTGCCAACAATCAGTATAGTTGGGCTATGTGTCAGCACCTCCCATACGAAGAATTTCAGTGGGTCTCCCCAGACACTATTGATCTAGACACACTAAAAAGACCATCCGTATTGCTACATTTTGGAAGTGGACGTCGAGTATCCTCCTAAACTCCATGAGCTTCATGAAGACTTGCCGTTCCTTCCAGAATGTATAAAACCGGATGAGTCGTCTGTGACGAAAAAATGATAACGCATCTTGGAAAACGGGAACATTACGTGGTATATTACATGTCTCTAATGCAGGCGCTAAGCCATGGACTACAACTAAAGAAGGTACATCGGGCATTGAAATGTTGACAGTCACGCTGGCTGAAATGTTCCATAGAGTTTAATAACGATCTCAGGAAACACGCTAAGAACGACTTTGAGAAAGATCTGTATAAACATTTTAATAATGCAATGTTCGGCAAAACCATGGAAGATATTCGCGAACGGATGGACATGCGTCTTTTAACAGATAGCACGGTAGTATAGTATAGTATTTATTTAAATGCAACAGGCGATTAGCCTCGATATATGTTTACATAGCCCCTTTCCATGCACAGACAACTAACAACGTTTCACCACGGCAGTCATCCTCAGCCCCCCATGCCACGACCATCGTCTCCATTTAATATTAAGAAATAAATAATAAATAAATAAAATATAATAATATCAATAATATAAGCTAACTACCTACTACTACTGTCGGACAGCGCCATCGCTCCTGGTGAGAAAAAGGCCATCCTCCCTGCGATGGCACGACCGGCACTACCCGTCGGGCCCAAAAGAGGACCCCCTCTACCTTTACCAGATGACAGCGCAGTTCACTCATCATTCCATTTACGGCCGGCCACTTGGGGCTGAAACCGCTCTCGTCATGTTCCTCTCCTCTCTCACTCCTCATCCCACATTTATCATCATCATCATTTTTTGGGGGTAGGCCCGTCCCACCCTATCCTCTTACGAGCATGCCTTTCTCTCCCTTACCCATCTACTATACATAAATAGTGAGAAAGCCGCACATGCCTTCTTAGCTACAACTAAGTGTCCTTCTGCTACCGTACTACAATTAATAATAAAGGGAATAATAATAATAATGAACAATTATTAATCACAATTAACTACCATACAAATGGAATACTAATTGAATACGACAATTCTTGTTGTATCAGACTGTGCTGTCGACACTGTCAGCCATTTGCCGGCAGTGCCACCTGCTGGACACTTAAGAAAGAAAAAAGTTGAAGCGAGTAATGGCCGCTGTGTTTTTGTAAAGTACTTATGATGTGATGTAAGCTGTATAAAGAAGTGTTTTTAACATTAAATTCAATGCAAACCAATTGTAAGACTTCCTTAAAATATGTTCCTGCGTGTAATGGTATTACACAACATTTAGTGGCTACCGCGACAGGACATTTACAACTTGAAGAAGGAGGAATCATCGTACTCACGTGGAACATGGAGCGCGAAAGCCTCGATAAATTACTGAAGCAAAGGAGAGCGACAAGAACTCCGTTTACCAAAATTGCTAGACTTGTTAGTGATTTGACTGAAGAGGAAAATGTTAATATTACGAAACTTCAATCATTATCCACCTTGTTAGAAAGTAAGATAGCGATTTTGAATGAACTAGATTCGAAAGTGCTCGATTTGATATTAGATGATGACGAGGCTGATAATGACAAGGAAATAGAAGGGGCTGATGAGTATCAGAAGAAGTATCTGGACCTTAAATTGCGTATTTCGGGAATACAGGTTCAACAAAACGAATATGAAGCGGGTAGTGTCGGTAGTGGGTCTGGCAACCAACAAACCAAGAAATTCAATTTGCCGAAGTTAGAATTCCGCACTTTTGGAGGGGATTTAAAGGGGTGGTTACTATTATGGAGTCAGTTCTCAAAAATAGATGAAAATCCCGAAATAGCTGTGGAGGATAAATTTCAATATTTAATACAGGCAAAAGTAAAAGGATCACCTGCTAGGCAGGTGGTTGAGAGTTTCCCCCCAACACGAATAAATTACAGCAAAGCAATTGAAAGCCTAAAATCTCGTTTTGGCCAAGAAGATCTTCTTGTGGAGGTTCATATACGTGAACTGTTGAGGTTAGGTTTACACAAGGCCTCGCAATCCAAATCCAGAATTGCATTGTCTCAACTTTATGATCAGTTGGAAACACAGTTGAGGTCACTAGAATCGCTTAGTGTCACAACGGGCAAGTGTGCCTCTATGTTATATCCCCTTGTTGAATCGTGCCTCTCCGAAGACTTATTAAGAATTTGGCAACACAGTATTCCATTCACTTCTGCTACAAATGCGAAATACCGTCTGGAGGGGTTAATGAAATTCCTGAAGTCGGAGGTGGAGGGTGAACAGAGAATAAACCTTGCTACATCTGGGTTTCACTTAAAGTGTGAAGGGGCAAAAGAAAAACTGAAGCACAAGGGGGGAGGATTCAGATGACAACATTCCTACAGCTATGGGGTTATTAACATCAAATCATTGTAAGGATGACAAATGTGTGTTTTGTGAGGGTCATCATATCGGTGCAGATTGCTTCTCCGCTAGAAAAATGTCAATGGAAGGTAAACTGAAACTGTTAAGGGAAAAGGGGTGTTGTTATATGTGTCTCAAGTCAGGACATATGGTAAAGAATTGTAAGGCGAAAAACATAAAATGTATAATTTGTTTTGGGAAGCATGTTATTTTAATGTGCAGACAGTTATTAAGAAAACAACATGTTGTCCCCAAAGCAGTTAGCAACAGTGAAGAAAATGCAACTCAGGAAGTCACATTGGGAAATATTTCCACTTCGCCCAAGATGTTGTTACAAACTCTTCGTGTAAATGTAAAATCTTATAAAAGGACTGAATGTGTTCGTGCTTTAGTGGATACGGGCTCCCAGAAGTCATACATTTTGCGAAAGACGGCTTTAAAGATGGGTTGCACTTCACTGCGAAAGGGGATCATCTCACATTCTCTTTTTGGTGCTGTAACAACACAACGGAATGAGCATGAAGTTTACAGGGTGCGTGTAGGGGACCTGAACGATGAATTTCGGTGTAATTTTGAGGCTTTGGACCAAGAAGTGATCTGTGGAGACATGTCACATGTTATAGAAGGGGAATGGATGAACGAGCTGAAGAAATTGAAGATAGATATCACCGATAAAGAGGAAAGTTTGGGGCCCATAGAAATACTTATTGGTGCAGACTTGGCTGGCAAACTTCTAACGGGAAGAAGAGAAGTACTGTCGTGTGGTTTAGTTGCAGTAGAGACATTGTTAGGCTGGACTTTGATGGGAACGATTCCTAATACCAAGGGAAGTGAAGAAAATGAAGTCTTACTTGTAACTTCCATGTTCATTAAAGAGGCAAGTATTACTGATTTGTGGAGGTTAGATGTAATAGTCATTTCGGATCCTGTAGAGAAAATTACGAAGAGGGAAAGAGAAATTGCAGTGAAAGATCATTTCCTCCAAAGTGTTCATCGCACAGAAGAAGATCGATATTAAGTTCGGCTACCTTGGACTGAGGGGCCATAAAACCTGAATCTTGCTGAAAGAAGACTGGGTTCGATGAGGAAGAAATTATCTGAATAACTTTTTCGAGATTACAATGAAGTGTTTGAAGATTGGTTGGCTGAGAGAATTATAGAAGAAGTGCCTGCATCTGAACGTGTTCATTGTTGTCACTACTTACCGCATAGACCAGTTGTAAAGGAAAACAGTGCAACTACCAGAATCAGGCCTGTTTTGATGGTTCGGCAAAACTAGGCAGTTCTCCATCTTTAAATCAATGTCTTGAAACTGGTCCAAATCTGACTGAACTCATCCCAAATGTGCTGTTAAGATTTAGAGAAAAGGTGATAGGAGTGGTTGCTGATATTAAAAGAGCATTTTTACAGATTGGTATTCACCCTGAAGACAGGAACTTCCTCTGTTTTTTATGGTGGAACTGTTATGAAAAACTGGAGGTTAGGGAATTCCGGCATCCAAGAGTGGTTTTTGGTGTAAAATGTAGTCTTTTCCTCTTAGGATCTGTAATCGAACACCACTTATTGAGAGAAGATGATTCAAATCATTCTCTTAAAGAAATGTTACTGCACAGTTTTTATGTTGATACTGTTGTTTCTAGTGTGGACACTGAAGCTGAACTCAATGCATTTATGTCAGAATCGGTCAAAGTCATGGCAAAGGCCAAATTCGAGCTTAGGGGTTGTAAATGGACAAGTGAAAAGTGTCATAGTGCTCATGGTAACTCTTATTCTGCAGTACTGGGTTTGTTGTGGAATCCAGAAAATGATGAACTCAAAGTTAACATGAGTTGGATTAGAGATTTTCATTTTGAAACCATTACCAAGAGAATAATAATGTCGATCTCTCACAAAGTATTTGACCCTATAGGTTTTAGTTGCCCTGTTATGTTGTGTCCTAAATTGCTCCTGCAGAAAATGTGGAAGATGGAATTCGATTGGGATACAGAAGTTGACGACACTATCAAGACCGAATTTCTGTTGTGATATGAAGAACTCCCTCAATTAGAAGAAACTGGCATCCCCCGATGGGTACAGAAACCTGTGAATATAGAGGAATGCACTTTACACACCTTTCATGGTGCCAGTCAAAAAGCATATGCAGCAGTAGTTTTTCTCAGGGTAGAGACAAGCGACAATGTTCAACTTCATCTGTTGGCGGCCAAGACACGAGTCTCTCCTGTAAAGATTTCTATGTCTCGTTTGGAGCTTATGGCTACAAATATAGGAGCAAGGCTTACGAAGTCAGTTCTGGACGGATTGGGATGGAAAAATGTGAAGACTTTGTTCTGGAGCGATTCTACTACAGTAATTGCGTGGATTACCAGGGGAGACAAATGGATAGTCTTTGTCAGAAATCGAGTTGATGAAATTAGGAAAATCACTTACTGTGAATCTTGGAAGTATGTCCCAGGGGAATTGGATCCTACAGATTTACCTTCCAGGGGCTGCAAAACTAAACAATTAATCGCTTCTAGATGGCAGGAGGGCCTGCATGGTTGAAGGAATCACCAGGAAAGTGGTTTTCTCGCAATGATGATCCCAAAGAAGATGAGATCAACATGGAAAAGGTTAGATCCCTAGCTGTTGTGAATGTTAACTGTTTGGTTTCAGAGAACAAAAGGACTGGTATTTCAAATACTTCTCTAATTTTAGAAGAATTGTCCGCATGTTGGGGGTGTTTGCTAAGGTTTATACGTAATAGCCGCTTACGTACAGATCTGAGTCAGAGAAGTGAATTAACTGTGGAATAGTATGCCACTGCAGAAAGAAGAGTTGTTCGGTTTATTCAAGAGGACTCCTTTTCTGCGTTAAGGGACGGCAGACTGCGAACGCTCAGTGTGTTTCAAGACCATGAAGGAACAATTAGGCTGAAAACTAAGATCACCTACCGAGATGACCATGAAGACTCATGCCTTCAGTACTTCCATCACAACACGAGGTAGTGAAGAGGTTAGTCATGACGGAACACAAGATACAAGCACATGTAGGATTGCAAATGCTGCTAAATAACCTCAGGGAACGCTATTGGATTTTAAACGGTCGGAAAGCTATCAGGTCGGTTTTGTCCAAGTGCGTCATATGCAAGAGACACAGTGAAAGGCATCTTGAAGTTATATCACCTCCACTTCCATCCAGTCGAATATGGGATGCTGCCGTGTTCGAGATTGTTGGCATGGACTTAACCGGGCCCTTATATCTACAAGGTGGAATTAAAATGTGGGTGTACCTCTTTACTTGCGCAGTGTTTAGAACTGTCCATCTGGAATTGGTATCATCAGTCTCGACAGAAGCATTCTTGCAAGCACTCCGTCGATTTGTGGCTCGCAGAGGAAGATGTTCTGTTATCTACAGTGACAATGGGACGAACTTCACTGGGGCTTCTAATTTGCTTCGAACTCTGAACTGAGAGGATATATCAAAGTACAGTACTGCTAGGTGTATTGAATGGCGTTTTAATTCCCCAGTGCATCTTGGTGGGGTGGATGGTGGGAGCGCTTGATACGCCTTCTCAAAGATTTATTGAAGAGGATGTTGGTTAGGTCATATCTTACTTACGAGGAGATGATGACTACATTATGTGACTGTGAGAGTTTGATGAATTCTCGACCTTTGACTTATATCATGGAAGAAGGTTCTGAACTAGTGCCTCTCTCCCCTTCTTTATTCCTGCAAGATATTAGGGAGATTGGTGTTCCTGATCTCGATACGATAGACACTCAGAGCCTCAAAAGGAGGTATAGGTACCGGCAAACTTTGAAAAGGGGTTCGAGGAAAAGATTCAGAAGTGAATATTTGGGGCAGTTAGTGTTACATCGTGAAAAAGAGGGCTCCCGTACTGTAGCTGTGGGGGACGTTGTGGTGATTGGGTGTTACAATCTCAAGCGTATAGACTGGCCATTGGGATACATAGTTGAAGTTAAACCAGGTAAGGATGTCATCCGAACAGTGAAACTCAGAAGTGGTCAGGGTGAGTTATTACGTCCTATACAAAGGATTTATCCCTTGGAAGTGTCTTCTGATGACCCTATTGTGCTCTCTAGAAAGTGTGATTCTTCAGGTGTACCAAAGGATGACAACAGTGGTGATCCAGTTGTTACTCGTAGTGCTCGAGCTGTGAGTGTTCCTGACAGACTTGATTTATAAGCAGCAGGTTTATATTTGTTGGTATTGTTGAGTAGCCTTCTGCTACTCAAGGTGGGAGTATGTTATATTAGACTATGCTGTCGACACTGTCAGCCATTTGCCGGCAGTGCCACCTGTTGGACACTTAAGAAAGGAAAAAATTGAAGCAAGTAATGGCCGCTATGTTTTTGTAAAGTACATATGATGTGATGTAAGCTGTATAAAGACGTGTTTTTAACATTAAATTCAGTGCAAACCAATTGTAAGACTTCCTTAAAATATGTTCCTGCGTGCAATGGTATTACACAACAATTCCATTCCTAAATACATCCAGTCTGGTCCTACTCTATCCTTATATTCTACACGTATCATTTATATCAGGTCATTGTTACAAAATCAGCCGGCATCAGGTTTCATAAACTATTAGCACATGGCTATCTACTGCGTTCGCAATTCTTGTCCACTGTCCTACTATGGCTGAATTCCAATAAACTGTTAGTCAACAGTTTCACAATCACCTGTCGTATCACGATCCATAGGGCCTCCTACAGTTACAAAATCAAACAAGCTCCCTACGTAACACATTACACTCACCTTCTTTTTTTTTCAATGACATAAACACAGTTCCATCTTTTCAGCCTTTACACATCCACTTATTTTTCCTATGCCTCCTCCTCTCTCACCTTTCTCTCACACTCCTTTTTAATGGCACATAAGTACCTGTTCAACTGCCCCAATCTTCCCATTGCCTGATAATCCACCTTATAATATTCCTCTCATCCCTTTTTTCTAATAATTCACGATATTTGGCACTCAATAGACAATTCCTTAACTTACTCGTTTCTTTACAATTACTAATTAAATGAAAATCGTCGTTTACTACCCCACATAATACACATACCGTCTTATCTCTACTCTTTAGCCATCCCTTGTTCTTGTAGAGTCCTATCAACCACCATGCCATCCCACCCCTATTAAGCCTATCAACATGTCTAATATTTATCTCCGTTACTTCTAACACTTTATTCAAAACACCAAGGGAACTTCTTAGCCTAATTTCTTCTAATAATCTATGCTTTTGCATATCTCTAATCCTTCTGGAGAGTACCTTCCACCTCTTGCTTCTGTCTTCGACCAAACCGCATCGCACATGTACCCAAAACCAATCTTCTCCAAATATCCTGTAATTTTATCTAGCCTATATCCCTTATACATGCTCTTCAGTTGTTGATTGTACGCGGCTTGCAACAAGTTCCCGACCCCTCCTTTTTTCAAAATCATCCAGTATTTAACTATTCTTTTCACACACTCAACTTCTGTATCTTCCCCACATAGTAATTCCACCCCTGCATTAATTGTGCACTGCGGGAGCCGCATCACCGACTTACCGAAATTACAAATGATTCGTCTGAATTACACTCTTGTCTCATCCAACCCCCATACTTCAGCCCCATACATTGCCCTACCAAAAACCACCGACCTTAAAACTCACCTCAAGGTTTTATAACTGATACCCGGAAATTTAGCCAACAAGTTTTTGACTGATGCTAGGGCGGCAAAACCTTTGCTTCTCGCTCGACTTATTTGATGGTCCCAAGTCCCTTTTCTGTTAATAATAACTCCTAAATATTCCACCTTACGTACTTGTTCCAGCATTTCTCCCTGCACGACCCGTTTCCCAACTTCCTTTCTTCCTTTGTGTACCTGGGCTACTAGCACTTTCGATTTATTCCCGTTAATTTTCAAGGCCCATTTCTTTGCGAAATCCGACACCGCACTTAAGTCCCTCTGCATCCCTATTGACGTTAGCTTGATCAATATCACATCATCAGAAAAAATCAATCTCGGTATCTCCAACCCATTAATCACCGGAACGGCCCAATTGCTTCCCCCATGTTCATCCAGAATATCGTTAATAAATAAAATAAACAATATTGGCGATCATTTACACCCTTGCTTTAAACCCACCTTAGACTCTAGTGGTCTGCTCAACCTATCGTCACCCAATTTTACACAGCACCTAACCACTTTATATATCGCCTCCACTGCCCTTAACATCTTTTCCGGCACCCCCAACCTACCCAATTTCTCTAATAGAGTCCCTCTATTCACCCTATCAAACGCTTTTTCAAAGTCAATTGTCGCTACATACACCTTACCTCTTGGCAAGCTCATATGCTTCTCCCAAACCGTCTTCACTATCATTATATTGTCCACTGTTCTTTTCGTTTTTCTAAACCCCCTTGGTAATCTGACAATACTTCGTTTCTTTCTGCCCATTCACTTAACCTGTTCGTTAAAACCCCTGTATAAATTTTACTTAAGGAATCTAGCAGAGATATACCCATATACTTATTCATACTCTTTTTAGTACCTTTTCCCATATATATTGGGCATACAATTCCTGTCTCCCACTCCCTAGGGTACTTCCCCTCATCAAAAATCTTATTGAATAGTTTAACAATGCCCTCTAT
Organism: Anabrus simplex; assembly: GCF_040414725.1. Classification (NCBI taxonomy): domain Eukaryota; kingdom Metazoa; phylum Arthropoda; class Insecta; order Orthoptera; family Tettigoniidae; genus Anabrus; species Anabrus simplex. The sequence continues at coordinate 186,198,767 of NC_090266.1, forward strand.
CATTATCCCATTTTTGCTAATTTCCTTCCAAAACTTATTATTAACACCATTGCAAACCTCCGCCGCCCTGCCCCTAATTCTTCTTATCACTCCCCAAGTTTCTTCTCTTGTAATTTCCTTGTCTAGTTCGTAAATTGCCACTCTTCTATTCCACCAATTTTCTTCGTCCCTGGCCTCACTCAACCGTACCTCCCCGTCCCCCACGAGTAATTCCCTAAGGTAGCTAACCCACTGTACATCCTCAATACTCGTTTTCTCTAGACTCCTTCCACCCTTAATTATTATATTTATCCTTCCCCAAACTTTCTCAGTGTTGTTCAACTTACATTCTTTATTTATGGTTTCAGTCTGTTCCTCTAACCACGCCTTTTTTACCTCACAAATTTTCTTTTTGTAATCTTTCCCTAACTTAAAAACACCTCTCTTTCTAAGCTCCCACCTTTTTTCCTATACTCCCCTAACGCTCCCAGCACCCTCTTTCGTATACCTTCACACTCTATATTAAACCATTCTTCTCCCGCTTTCTTTTTTCTTCCACCATTATCTATCTGACCTATCATCTTTATTGGATGTAGCGGCAGTACCAAGGCTTTATCGATCTTATTCTCCTCTAACCCCTTTCCCATCCATATTTCAGTAAGTGTACTTCTTTTCTTGCTACCCTGCCTCAATCCTTTTCCACTTTCTCTGTCCATTTGTATTTATTATACCCTCTCCATAGTTCGTCCTTCATCTTAACTTCTTGCCTTATATTCTTCTCCTCACCCCTTTTTAACAGAACCCACACTGGGAAATGGTGTAATTCAATCCAGTCTCCTACTTCCATCCTTATAATATCTTTTAACACTCCCTCCGAGCTTAAAACTATATCACACTACCCCCCCTGATCTGAGACATAAGTCAATTTACCGTTATGTCACCCTCTTTCCATCCATTCAGAATATATAAATCCCCCGCTGCGCACAACTCTAAGAGCTTCTCCCCATAACTGTTTATAGTTTTATCCTCACTTCTTCTATTTCTCAACATGCCACTCCCGTCTTCGCTACTATATACTGGGCTCTGTTTCCCAATTCTCGCGTTCCAATCTCTAAATAGCAGCATGTCCTCCTCTTCTGCAAACCTCTCCCTTATCATACTAATCTCCACGAACAGCTCTTCAAAAAGAAACTTATTTGTATATACGGAACTATAAGGATGGCAATACACGAACGCTAGGATTGTCCTCTTCATCCTTCCTTCTGCCCATCCCATATTAAATCTCATCCATATAACTTCCTGCATATCTGTCTCCATGTCTTCTACTAGTTCACTAATCTCTTCTTTAATTAATACTACTATTCCTCCTGGGGCGCGTCCCTTATTCCTCTCCTTTCTTCCATATTTAATCACAAACCCCTTCCATGGAATCTCTTTCCCTGCTTCCAACCACGTCTCCAAGAGTGCCATAACGTCGAAACTTTCTACTACTTCTCTAACCTTTCTATTTTGTTTCTTAACCCCTCTATATTCACACATCCTATTTTCATATATAGTTATAATTTATCTCCCTTCTAAATTATCTCCCTCATTACTCCTTTTAGCGCTCACCCCCCTCATGCCCTATTTCGATACCTCGTTTTCTTAACATTCTTTGCCGTTCCATGCCCTCGGTATCCTCCCCCTCTTGCACACTTTACCCCACATGTCGTTTAGGCTCCTACTTCTTCCTCTGTTCATAACATCTTTACCTCTTTGTCGATCACTCTTCTCATGTTCTTTCTTGCTCTCTAAACCACTACACACTGCACTCGCCGGTTCTTGCTGCTCACCCTCGCTCGCCCCTTCACTGCTCTGTTCTTCTGTATCCACATTGCGTTGCCCACATCCACATGGGCTGATTTCCACTCCTTCCACCACTTCACCCCTAGTTGTTTCTGCTTCCTGCCTTCCATCTTGCACTGCCATCAATTCCCCCCTCGGAACTGACGTGTTCGTCCATCTCTTTCAGCTTCGCCACTGGGTGCTCCCTAACACATCTCACTTTCGTCACCACTAGTCTCTGACCTCTTATGTGGGCTTTTAGCCCTTGCTGCCTCGCTCTCCAAAGATGCATATTCAGGATCTTCATTATTTCCACACCTTCTTTTCCCATGTCCCTCCTCACCCATACTTTCTGACCCTGCAAGTTACTGTTCTTCTTAGCACAATTTCTGCCATTAGGGTAGAGAAAAACTGTACCCTAATTGGTCTCCGTCCTTTTGTTTTGCCCACTCTCTCCACATCGTCTATGTCCACTTCACTGAAATTTATCTTCATCCTGTCCCGTATGACCTCTACCACCTTATAGATAAAATCAATCTTTCCTTCTTTCTCACCTTCCTCACCATATATAAATATGGCTTTCTTCATTCTCTCCTGATTGTACTCCTCTGCTTCCTTCTTCATCATCAACACCTCCTCTTCCAGATGTTTCACTTTCCCTCTTAATAACCTATCTCTTTCTCATTGTTGCACGCTCTCTTGTTCCATTCCTCAGTCTTCGTTTCTAACCATTTCTTCATGTTCCCTGTCTCCTTTCTCTGTTGTTCCATCATGTCCTTTATTCTTGCACCTTATCCCATTGACAATTTTCTTCAATTACTTCCTTCACTGCCACCTTCAGTGCTGCCATACCTTCCATGCTGAATTTACCACTGGTATTTGGGCCTGGGTTTAATTCCATCCCCCCCCCCCAATGACCAGAAGCACAGCTAACACTGTTGCTACCAGCACCGTTTCACCCTATTTTACCTGCTCTTTTGCTTTTGCCAGTCCATTCTTGGTCTCCTTCCTCTGCTTCAGCTGCCAGCTCCCAATCGTGGCCCGGTACTGCTTGATACCAATCACATTTACGGCATGCACTGTGCAAAGCGACCTTGTTCCTCGCTTGCTCAAGCCAAACTGATGGAGCAAGGTAGTAGAAAAACCCGTGGCAAAACCTACCTTCATCGACAGAACGATCTTCGGAACTAACCTGGTGGCTCTTCATATGGTGAAGCCGAAACCAGTCTTCAATAAACCGGTATACATTAGCATGAGTGTGCTGATATTTCAAAAACTTTGGTGTACTCTCATCACTACGATATTCTGATTCCCTATTATGGAACTGAAAATCTAAAACTTATGTACATAGACATAGATTCATACATTTAGTGAGAACTGAAGACATCTATAAGGACAAATTAAATTTTATGGGACATCTCGATAAATCTGATTACCCGCCTGAGCACATGCGTTACTCAGATAAGCACAAGAAAGTGTAAGGAAAATTTAAAGACGAGGCCTGTGCATGCATCATTAGAAGATTTTTAGGACTTAGAGATAATATACACCCTGGACATACCTAGATGGTCTGGAAATCAAAAAATTAAAGGAATCAGCCAAGGTGTTGTTAAAAATGCATCACCGTTCAGGGCTATATAAACTATCTCGTGAAGAAAGAAATAGCCGATGAACATCGTTACCTCTAAGTTACATCACGTATCGACGGTGTTTCTGAACAAGATCGCCTTGTCACCTGATGATCATAAGAGAGTAATCGCAACTGATGGTGTAACTACACTTGCATATGGTCATTATGGAGTTAACCCCTGCCCTAAAGTCTTACCATTGGATTGATCTCCCACCGTACCTAATGCTCAACTACAACACCATCACCTCACATTGTACTCTACACACCCAACTAAAGGGATAAAATACCCACCACCGAAAATGATTTTTAAGCCTACAAGCGTCCGTATGTGGTGTTAACTCCGCCTCTAGGGTAGGCTCTGGTCCCGGTCTCAAGCCCGGATAAAGGAGGAGAGGAATCCACAAAGCATTTGCTCCTTTAATCTTAACTATAAAGCGAGTTGACCTGTATGAAGAGAGAATAGACCTCTGAGACATAGTTGTCATTCGAGCCAGCAAAACCCGTTGATATGCCAATGACGAGAATTTACGTATAGCATTTATAGTTAAATTACTGGACTTTTGGCTTCATGGCATACCCCAAGCTTGCCGGACTGAGTGGCTCAGACGGTTGAGGCACTGGCCTTCTAACCCTAGCTTGGCAGGTTCGATCCTGGCTCAGTCCGGTGGTATTTGAAGGAGCTCAAATACGTCAGCATCTTGTCGGTGGATTTACTGGCAAGTAAAAGAACTCCTGCAGGACTAACTCCTGGCACCTCAGCGTCCCCGTAAACCGCAAAATTAGTTAGTGGGACATAAAGCCAATAACATTATTGTTATCTCAGGCTTTGACTGGTTTGATGTTAAAACCCTCACAGAGGGTCGTAGAATACTGGCTACATATCCGTAAGACAAGATGGTGTTAATGGCTGTTTCTATCTTCTAATGTCCCTGTTGGCTGAAGTACTGAACGTAACCGTGCGTAGAATGCAATGTTGTAATCACCGGGCTAATAATCAACATGTCTCCACATATGGGTGGGTACAAATTTGTTACTTCATTGGCCTGTCTCAGTCTCTTACTTGGCTTTGACATTATCAAAGTGAGGTGTTGAGGTCCATGCAATGTTAGTAATTCTATTCCTCATGCAGCCAGTCCCTGTTATGAAAGGTGTACAAATGTTGCTCCTAGGGTTGGTTAGTCTAATTATGCTTATCAGACTGATATGCAACAGCAACTTGTGGTTCGATGAGAAAAGTAACTGGAAACTAGCTCACTCCTCATTTCCCTAGTACACCTCTTTAGTGATACGCAGGTCAACTTTGACAGTTGAAAATGCCTGTAGGTGCGGGGGAGGGCAAGCGAAATTTGTGACATCACCTTATTGCTTCAGAATATCTGAGGTAGTTGCACGCGGCCGCCATCTGGCATATTAGCTCCTGGGGTAGAAACCGCATTTCATATCTACTACTAGAAACACTTATAGAATAAAAGGATCGCTGTGAAAGATCAATGTTATTGCTAGATCCCTGCGTGGATATACGAAATATTATCCGCATCCGCTCCGCATCCGCTCCGCATCCGCTCCGCATCCGCATTTCCTTCATCCCTACCCGTATCGGCGGTTATTGTAAATAATGGACTATATTACACCGAAGGTATTGAAACGGATAGATCAGTTAACTTAACACAATAGGCCTGATACCTGGCACCAGACCTCTATAGTGATAGGTTTATTAGGAATTTCCTCTCACAACTACCGACATATTGAGCTGTTTTCTTTCGGAGCCTTTGCTCCTTCTGCTCCGGGGTTTCTGTGGTTCACAGAGGGATACGAAACTTGTGAGTTGAATAGCTGGACAAGGAATTAAATAGAGCAGAACTTAACACAACACATTTTGAAATTGTATTTCCTTCCTTTTTTCTAGTTTAATAATTCAGAAATGGAAAATCTGAATGAATAACAACAATATTAATGAGCTCGTTAGCTCTAAAAATATAGGAGACTTAGAAGTCCGAACATCAGGGACAACCCTTGAAAGAATTACAACTTGTTAATTTACAGGTACAAAATTTTATAACAGCAGGATTTGCTCCGAGAATTTACATTACTCAGCAGTCTGAGCTTCACAATACCATAGTCTAGCCTCGCGGAGGATTCATTATCTTACGGCGCATTAAAATTTCACCTCACATTAAAGTATTCATGCACAGTTGCCCCAATGTGGGCTTATCCGTTTCATAATAGTTACTGTTCTCCATTGGAACTAACACGAAGAAAATTTTACACTCTGAAAATAGTATACAGGGGCATAATAACAATTGCTACGTGGCCTTAATGGAAAGAAAGGGGAGGTTACACATGACCGGCCATAAACAAAAGGCAAGTAGGCGAAACTCTTGCACTCCTTCAAGAAATAGTTAAAATTCTAAGCGGGCTTATGCCCCAATGATTACAGAGGCTAATCCTATACTACACCGAGATGACTAAATTAGAAACATTAATGCCAAAAAGATCTACAAAATTTAGAGGCTTTGAAAACTTTACTCGCCCCATACAAGGTTGAATGGAATACGGTAGAGGATCAACACTCTTCGTTCCCTTACGTTACATATTTCCCAGCAGGTAATAGAACAGAGTCCACAGACTTGTCGGAATTCTACCTTTAAACCACCACTTTTTACAAAATTACATTAAAAGAAAGAGATTGAAACCTTCCCATCAAACTGTAACAAACGGTCTATCACACATCTAAGTAAATTCTACCATTACCTTGTGCCGCTGGATCCGTCTCACGCCGGTTTAGATGTTAGGCCCCATTGAACAGCAATCATCATCATCATCAGATTTTATAGCACCACAAGAGGAAGATTCCAGAACTCTTTACTGATCGGCTGGATTCCTATACACACCCCCAGAAAATATTTCCAAGTTTTTATAGGTTGATTACAATCAAGGAGGAACCAACTGAAGTATTGACAACATCCGAACATTAAAAAATCCTCAGAACCAGGCTTAAAAACATCAAGAATAAACATTTCTTTAGGAAATAATTACAGTTTAGCCCAATAGTGGGGGCAAATAAACCGATAGTAGAGGCATCTAACAGTTGAAGACCAAAGTTTCTTGGAGTTCACAAGTTCAAGTTTATTTACTGTACCCATCCCGGGCATATCAGGGCATCGATTAAATAATTCGGCTTCACAAATAAATATATAAATGAGTTCCTGAATGAGAACCTTCGGAAATAACTTCCCGGGCTCGAAGTCCCATCCTCCGTACTTTCATTGCGTCAACGGCTAAAGCTCAGAACCATACGGGTAATGGAATGCTCGTAAAAGAAAATGGGCACTACATTAGATATAACGAAAGTAGGGTTTTCTATAATGTAAGAGGAATACACAAACATATTAAATGAGAAAAATTTTGTTCCCAATATTTACTAAAATTTTTATTAAACTGATGGAACCGCACGATAAAGTACACAAGATAATGCCATATTATTACACATAACAAATAAACAATAGTAAAGAAATAATTTGTATACAGTATGCCTCAAAAGTCTTTATCAGTTCATACACTGTTTTGGTTATCGCTTGGTATAGTTTAAGTCACCTTATTAGCGCCCACTAATACTATATACACTTTATGCAAACGTAGGTGTTATTTACCTCTGAGCAATGATACACGATGGTATCTATTATTTGAATGGATTGACCATAAGGTCGGGATGACACCCTCTCATTAAGCCATACTATTATTTGGCCGTCATGGTTATGGAATTTAGGCAGATAAATTAGTACATTTTTTCGCCCACGAGATTACATCGCCGCATATCGAACACATGGTCTATATGACCACATCAATTACATATTATACTGAACACGTACACGTATTCTGTGTTTTCCTGACCCTGTTATATACGAAGCGAATCAACACAACGTTGGTTTCCTATTCATCACCATAACCACTTAAGAACAACAGAAATACATGAATACATCACACAAAGAAATATTGAACACATTAGCAAACAATACGTCTTGAAAATATGGCCTATTCAAGCCATATGATGTCAGCTCAAATCCAACGTTGTGACGCGGGCCGAACCCTCGTTCTCCAGCTTCGAAGGTGCAAAAATCTGAATCTCCTATCATGAGCTAATTTAATTGTACCGGGCGGTACACCTCCACGCCGCTAGTTTAAAAATGTGCGCCACTTGAAACTCCTCTGCTGGAGGAAGTCTGAACTTTATCTACGGTATTAATTTTCTACTTTATCAGAAGATGTCACTACCTGGAAATTTTGGAGTTTTTGAACTGTGTCATTTTCGACGTATTTTTGTTTTGCTTGTAGTAAGAAGTGTGAACTTTCTCTTCTAGAGAACACTACTGAAAAACTACAATGGTGCACCCTAGTGCGACGTGAAAGAACTATTTTTTTTGGAGAAATTTTTATTTCAAAAGTTTGTTTCTTGTTAAATTTCTTTCTGTTATTGTTTAAGTTGGCTGTATACCCCTCTCTTTCCCCTTGTTTTGTATTTAGCCAACCCCGAATTTCTTTTATTAATTTCCGACCAATCGGATGTATCTTCCCCAACTTGAATATGTTGCTGTATCCTACCCAATAAAGAGTTTGTGGGAGGGTGTTCTCATTCCCCTAACGCCTCGAACTTTCCGCGAGAGTATATAAACTGCTGATTTTAGGGTCTCCGGGCCACTTCTGTTCCATCTTTTCGCGTGTAAAGTACATAGCAGGGGGCGGGAAGCGCCTCTTTCTTCGGCGGCAGTCAACAACCAGGTAATGGCCGATTAATTACTTCTTTTCTTGCTTGCTCAGCAGTTTAACTCTCGGGGCGGGTCCGAAGTTTTTCCATTATGTAACCTTCCTTAAATGTAAAGGAACTTGTATCTATTCTATCTTTTAAACTACATATTGGGATAGAGAGTGCTTAACCCTCTCGAGCTCCCACTCATATTGTTTTGAGGTGAACTTGTTTTCTCAACCTATTCTTTCTTAACATTATGTAAATTTGTCAATTTCTAAAGTCACCTCTTTAGTATGGGATTAGCCCTTGCATCAGTGGCCTAGAGCCAAATTAGGTTTTGAAACAAATACATTAGGAGTGCAAATCGTCTCCTCTCAAATTGTTGATTTAGAGGTCATATAATTAACCTTCTTGTCATTTAACAGATCTCAGTAGGTTGGGTATTTTACCCCTGTGTATATGTCCTGAGAGGACAGCTTGAAAGTAGAATTAGGTGTGGCCTTTGACAGGGCTGAATTTTGAGAGCAAGTTGCTCTTTTTCCGAAAATTTTGTTTTCTGCGCGCCCCAAGGAGGCCTTACTGTGTATTTTGGAGCAAGTGCTCCTAGGTATGAATGGGGTTCTCCCCTCTCTGTTGACACTTGTGTTTGGGGTAAAACTGAGCTGATTGCTCAAGGATTGTGATCGCCGGGCTCGAAGCCCAAATCCTGTAAATACTGTAATTGTACTTTTGTTGCCTTGCTACTCTGTACCTGCCATATTTGTTATTTCTTGATTTTGAAAAGAAAATATAACCTTGTTAAATTTTAAATTCACTTTAATTTCGTAGCCTGAGACCTATTCACCACCCCGTACCTTCTTTCACCTCTAACTACCACGGAAAACTCCGTAACAAGTGGTAGCAGAGCGTGGTTGAATGGGTCTCATTTTAGCCCCTTTTGACGGCTAAACATTGCTTTGATTACAACTTTAACTATTTTCTCAGTTGCTGGAATTTTTTTGATTTTTTCTTTTTCAAAATTGTTCTGTCATCATGCCCGGCCCTCGCGATGTTCTCCATCTTAACTATTTGCGCAAGGAGGAGTTGATCTATGAGTTAACTATCAGAAATGTGCAATCTGGAGGCACGGTTGCGATAGACTCCAACAAGCTTAGAGAGTCCCTTGCCTTGCCCATTTCCATCCCCGCTTTGGGAGAGAAAGAAATTGACGACTCTCTTTCCACGATCGTCGAGAATATTACTGGGCTAGCATCTGTAGTTAGTTTTTTTGATGAAAATGATCCTTCTCCTAATCAAATCAAACGTGTGCAAGCCAGGCTGTTTCATTTTTCAAATAGAGTTAACGATCTGTTGTCTCTAAAGTTGAATGACGTTCAGAGGAAGGAAGCTAGTACGCTGCTTGAAAATATTTCTGAATTATCTAGCAAGGTCACTCAATTGTTAACTGGGGAGGTTCCTCCCAAAACTGATCAACCCGTCACGATGAATGTAGGTAGCGAGGAAGAGCCTCCTAAGGGAGAAGTCAATAGGATAACCGTTGCTGCTCAAACTATCTCTGCCCCATTGGACAACGAGTCTGAACGCCGTAACTCATTGAATAATATACGTTCTGAATTAACTTCCTTGCCACTGAAACCTTTACCTACTATGTCACCCGGGTTCAGCAGCTTGCCTCATCCATTGGCAATGTTGTTCAGAGGTATATCGAAGTTTTCCGTTAATACCACCAGTGAAGTAATTTCATTTTTAAGATTTCTAGTTGAATTTCAGGATCATGCCCTTGTGTTTTCTCTTTCCCCATGTCAAATTTTGCAAATCATCTATCCTTATGCATTTGGTATTCTCTCCGACAAAATAGTAAGAGCCATAGCTGAACAGTCATCTATTGAAGATTTTCACGCACACTTGCTTGCAAATTTTATTCCTGCTCGCGCGAGGCCATCTCTGATTCAGAAGTACTATTACCGTGTACAGCGCTTGGATGAAAACTTGGCTGATTTCATACAGGACATTAAGTATTATACTAGGGTGTTTGCTCTTCACTTCCCTGAGGATCAGATTGTACAAGCCATTGTGGAAGGTATCTCACCATCCTATAGGTCATATTTGTGTTTCGCGGCGTGCCCGCAAACTTTCTCTGAACTTGAAGCATTGGCCGTCTCAGCGGAAGGAGTTAGATATGCCGATTCTTTGCGTGTCGCGAAAGAACCCCCTCCTTCTTTTAGTAATCCTCGGCCTCCACCTCGCCGACCAGTCAATCCCCGTAAATGTTATGCTTGCGGGTCGCCTGACCATCTTCGCAATAAGTGTCCACTGATCAAGTCGAGTGGGACAAGGAATGGGGCTGGTTCATCACAAGGCTGTTTTAAATGTGGGGCTTTCTCACATATCGCAAAAAATTGCCCAAATTCAATTAGCACCCCCTCCTGCTCAACTTCTGGTGCAACATCCAACAAGAATCAAAAGTGACTAGTGGCTTCGGCTGAGTCAACTAATCCATCTTCCCGAGACTCAGCCCCGGGTAAACAGGTTGTAAATTCAGGGAACGATCAGTCTTCAAATTCTTCTTTTGAATGCCCTAAAGAGTGTCTTAGGATTGCGGCGGGTTCCCCCGCGCCTGTTCCTTTTCTTAAGATTGAGTTAAATAATGAACCTGTAACAGCTCTCTTAGATTCAGGCAGTGTTTGTTCGATTATTTCGGCTGAATGGTATTCTAAATTGAAATCTGTTTGTAAACTACCTGACTATGTCTCATCTCCTGTTCAATATGTTTCGGCTAATTCATCTCCATTAGAAATTCTAGGTTCTTTACATGTCAAAATTCGTATTTTTAAATTTACATGGAAAATTAAATTGTTTGTGGCCAAGCACTTGTCTTGCCCCATTATATTGGGAGCTGACTTCATTTCCTACACTGGTCTTGTGCTCGATCTCCAGAGCAGGCCGTGCACATTCAAATTTGCGTCCAATTGTAAAATTCCCTTGTTAAAGTGTAATTCTGTATCATGTTCATCTATTTCGCCTACCCAGGATGAGATGTTGTTAGACCTTAGACATCTACCTGAGGAGCAGGCTGATAGTATTCGTAAGTTGTGTCAGTCGTTTCCAGAGGTGTTTTCTGATACTCTTGGTGTTACTGACCTTATTGAATACAAAATTGAGGTCACGGATTCGATTCCTGTCGTTTTCCACCTTATAGGCTATCTCCACCTAAAATGAAGGCTCTGAAAGAAATCATCGATCAGATGTTGAAGGATGGTATTATTAGGCCCTCTAAGTCGGCGTATTCGTCGCCTATTTTTCTAGTCCCGAAACCCCAGGGGGGCTTCAGGCCTGTCATTGATTATAGGGCTCTCAATCGGAAGGTGGTGTTGCAATCCGTGCCCCTTCCTGACCTTCATTCTTGTTTTTCATGGTTTCGTAAGGCCAAGTTCTTTACTATCTTGGACTTGAATCAGGCCTATAATCAAATTCCCCTTGCCGAAGAGTCTAAACATCTTACAGCGTTTGCCACGGACTGGAACTTATACGAATACAACCGCGTGCATTTCGGGCTCCCCACGGGAGCAGCTGTACTCACTAGGCTACTAGATAGGGTCTTCTCCGACATCAAATTTAAGTACTTATATCACTACTTGGATGATGTCGTCGTATTTTCAGAGACTTTTGAAGAACATCTAGATCATCTGCGAGAAGTTCTCGATCGCCTTCGTAAGGCTGAGTTAACTGTCAAGTTGTCCAAGGTTGCCTTTGCTAAGCCCTCTATGTCATTCCTAGGGCATATTGTGTCACCTGATGGTGTAGCAGTCGATCATTCTAGAACACAGGCCATCCGTGATTTTAAACCTCCCAAGGACATTAAAGGTATCGCCAGGTTCATTGGTATGGTGAATTTCTTCAGGAAGTTTATTCCTAACTTCGCTAATAGAGCGGCGCCCTTAAACCTTCTTCGTAGGAAAGGCATCAAATTCGAGTGGGGACCTTCTCAACAAGCCGCTTTTGAAGATCTTAAATTAGCTCTCTGTAATGCCCCTGTACATGCTATGCCTGATTTCTCAAAGAAATTCATTGTCCAAACCGACGCGTCGTCGTCAGCAGTAGCTGCAGTCCTTCTTCAAGAGACTGAACTAGGGAGGCGACCCATCGCCTATGCATCTAGGACCTTGTCGGCTCAAGAAGCCAAGTATTCTATCTATGAGCTCGAAGGTTTGGCAGTCTTATTTGCCTTAGAAAAGTTCCGTCTCTATCTTGAACATGTCAAATTCGACCTGGAGACAGATAATCAAGCCTTAAGCTGGATCTTAGGTAGGCCGCGTCGTACTGGCCGTATAGCCCGTTGGGCCATCCGTATTTCTGCCTTCCAATTCGATGTCAGGCATATCAGAGGTACCGAAAATGTTGTTGCTGATGGACTCAGCCGTATGTTTTCCAACGACGTCGAGACCCATGAACCGGTCGACAGTTCATCACCTTCCGAGTCCATACTATCTGATGTTAATGCCATCTTAACAGATGCTCCCATGCTCTTTAGGGATATCGAGAAATACCAACGTGAAGATCCGACGCTGGCTCCGATAATGGAAACCCTTTCTTCTGGGGAACATGTTGTCCCTTATGTTCTGAGGAATGGTGTTTTATGTTGCCCATCGAGGCATGATAAGATGATGAAGGTTGTCGTTCCAGCTGTTCTTGTGCCTATGATCTTCAAATACTATCATGAGACCCCATTAGGGGGGCATCGTGGAATCTTTAAAACTCGTGAAAAGATTCGTGAAAGGTTCATCTGGAAAGGTATGGACGGTGAAATCCGTGAACTAGTAAAAGCTTGTAAATCTTGTTTGCTTAGTAAACCCACCATGTCCACCAAGGTAGGCCTTTTGTCTTCGCATCAAGCGTCGCGCCCCATGGAACGCCTGTATATTGATTATGTAGGACCCTTCCCCCAGTCAAAGGGAAATGCCAACAAGTTCATCTTTGTATGCGTAGATGGTTTTACAAGATTTTCCTGGTTATTTCCGACTAAGCTGGCTACCGCTCAGTCCACCATTACTTGCCTAAATTCTATTTTTGCTTCTTTTGGTCCGTGCCAATATATTGTGTCTGATAATGCTAAGGCGTTCACATCAAATCTTTTTCGTAAATTCTGTTTTGACTTGTCCATCTCTCATGTAACTACTTCTGCTTATTACCCTCAACCATCTCTGGCTGAACGGGTTAACCGTAATCTCAGGTCCGCGCTTATTGCCTATCATCATGAAGATCATTCCAGGTGGGATACGTCCCTGCATTGGTTAGCTTTTGCTTTGAATTCGGCGGTTCATGAATCACATAAATTTACTCCAGCCTCTTTGATGTTCAAGTTTGTTCCCAACACGCCGCTCTCTAACCTCTGGTCTCTGAGTGACATTCTACCCGAGACAATAGATCCGGACAACATTAAAGATCTTTGGAAGAAGGCTAAAGCCAATCTTAAAGTGTCTCATGAAAAGGTTAGGGAAAGGTATGATCGTGGACGGAGACCCACCCCTTTGAAGGTAGGTGACCAAGTAATGGTCAAGAATTTTGTTCTCGCGGGCAAGCTTGCCCCCAGATTCCATGGGCCGTGCGTCATTCTCGATTTCCTTACGCCGGTTACGTTGTTATTAAGCAATCCAGCCACCGAGAGGATATTTAGGGTTCACTTGTCGCAGGTGAAACCTGTATAAATTCTGTGCTAACTTGCCTCATATTATCTTGAAAGGAATATGAAGGTTATATATATTTTTTTTGAGTTTCACTTTTAAGGCTTTCTGCCCCTTCTATAGTATTTTGTTTTATATGTAAGCATTTTTGTGAAACCTGCCCCGATCCGTTAAACTGCCATCCTGTCCTTGCCACGGCCATTACCACGCTCCCGTCTCCTGCTCCACTCTATACAGTGGCTTAATTAATGCCATGGATATTTGCACGCCGCTGGCCCCTCAACCTCTCCACAAGCCTGTGGCCTAGAAAAAAAAGATGATGGTCCAACAAATTCTGCCGCCTAGTTTTAATGTTTCAGTGCCCCCGCAGCCGCGCGGCGCCGTGCCGCGACTGGGTTAGAGGAAGGGCCCCCTCGGCCCCAGCGAGGACGACATGTGCACGGCGAGCCGGAGCCCTCCTCCCGGCCAAGGCTGATGTGCGGCGCACAACCTGCTACTTGCCCGCAGCCTGTATATGTTCACCGCGGGCGCGGCGTGCTTCAACACCACTGCTCCCCTCATAGTGCGGGCGAGCGGTATCTCAGGGTACTTGTGGGGTCCGAGCGGCCGCCTTTGGACGCAAGCTGCAACGGCCGGTCTGGCCATCCAACTTAATCAACATCAACTATATGGACATTCCAGATCAACTTTACTACCTTTTCTTGGGTATTCTACTGCAATATTTGGTGGACTTAGAAAATTTTCCTCAACTTTAAAAACTAAAGTTTTCCTTCTGAATTCAACTTCTACAAACATAAAGACTTTACTTCGCCTGTCACAACAAAAATTTTGAAACTGAATCAAACCACATTAAGAAAATCCTATAAATACTTCTGCAATTAATCTCCATATCAACATCAAAACTTGAAACTTGTTTCCAAACCAATTGCCAGTGTCACCCCTGGAGGAACTTTTCGGGGGGGAGGTCTGTACCGGGCGGTATACCTCCACGCCGCTAGTTTAAAAATGTGCGCCACTTGAAACTCCTCTGCTGGAGGAAGTCTGAACTTTATCTACGGTATTAATTTTCTACTTTATCAGAAGATGTCACTACCTGGAAATTTTGGAGTTTTTGAACTGTGTCATTTTCGACGTATTTTTGTTTTGCTTGTAGTAAGAAGTGTGAACTTTCTCTTCTAGAGAACACTACTGAAAAACTACAATGGTGCACCCTAGTGCGACGTGAAAGAACTATTATTTTGGAGAAATTTTTATTTCAAAAGTTTGTTTCTTGTTAAATTTCTTTCTGTTATTGTTTAAGTTGGCTGTATACCCCTCTCTTTCCCCTTGTTTTGTATTTAGCCAATCCCGAATTTCTTTTATTAATTTCCGACCAATCGGATGTATCTTCCCCCAACTTGAATATGTTGCTGTATCCTACCCAATAAAGAGTTTGTGGGAGGGTGTTCTCATTCCCCTAACGCCTCGAACTTTCCGCGAGAGTATATAAACTGCTGATTTTAGGGTCTCCGGGCCACTTCTGTTCCATCTTTTCGTGTGTAAAGTACATTGCAGGGGGCGGGAAGCGCCTCTTTCTTCGGCGGCAGTCAACAACCAGGTAATGGCCGATTAATTACTTCTTTTCTTGCTTGCTCAGCAGTTTAACTCTCGGGGCGGGTCCGAAGTTTTTCCATTATGTAACCTTCCTTAAATGTAAAGGAACTTGTATCTATTCTATCTTTTAAACTACATATTGGGATAGAGAGTGCTTAACCCTCTCGAGCTCCCACTCATATTGTTTTGAGGTGAACTTGTTTTCTCAACCTATTCTTCCTTAACATTATGTAAATTTGTCAATTTCTAAAGTCACCTCTTTAGTATGGGATTAGCCCTTGCATCAGTGGCCTAGAGCCAAATTAGGTTTTGAAACAAATACATTAGGAGTGCAAATCGCCTCCTCTCAAATTGTTGATTTAGAGGTCATGTAATTAACCTTCTTGTCATTTAACAGACCTCAGTAGGTTGGGTATTTTACCCCTGTGTATATGTCCTGAGAGGACAGCTTGAAAGTAGAATTAGGTGTGGCCTTTGACAGGGCTGAATTTTGAGAGCAAGTTGCTCTTTTCCCGAAAATTTTGTTTTCTGCGCGCCTCAAGGAGGCCTTACTGTGTATTTTGGAGCAAGTGCTCCTAGGTATGAATGGGGTTCTCCCCTCTCTGTTGACACTTGTGTTTGGGGTAAAACTGAGCTGATTGCTCAAGGATTGTGATCGCGGGGCTCGAAGCCCAAATCCTGTAAATACTGTAATTGTACTTTTGTTGCCTTGCTACTCTGTACCTGCCATATTTGTTATTTCTTGATTTTGAAAAGAAAATATAACCTTGTTAAATTTTAAATTCACTTTAATTTCGTAGCCTGAGACCTATTCACCACCCCGCACCTTCTTTCACCTCTAACTACCACGGAAATCTCCGTAACATTAATAAATAGAAATGGGGAGGAATACGTCCTTCACAGAATCATAAAATTCTCAACGTTAGTCATAATATATTATTAGCATGGGATTGTCAATGCAGTGGCGAGTGAAAGGAAACTTAGTAGGGCGAATGTTTTGAAGACTCTTAGAGACGACTCTGTCCGCACATGGGGCCAGACAAATCCTTTTTATCATCAATCTGTCTCTCTTGTTGTGGTCAGTGTTTTGCTTTGCGGCCACAAAGACACTTTATATTTTCTTTCTTTCTTTCTTTCTTTCTTTCTTTCTTTCTTTCCTTCTTTCTTCTCATTTTGGCTCGTTTCCAATTACACATTTATTTAAGGGCCGCCAATTCTTATTTCTTATTATTCCGGCCATATACAGCCTAAATCAGTACGTCGCGATAACCATCATTATTCTAATTCATTGTCATTGTCATCTCAAACATTTCACAAGTCTCATCTTTCCCATTGTCACGCTACTGCATGTCAAATCCACCTTATTCAATTATATAGAAGACTCTATTCCCACAGGCACTCGCGCATCTATATAATTCAGAAGTTGCTCCTCTGGCTTAAACATCTTGAATGATCATATTCTTAATTATTATGGGATTTATAAAATACATGCATTACCATGTGAAACGAATACGTAATTAATCTATATTCAAATTGTTATAAATGTCCATACCAGTTAGTAACATTAGGAAGAAATTATAAATTTAGCTGAAGTGCCATTCTCCCTTAAAATATATGCTTCAACGCAGTAATATTTTATGGGATCTTATGTACTAATTCATGCTGAAATATTGGTGATTATCCTTAAATCACAGAAGAAATCCCATTTAAATTAATAAAATAATCTTTCCCAGTCACACGCGTATAGTGTCCTTACATTTAATAATTATTATTAACTAGGTAAAATCAACAAACTGGTATTTACAAATATGTCGATATACAAACGTGCAGATCTCATGCTTTAGTGTATTTAAGCAAATGTACTTATCGATACTGCGTGTGGTTTTCTCTCATCTCGAGGGATACCTGGAGTTTTTAGACCTCCATTACGGCATCTACACTCGTAGATAGTCTTAGGTTCCTCTTCCCCGTGATGCCATCCATGTCTCGAACTGTAGTCTTGTACTGTTGGAAAATCTCGATGTTCCCTGAAAAGTTGAATGCTGCACTAGGCGCGACTCTAGTTGATTTCATTCGTGGGTTCGACGATCACTCATGAACATACAGGCAAAAATGGGAAATTGCTTAATGAACACTGTTTATGTGTTTTCAAAAAACCTACTGGTGATTATATCCATTCGTTAATTCAAATGGACTAACCCATATAGCAGTAAGTTTGTATAAATCACTGTTCATTTCCCTTTTATCACATAGCCTGACTAATTGTTACCATGAGTGTTCGTGGAGTATGCAAACGTTTTCCTATCACGAACACCGTTCTTTTAATTTACTGAGCGTCACTCACTGTTTAAATGCCTTAAAATCGGCCACTATTAATTACTGACTGTACTCGGCTCTCTCACTAAATCTAAGCAACCTGATGCGTTTGCCCGTTCTTTAATAATTGCATCATAAGCCGTCATTGAAGTCACAAATATTTAAAGGATTAAATGTTGAAATAATAATAATTTCGTGTGGCTATTTCTAGCCGAGTGCAGCCCTTGTAAGGCAGACCCTCCGGCGAGGGTGGGCGGCATCTGCCATGTGTAGGTAACTGCGTGTTATTGTGGTGGAGGATAGTGTTATGTGTGGTGTGTGAGTTGCAGGGATGTTGGGGACAGCACAAACACCCAGCCCCGGGGCCATAGGAATTAACCAATTAAGGTTAAAATCCCCGCCCCGGCCGGGAATCGAACCCGGGACCCTCTGAACCGAAGGCCAGTACGCTGACCATTCAGCCAACGAGTCGGACAATGTTGAAATAACACCTCTATTAATCACTACTGTACTTTGCTTCGTACCACACGACTTATTTCGCGATATTTACACCGCACTGATATGTTTTTCTTCGACACAGCACTTCACACACTGTTATCCATTGTTGCATTGTTCATCACTGACACGTAGGTATTGAGGCCGCAAAAATTACAATGGGTTCCTGCATCTAGGTCTGGGTTCCATTTATAGTATTTTGGCCGAGTGGTTGGAGGGGTCGTAAACCACGCCCCTAATCGAGATTCCGCTCCGCTAAACGTAATTTTTCAGCGACGTGAGAGTAATCAAATTATAGCTCTTGATCGCTGTTTTATACTGATCTAGTTGTCTATCCGATCAGCGGGTCGTTAACAATCTCAAAAGCGTCCTTTTATAAATTCACGTGTCATGGTTTATCGCGTAACTACTCCCACCTTTTTCCTCACGGTGCCAAATCTTAGCACTTGGCTTCAGTCTGCGCACTGCTATATGACATGCGTCATTACCGATCCACTATTAAAGTATAGCGTTTATATGCATCAACAATTTGCATAAAATACGCCGGTCCGAATAAGACCTGACATATAAATATCCATAGATTACCTCAGAAAAAGGTATTCTTCTTTTTCTTACAAGTCAAATATGGTGGATTGGCACCAATGAATGCGGTGTTGAATCAGTAAGGATTTTTATTTCTTGGGGGTTAACAGTCCTTAATTCACCCCACTTTCTGGCAAAATACATTTTTACGCGTAGCGCCATCTCTTCTTCTTTCTCGCACCGAATGAGAGCGCAATTTCAAGGTTCCGTGGTAATACGCCATCCTTCTCTCGGTACAGCACAGAGATCTGCCCCTTCGAGCTTGCCTATCGCAACTCGTGTCCCGGTTTGGAACGTAAACTGCTAATTACGACATTGTATGTCGCAGAATATTGCGGAAAACGGCATATATGGTTGACTAAACCTCCTAACATGCCTATGGAATGGTGATGAACAGTTACATTATATAGACGGCCTTAGAGAAGGCGCGCAGTTAACTAACCGGGGAGGGTGTACCCCTGGTACAGTCCTCCAACCCCTAAGGTTTTACAATGGGGATGAACAGGCTTGAAATCTTGAAGTACATTAATTTTGATAAATACATAGGTAGTCGGAGTATATCTTGGTGGAGAGTCCTTTCTTGTTTGTTTGTTTGTTTCGCAGTTAACTAACCGGGGAGGGTGTACCCCTGGTACAGTCCTCCAACCCCTAAGGTTTTACAATGGGGATGAACAGGCTTGAAATCTTGAAGTACATTAATTTTGATAAATACATAGGTAGTCGGAGTATATCTTGGTGGAGAGTCCTTTCTTGTTTGTTTGTTTGTTTCGGATTCTGAACTAGAGTCGTGTTGATATCATCGCCGAAGTAGTACAAGTCCGGGCTGTAGTGCGCAGGGTTGATGACATTAGCGGCCGCCGCTGTCGATGTTTGGATGGGGACGCTCGGAACCCTTAGGTACCCTGAGATACCATTCTCCCGCTATATTGAGACATGAACCCAAGGTAATTCCAGCCAAAGACCAAGTAGCACGGTTCCGCCCAAGGGTAGCGTGGGAGGTTGAGTCCAACCTCCCGGCATCCTCCAATGATGGCATTCCCAAAGGAGGCCGTTTATCAGGAGTCATATTCAGAACGAGGCGGGCCCATACCCCGCACCGGCATCTCTCCCAAGTAGATTTCACATGACCTTTGATGTAATGTTGGGGATTGTAACATGTAATTTTATGGCGACCACAATCTTTTTCAAACAGTGCGACATATGGTGTAGATAAGTTTGGCGATTTTGGAGGAGGAGCACGCGGAGTTTCAGACTCAGGTTCGGAGGCAAGGGCGGCATATGGCAGAGTATGAAGAAAATAGAGAACGGAAGGTTTTTACAATTGCATTTCAACAATAAAAAGAAAAATTATCACTTAGAGTACAACTTAATCATATGAGAAAGAACTCTTTTACATACATAATTTTGGGCGAGAAATAGGAGCAGAAGTCCTCTTTATCGTAACTTCCTATAAAAACTTATAAATACCCTAGGGAAATAAATATAATTAATTCAGAAACTTAATCACTTGGTGGCATTTAATGAATAAGCTATAGGTCTTCACACAGGCTTTACTTGACAAAGGTGAACACGAAAAATCCTTCCAGTCTCCGGGTTATTCACCAGAAGGATGACAGGAGTGAGAGAATACAAAATAACACAAGGTTCATGAAATCTAGAGGCAAGCTTGCCCGCGGGGACAAAATTTTTACCACGACCTGATCCCCAAATTTTAAATTGGTGGGTTTTCGTACACGGTCATACTTCATTTTTACTCTGTTATGAGAGGCCTTAAGATTATTTCTAGATTTCATCCATTGATCCCGGATATTTTCTGGATCTATTGTCTCTGGTGAGAGCTCATTGATGGACCATAGATTTGACAATGGAGTGTTTGGAACGAACATAATCATAAGAGAGATTGGATGAAACTTGTGGGTCTCATGAACGGCCAAGTTAAAAGCTAAAGCTAGCCAATACAAGGATGTGTCCCAACGTGAATGATATCCGTGCTGGAAGGCAATAAGTGCTGTTCGAAGATTTCGATTAACTCGCTCAGCTAGAGATGGCTCTGGGCAATATGCCAACGTAGTGACATGGGAAGTAGAGATCAAAACAGAACTTACGAAATAAATTGGATGTGAAAACCTTAGCGTTATCGGAAACAATATACTGACATGGTCTAAAAGATGCAAATATTGAATTGAGACAGAAAATCGTAGTTTGTGTAATGGCAGGTCTAGTAGGAAACAACCACGAAAATCGAGTAAAACCATCCAAAGACACACACACACACACACACACACACACACACACACACACACACACGAATGAATTTATTTCCGTTCCCTTTAGATTCCGGGAAGGGTCCCACATAATCAATATACAGTCGCTCCATTGGGCGAGAAGCTTGGTGCCATGACATCAGCCCTACTTCGGTATATATCATGGATTTGCTAATCATACAATTTTTACATGCTTCAACCAATTCTTTAATCTCGCCGTCCATACTCTTCCAGATGAACAGTTCCCTTATATTCTCCCTGGTTTTAAAGATACCCAGACACCCCCTAATGGGGTTTCATGGTAATGGTTGAAGATCGTAGGTACTAGAATAGATGGTGCAACAATTTTCATCTTTTTATCGTGCCTTGATGGACAACACATGACCCCATTTCTCAATACATAAGGGACAACATGTTCCCCAGAAGAAAGGGCTTCAATAATGGGAGCCAGCACCGGATCTTCACGCTGGTATTTGACTATGTTATGATATAGCATAGGGGCATCAGTCAGAATGGCACTTATACCAGAAGGTGTGGAAAGAGAAGGTGGAGGGCCTTCCTCCGAATCAAAAGATTCAGGTCCACTAGAAAATATTCCGCTTAACCCAACTGCGACCACATTCTCAGATCCCCAAATGTGTCGCACCTCATACTGGAAAGCTTATATTCTGATAGCCCAGCGGGCGATACGCCCTGTACTCCGGAGCCTAGCTAAAATACAACTAAGAGACCGATTGTCGGTCTCTAATTCAAATCTGACATGCTCTAGGTAAAGGCGGAATTTTTCTAAGGCCAAGAGTACGGGAAGGCACTCTAATTCGTATATAGAGTACTATCAGTTACTCACGGCTTCGCTCGCGTGGATTTCTTAATCTTTCGTAATCGTTCCTCGGTACTGTACATTATCTGAAAATATCTACAGTATAAAAACCCACTGAAAAATTGAGTTTCATTTACGCCAGAAACTCTTTGCAACCCTCGTTGTGGTATTGCATTTTGGGGCTAAGATGACCATGCGACATAGAACTGTACATGTGAGGAACAGTATTCTCTCAAGTCGAAAACAAACAAAAAAATACGTGTTTCTTTATTTTTAAGGGAGATTACAAATGCCTATTTCCACGTCTGTAACATCATAAGTTTTTGAGCTGTAAGTATTCTCATAAACAAAAATTCAACTCTTTTTTTCACTTCTATTCACTCCCTTTAAGTGCCTTTCCCGAAAAGAAAACTGAAATATACATGTTCTTGTATGTTTAAAGCACTTTCCCAAATACCCAGTATCTTTTCTGTAACATGTTAAGTTTGACATATACTGTAGATATATCGGTACTCATTTTAAAAATTCACACGATTTTTCAATTCTTTTCAGCCGCTTAGGCAGATTTTCCGAAAGAAGAAAATATATGCTTCTTTGTTTTTGAAGGCGATTCCAAATACCAGATTTCACGTCTGTAACATCTTCTGTTTTCGAGATATAAGTATCCTCATAAAAAAGAATTCAATTTCTTCTTCTTCTTCACTTCTTTCCACCCCTCTCCCCACCATAAGTGGACTTTCCGAAAAGAAACAGTACGTCCTCCTTTATTTTTAAAGGAGATTGAAAATACCAAATTCTACGTCAGTAACATATTTAGTTTTTGAGATATAAGTATCCTCATAAACATAATTTACCTCCTTCTTTATTTATTTTCACTCCCCCACTTAAGTCGATTTTATGAAAGCAAAAGTACATGTTTATTTATTTGTTAAGGAGATTGTAAATACCAATTTTCACGTCTGTAACATCTTTCATTTTCGAGATATAAGTGTCCTCATACAAAGAAACTAATTTTTCAAATCATTCAGCCCTTACCTCTAAGTGGATTTCCGAATACAAAAGAATAAAGGTCTTTTCTTTGCAGGAAGATTCCAAGTACAAATTTTCATGTCCGTAACATCTTCAGTTTTTGAGATGTAAGTATCCTCATAAAAATAATTCAACTCTTCCCCTCCCTAAGTTGATTTCCTCCTACAAAAGGGAGATTCCAAATACCAATGTTCACGACTGTAACCTTCAGTTTTTGATATATAAGTATCCCCATAAAAAGAATTAATTTTATTCCGTTCCTTTTATCCTCCCCTTAAGTGAATTTTCCGGAAAAAAACATGTTTCTTTGTTTTAAAGGACATTCTAAATATCAACTTTCACGTCTGTAACATATTTAGTTTTTTTAGATATAAGTATCCTCATACAATAAATTTTTCAATTCTTCCGCCCTCTTAAGTAGATTTTCCGAAAACAACAGAATACACGTTCCTTTATTTTTAAAGGAGATTCCAAATACCAATTTTCACGTTTGAAACACTTTTAGTTTTTGAGATATAAGTATCCTCATACAAATAATTCAACCAATTGTTCAATTCTTTCACCTCCATAAGTGGATTTTCCGAAAACAAAAAATAAGCATTTCTTTACTTTTGAAGGAAACTACAAATACCAATTTTTACGTCCGTAACATATTCAGTTTTCCGTAACAACTTCAGCTTTTGAGATATCAGCATACTAATGAAAATAATTCAACCTCCTTTTCAGTTCTTTTTACCCCATAAGTGATTTTTTCCGAAAATATACATGTTTCTTAATTTTTAAGAGATATTAATAATACCAGTTTTCACGTCTGTAACATGTTAAATTTTTGAAATTACTGTAGATGTGCTCATTTTTAAAATTCACCCCTATTTCACTTCCCTTTAAGTGGATTTTCCGTAAAAAGTATCGATGTTTCTTTACCTTTACAGAAGTTTCCAAATACCAATTCTCATGTTTGCAACTTGTTACATTTCTGAGATGTACTGTAGATATAGTCTTTTAAAAATTCACCCGCTTTGTCACTCATGTTCACCCCCATTTTTGGATTTTCCAAAAACGAAATAATACGTTTCTCTTTATTTTTTAAAGGAGATTACAAATGCCAATTTTCATGTCTGTAACATTTTCAGGTTTTGAGATATAAGTATCCTCATAAAAGGTATTCAACCGGGCGAGTTGGCCGTGCGCGTAGAGGCGCGCGGCTGTGAGCTTGCATGCGGGAAATAGTAGGTTCGAATCCCACTATCGGCAGCCCTGAAGATGGTTTTCCGTGGTTTCCCATTTTCACACCAGGCAAATGCTGGGGCTGTACCTTAATTAAGGCCACGGCCGCTTCCTTACAACTCCTAGGCCTTTCCTATCCCATCGTCGCCATAAGACCTATCTGTGTCGGTGCGACGTAAAACCGCTAGAAAAAATGGTATTCAACGCCCTTCTTCAACTTTTTTCACTTCCCTTAATGAGATTTTCTGAAACCAAATTGCACGTGTGGCTTTATTTTTAAAGAACATTCCAAATACCAATTTTTACGTCTGTGAACTTGTAAGTTTTTAGATATAAATAAACTCATTTAAACAATTCACCCCCTCTTCACCTCCTTAGCGACGGAATATCCAAGAATCCTCCCTTAGTGTGCCCCTACACTCTAATATAAATGTATCCCCCAAATTTTATTTTTTATGTCCAGTAGTTTTGGCTCGGCGATGATGAATCAGTCTGTCAGTCAGTCAGGACATGCTATTTTATATATGTGTAGACTAGCAATTACCCGCGGCTTCGCTCGCGTGAATTTCGTAATTAGATCAAAGTAATCGTTGCTCGGCATTGTACTAAGACATTATCTGTTATTTCCTAAAGTATAAAACTCACCCAAAAATTGAGTTCCATTTACCTCAGAAATTCTTTGTAAACCATGTTTGTGGTAATGCCTTTTGGGGCTAAGACGACCATGCGACATAGAACTGTACATGTGAGAAACATTCTTCTCTCAAGTCGATAAAATAAATATATGTTTCTTTACTTTTAAAGAAGATTCCAAATACATATTCCCACATCTGTAATATGTTCATTTTTTGAGATATACATAAGTATCCCCATAAAAATAATTCAACCTCTTGATCAGTCCTTCCCCCACCCCACCCCAATTTATGTGTATTTTCGGAAAAAAATACATGTTTCTTTATTTTTAAAGGACATTCCAAATACCAAGTTTCTTGTCTCTAACATTTAAGTTTTTGACAAACACTGTAGATATACCGGTACTCATTTTAAAAAAATTCACCCGCTTTTCCAAATCCTTTCAGCCATTTAATTTTATTTTACGAAAACAAAAAATACGTGTTTCATTTTTTTAAAGGCCATTCCAAATACAAGTTTTCATATCTGTACGTCTGTAACATCTTCAGGTTTTGAGATAAATATATACTCATAAAAATAATTAAACTTCTTCTTCTCCTTCACTTCTTTCCAACCATCTCCTTCCTTCTAAGTACTTTCCAAGAATAAAAAATACGTGTTTCTTTATTTTGAAAGGAAATTCAAAATATCAACTTTCACGTCTGTTACAGTTTCAGTTTTTAAGGTAATGTATGCTCATAAACATATTTCAGCTACCTTATTTACTTATTTTCAAACCCATACCCCTTACGTCGATTTCCCGAAAAAAAAAACACCAAATGCGTGTTTCTTTATTTTTAAAGGAGATTCCAAATACTAATTTTCATGCCTGTAAAATTTTCAGTTTTTTTGAGATATATGTATCCTCATAAAAGTATTTCTACTCCTTTTTCAACCCCCATTCCTACCCGTTAAGTTTATTCCCCCTCGCCAAAAGTGCGTGTTTCTTTATTTTTAAAGGAGATTCAAAATACCAATTTTCACGTCTTCAGCATCTTTAGTTTTTGAGATATAAGTACCCTTATGCGAAGAATTCAATTAATTTTTCAGTTAATTCACCCCTTAAGTGGATTTTTCAAAGACAAAAAATACGTGTTTCTTTACTTTTTAACAACATTCCAAATACAAATTTTCATGTCTGTAACAGCTTCAGTTTTTGAGATATAAGTATCCTCATGGAAAGAATTCAACTCCTTTTTCATTCCACCCCTACACGTTAAGTTGGTTTCACCCCACCCAAAAATGCGTGTTTCTTTATTTTTAAAGGAGATTCCAAATACCAATTTCCACGTCTGCAACCTTCAGTTTTAGGATATAATTTCTCCAGAAAAATAATTCAATTCTTCTCACTTCCTTTAACACTCCCCACTTAAGTGAATTTTCCAAAAATAAACAGTACCCGTTTCTTTAAAGGAGCTCTCAAATACGAATTATCAGGACTGTAGCATCTTCAGTTTTTGAGATATTTGTATCCTAGTAAAAGGAATTCATCTCCGTTTTCACCCCGCCTACCAAGTTGATTCCGCCCCCAAGATGCGTGTTTATTTTTAAAGGAGATTCCAAATACCAGTTTTCTCGTTTGTAACATCTTTAGATTTTTTAAATACGTATTCTCATACAAATAATTCAAGTAATTTTTCATTTCTTTCACCCCCTGTTAAGGATTTTTCTGAAAACAAAAGAATTTCTGTTTCCTTATTTTTAAAGGAGTTTCCAAATACCAATTTTCATGTCTGAAACATGTTAAAGTTTTGAAATATACGGTAGATATGCTAATTTTGAAAATTCACCTCCTTTTGCAGTTCCCCTTAAGTGGATATTCCGAAAGAAATAATTGTGTTTCTTTACTCTTACAGGAAATTCCAAATACCAGTTTTCAAATCTGTCATATGTTACCTGTCTGAAAAAATTGCAGATATAGGCTTTTTAAAACACCCCGTTTGACACCCCTACTCACCCCCTATTCATCGGATTATCCAGAAACACAAAAATACATGTTTCTTTATTTTCAAAGGAGATTCCAAATACCAATTTTCAT
The DNA here is from genome assembly GCF_040414725.1 of Anabrus simplex. Lineage (NCBI taxonomy): Eukaryota > Metazoa > Arthropoda > Insecta > Orthoptera > Tettigoniidae > Anabrus > Anabrus simplex. The sequence goes on from NC_090266.1 coordinate 186,225,661, forward strand.
ATCTGTGACATCTTCAGTTTTTGAGATATGTCTCTTCACAAAAGATGTTCAACCATTTCCCCCCCCCCCGTTTTTACCCCCTCTCCTTAATGGGATGTTCCGAAAACAAAACATACGAGTTTCTTTATTTTTAAATGAGATTCCAAATATCAATTTTTACGTCTGTAAACTGTTAAGTTTTTGAGATATAGATATCCTCATTTTAAAAATACACCTCCCTTTTCACCCCCTTAGAGCCGGTATATCAAAAAATCGTCCGTTAGTGAGCACCTACACTCTAATATCCCAAAATTTCTGTTCTTTATGTCAAGTAGTTTTGGCTCGGCGTTGATGAGTCAGTCAGTCAGTCAGTCAGTCAGTCAGTCAGGACATGTTCTTTTATTTATACAGATTTGGCCTCTCGAGATGACAAGTTACGGGACACACAGGCGATGGGCCGCCTTACTAGTTCACATTCCTGTAGAAAAACCGTAGCGACAGCAGATGAAGGCGCGTCGGTTTGTACAATAAACTTCCTAGAAAAATCCGGCGTAGCTAAGACAAGGGCGTTTTTCATAGGGCTAAAATTAGATCCTCAAAAGCGTCTTGTTGAGAAGGACCCAGTTCGATTTTGACACCTTTCCTGTGAAGAAGATTCAGGGGTGCCGCCCGGTTAGCGAAGTTTGGGATGAATTTTATGAAGAAATTTACCAATGAATCTAGCAACGCCTTTAACAAATTTGGGAGGCCTGAAATTACGGATAGCTTGAATTCTAGAATGATCTACCGATACTCCATCCGGGGAAACAATATGCCCCAGAAAAGACATAGTTATTTTAGCAAAAGGAACTTTCGACAGCTTAACCGTCAAACCTGCTTTACGAAGGCGTTTTAATGCTTCCGCTAGGTGAGCTAGATGTTCTTAGAAAGTCTCTGAGAAAATAACAAAATAATAAAAATAATGATAGGGATATTCAAATTTAATATGAGAGAAGACCCTATCCTGCAGTCTGGTGAGAACCGCGGCGTACGCGGGGAGCCCAAAAGGCACGCAGTTATATTCGTACAGATTCCAGTCAACAGCGAAAGCAGTCAGATATTTCAATTCTTCCACAAGACGTATCTGATTATAGACTTGGTTTAGATGTAAGATGGTGAAGAATTTAGCCTTACGAAACCAAGAGAAACATGAATGCAAGTCGGCAAAGGGTACTGACTGTAGAACAATTTTATGATTCAACTACTGGCCTGAAGCTGCCTTGTGGTTTAGGCACAAGAAAAATAGGTGAAGAAAAAGCCGACTTAGAGGGTCGAATAATACCATCGCTCAACATGTTGTTGATGATTTCCTTGATGGCCTTCATCTTAGGCGGAGACAGCCCCTAAAGAGGAAATCCGTAACTCTATCTTGTAGTCAGTTAAGTCATTCACACCTAGACTTTCCAAGAACATATCAGAAAATGACTGACATAATTTACGAATGCTGGTAGACTGATCCTCAGGTAGATGCATAAGGTCTAACGTCATCTCATTCTGAGGAGGCGAAACACGCGAACATGATGCAGAATTACACTTAAAATGGGCATATGGAAATTGATATTACTCGAATGTCCAGGATTTATTTTGAAGTTCGAGCACGAGATCTGAACGAGACATGAAATCTGCCCCTAATATCACAGGGCATGACAACAATTTTAGTAACAAATAACTTAAATTTCCAGGTATATTTATAAATACGAATTTTAGAATAGATAAATCATAAAATTTCTAAAGGGGAAGAGTTGGACGAAACACATGTTACAGTATAAGAAACATATTGCAACAGTACCTTAGCTTACAATAACACTCTTCTGAAATAATGGACCCAATACTTCCGGAATCTAAAAGGGCAGTGGCAGGTTCGTTGTATATCTCAATTTTGAGGAAGGGCACAAATCCTGGTGCATCAGAAGCAATTTTCAGGCATTCTTTAGACGTTCCTTCCTCCTCAGAACATACAATGGTATCGTCAGTTTCTACCTGGGCTGAGCCCTGAGAGACAGATAGGGAAGAGGACTCAGCCGAGCACTCTAGTCAAATTCTACTGCTGTTGGTACCAGAGGTAGAACAAGAAGGTGTACTACTCAACGAGTTTCAATTCTTAGCCAGGTGTGTAAATGGTGCGAAATTAATAACTGGTTCGATAGGAGGCAGTTCGAGTTTAGGATAGGTTATTCCACTGAAGCTCAACTTGTAGGATTCCAGCGAGATGTAGCAGACATCCTTGATTCAGGAGGTCAAATGGACTGTATCGCTAAGGCATATGATAGGGTAGATCATGGGAGACTACTGGCAAAAAATGAATGCGATTGAACTAGACAAAAGAGTGACTGAATGGGTGGCTATATTTCTAGAAAATAGAACTCAGAGAATTAGAGTAGGCGAACCTTTATCTTACCCTGTAATAATTAAGAGGGGAATTTCTCAAGGCACTATCATTGGACCTTTATGTTTTCTTATAGATCAGTGATATGAGTAAAGAAGTGGAATCAGAGATAAAGCTTTTAGCAGTTGATGTTATCCTGTTCAGAGTAATAAATAAGTTACAACATTGTGCGCAACTGCAACGTGACCTCGATAACCTTGTGAGATGGACAGAAGGCAATGGTATGATGACAAATGGGGTTAAAATTCAGGTTATGAGTTTCACAAATAGGAAAAGTCCTCTCAGTTTTAATGCTGCGTTGATGGCGTGAATGTTCCTTTTGGGGATCATTGTAAGTACGTAGGTGTTAATATGAGGAAAGATCTTCATTGGGGTAATAACATAAATATGATTGTAAATAAAGGGTACAGATCTCTGCACATGGTTATGAGGGTATTTAGGGGATGTAGTAAGAATGTAAAGGAGAGGGCATATAAGTCTCTGGTAAGACCCCAACTAGAGTATGGTTCCAGTGTATGTGACCCTCACCAGAATTACTTGAGACAAGAAGTGGATAAAATCCAAAGAAAAGCAGCTCGATTTTTTCTGGGTGATTACCGGAAAAAGAGTAGCGTTATAAAAATATTACAAAGTTTGGGTTGGGAAGACTTAGGAGAGAGGAGACGAGCAGCTCGGTATGTGGAATGTTCAAAGCTATCAGTGGGGAGATGGTGTGGAATGACATCAGTAGATGAATGAGTTTGAGTGGTGTCTTTAAAGGTAGGAAAGATCACAATATGAAGATAAAGTTGGAACTCAAGGGGAAAATTTGGGCAAATATTCGTTTATAGGACGGGGAGTTAGGGATTGGAATAACTTAGCAAGGGAGATGTTCAATAATTTTCCAATTTTTTTCAATCATTTAAGAAAAGGCTAGGAAAACAACAGATGGGGATCTGCCAGCTGGGCGACTACCCTAAATGCAGATCAGTAGTGATTGAAATGAAAGTGAAATGGACCACATTTGAAACAGCCTGACGATACCGATGATCCAATTTTAGATCCTTTCGTGTTTAATAGAGGTCACTTTTTTCTTAAACGGTCCGCAGACCCACAATCATAACATCTGCGGGAAGTGAAAATCTTACGAGGGGGTGGCCGAGAGATGTTAAGAGAATGTGGTGGGTCGCGAGCGACTCGCAGTGTACCGACATATTTCACTCCCTCCGGAGTTCGACTCCATGGCTAAATGGTTAGCGTGCTGGCATTTGGTCATAGAGGTCCCGGGTTCGATTCCCGGCAGAGTCTGGAATTTTAACCATAATTGGTTAATTCGCTGGCACGGGGGCTAGGTGTATGTGTCGTCGTTTACATCATTTCATCCTCATCACGACGCGCAGGTCACCTACGGGAGTCATATCAAAAGACCTGCATCTGGCGAGCCGAACTTGTCCTCGGACACTCCCGGCACTAAAAGCTGGAATGTTAAGTAATCAGTTACTTCCTCCTCTCCTAACATGGGAAACATGAACTGGAATTTTCCAATCTCAATCAATCAATCAATCAATCAATCAATCAATCAATCAATCAATCAATCAATCAATCAATCCTGATATGCATTTAGGGCAGTTGCCCAGGTGGCAGATTCCCTATCTGATGTTTTCCTAGCCTTTTCTTAAATGATCGCAAAGAAATTGGAAAATTATTGAACATTTCCCTTGGTAAGTTATACCAATCCCTAACTCCCCTACCTGTAGATGAATATTTGCCCCAATTTGTCCTCTTGAATTCCAACTTTATCTTCATATTGTGATCTTTCCTACTTTTAAAGACACCACTCAAACTTATTCGTCTACAGATGTCTTCCCACGCCATCTCTGCACTGACAGCTTGGAACATACCATTTCATTGAGCAACTTGTCTTTCTCCCAAGTCCTCCCAGCCCAAACATTGCAACGCTACTCTTTTGTTGGAAATCACCCAGAACAAATCGAGCTGCTTTTCTTTGGATTTTTTCCAGTTTTTGAATCAAGTAATCCTGGTGAGGGTCCCATACACTGGAACCTTACTCTAGTTGGGGTCTTACCAGAGACTTATATGCACACTCCTTTACATCCTTACTACAACCCTTAAATACCCTCATAACCATGTGCAGAGATCTGTACCCTTTATTAACAATCATATTTATGTGATTACCCCAATGAAGGTCTTTTCTTATATTAAGACCTAGGTACTTACAATGATCCCCAAAAGGAACTTTCACCCCATCAATGCAGTAATTAAAACTGAGAGGACTTTTCCTATTTGTGAAACTCACAACCTGACTTTTAACCCCGTTTATCATCACACCGGTGCCCTCCGTTCATCTCACAACACTATCGAGGTCACCCTGCAGCCGCTCACAATCTTGTAACTTATTTATTACTCTGTACAGAATAACATCGTCTGCAAACAGCCTTATCTCTGATTCCACTTCTTTGCACATATCATTGATTATAAGAAAACATAAAGGTCCAATATTACTGCCTTGAGGAATTCCCCTCTTAATTGTTACAGGGTCAGATAAAGCTTCAACTACTCTAATTCTCTGAGTTCTATTTTCTAAAAATATAACCATCCATTCAGTCACTCTTTTTTTCTAGTCCAATAGCACTCATTTTTGCCAGTAGTCTTCCATGATCTACCCCTATCAAATGCCTTAGTTAGGTCAATCGCAATACAGTCCATTTGGCCTCCTGAATCCAGGATATCTGCTATATCTTGCTGAAATCCTACAAGCTGAGCTTGAGTGGAATAACCTTGCCTAAACCCAAACTGCCTTCTGTCAAACGAGTAATTAATTTCGCAAACATGTCTAACATAATCAGAAAGAATGCTTTCCCAAAGCTTACATGCAATGCATGTCAAACCGACTGGCCTGTAATTTTCAGCTTTATGTCTATCACACTTTCCTTTATACACCGGGGCTACTATAGCAACTCTCCATCCATTTGGTATAGCTCCTTCAACCAAACAATAATCAAATAAGTATTTCAGATATGGTACTATATCCCAATCCATTGCCTTTAGTATATTCCCAGAAATCTTATCAATTCGAGCTGCTTTTCTAGTTTTCAACTTTTGTATCTTACTGTAAATGTCATTGTTATCATAGGTAAATTTTAATACTTCTTTAGTATTACTCACCTCCCCTATCTGGACATTATCCTTGTAACCAACAATCTTTACATACTGCTGACTGAATACTTCTGCCTTTTGATGACCCTTGCATACACACTCCCCTTGTTCATTAATGATTCCTGGAATGTCCTTCTTTGAACCTGTTTCTGCCTTAAAGTACCTATACATGCCCTTCCATTTTCACTAAAATTTGTATGACCACCAATTATGCGTGGCCAGTGAACACCTTACCTCATATACAGATCGACGAGATAGTTGTTACAATCCTTCCCATTCCCTTGTCATAGAAAGACTAAATTATTGATTTTCTCCAATCAGATGGTACCATACTAACAGTCTATACCAATAGTTTTACTGAATGAAGTAATATCATCCCAGCCTTCCTACTTTTTCTTTTTTTTTGCTAGGGGCTTTACGTCGCACCGACACAGATAGGTCTTATGGCGACGATGGGATAGGAAAGGCCTAGGAGTTGGAAGGAAGCGGCCGTGGCCTTAATTAAGGTACAGCCGCAGCATTTGCCTGGTGTGAAAATGGGAAACCACGGAAAACCATTTTCAGGCCTGCCGATAGTGGGATTCGAACCTACTATCTCCCGGATGCAAGCTCACAGCCGCGCGCCTCTACGCGCACGGCCAACTCGCCCGGTAGCCTTCCTACTATATTTCACCATTTCAAGTCTAATTTCATGCATTCCTGATACTTTATGGCTATTTAGTTTGTTTACCATCCTTTCTACTTCACCATTTTTAATTTCACCAATATCATTGTCCATGTCCCTATGAGCTTCTTTGTTCGACACATGACCAGAAGGTTTAGTTTTACATTCTTTCCACATGTCCAGTGATTCCCTTGGATCTATTATGAGTTCACCTGATTTACTATAAATACTATTCATTTCCTTTTCCTCTCCCTTTCTAAGGTTTTTTATTTCTGTCCAGAAGGGCTTCCCTACTGCTAGACTAGACCGTCTCTTGTAATTACCAGAATATTCCCATGACTTCTTGGATTCAACAACTACTTGTTTCACTCTTTTTCTATCATCGACATACAAATCCCTTCCTGCATCAGTACTTGTTTGGAGCTATTTTTGATACACTTTCTTTTTTAAGTTTACAAGCTGCTCTTACTTCATCATTCCACCAAGATGTTTGCTTTTTCACATCTTTACACACAGTTGTTCCTAGGCATTGCCTTGCTGTTTCTACTACAGCATCACTGTATGCCACCCATTATTCTCTATATCCTGAACCTGCTTATTGCCCTCTCTTTGGAACTTCTCACCCTAATCATATCCATGTACGAGTACTTCTGTCTAATTTCATCGTCCTGGATATTTTCTACCGTTATTCGTTTGCAGACAGATTTCACTTTATCTACCCTAGGCCTAGAGATACTTAGTTCAGTACAGGTCAGATAGTAGTCTGTATCATAGAAAAATCCCTGGAAATCCTGTACATTCCTAACAGATTTCCTGAATTCAAAGTTGGTTAAGATATAGTCCATTATCGATCTGGTACCCCTACCTTCCTACATGTAGCATACTAGCACAGAAGTCGAACAAACGCTTCCCACTGCTTCCATATCTTCCCCACATTTAATAATCACCCTTTCATAGCCTTCAGTTCTATTTCCAAGTCTCGCATTGAAATCGCCCTTTACCACTATCCTATCGTTGCTCTTTACCCTGACTACGATGTCACTCAATACTTCATAAAACTTGTCAAATTCATCCTCAGATGCACCCTGAAATGGTGCATACACTGAGACGATTCTCGTCCTAATACCTCCAACTGCCAAATCTACCCACATCAAATGTACATTTATGTGCCTAACAGGAATTATGTTGAGTGCAAGAGTATTTCTGATGAACAGCTCTATCCCATACTTTGCCATTCCCTTTTTAATGCCCGTCAATTACATTTTATAATCTCCTTTCTGTTCATCGTTATCTCCCCTTACTTGAATATCACTTACTCGTAGCACATCCAGATGCATCCTATTTGCTGACTCAGCCATATCTACTTTCTTTTTTTCATAAGCCCCATTAATATTGATAGCTCCTCATCGAATTCCATTTTGTTCACCAAGTTGTTTTCTACGAGTCCCTCACCTGTCAAATGGCTGTGGAACTCCGTTACTCTTATAGGTCCGAGAATTGCTTAAAATGTCCTGAGCTCAGTAAATTCATGAAGCAGGATGCTACCCTACTTACACATCACCCACATGAAGATCTCCCTTCTAACAGGTTACGGATCATCGGTAGATTGTATAGTCCTCGCCGCCTAAGCACAAGGAGGGACATGACACATAATGTGTTCAAGATGCCCGCTCCCACTCCGTAGCAACAGGTATCCCGAATCTCTGGACTACTTAATAGGCCACTCAGCAACTTGTCATGGTTCATGAACTAGGACGTGACAACATTTACCCACACCATGAACCACGTAACATTAAAAAAAAAGTAATTATAATTGTGATGACAAGGTGGTCCTCTGGACTTGATGGAAGATCGCGGGGGAAAGTTGGGACTTGATCTCAGATCGTTTAATTAACCCTGCAATATGTTACACCTTAGCCTATATGAAGTACCCTTTTTGGTGAAGAAGAATGTTTAACACCAGCTTATCAAGACCTACTGTATGTATTTTGTGAGTTGTAACGACGGTATACAGGAATTACCTCCATGCCGTGGATAGGTTATTTTATCTTGGTAGGAATTCAGTTGTAATAGGCTTAACAGAGCTTATTTTTTTCCTAGTTTTGTTTCGTCCTCTTCTTACAAAAAATTGAAAGAATATTGTTTGCAAGACGTCGTAGGTACAGCTATGAAATACTGTAGCTCCATACAGTATTAAATGCCATTCATTAAGGTAATGTGTTTCATATATCATGCTATATTTTTGGACAAACATCAAACCAAATGTGAAAAATTTGGCTGTTTTTCTAAGGTCAGGGGCGAAGCGTCAGGGGAGACAGGGTGACAGCGTGTACCCTTAACATTTTGTGAACGAAATATTGTCTAGTTAATTTTTTTTTTTTTTTTTTTTTTTTTTGCTATTTGCTTTACGTCGCACCGACAGATGTATGTCTTATGGCGACGACGGGATGGGAAAGGCCTAGGAATGGGAAGGAAGCGGCCATGGCCTTCATTAAGGTACAGCCCAGCATTTACCTGGTGTGAAAATGGTAAACCACGGAAAACCATCTTCAGGGCTGCCGACAGTGGGGTTCGAACCCACTATCTCCCGATTACTTAAGCGACTGCAGCTATCGAGCTCGGTAGTTAATTTTTTAAATTTTTATAATAAGTATTTCCATATTCATGGCATTATTTTACTCCCCGCTTTACACATTTTCGTCAAACTTCGGCAATATTAGGGCTCGCATCAGTTACACAAAGCACGTAGGCGAAAGTAGACGCTGTCCATTCTGTGTATGTTCCCTTTGATTTTCAAAGCTTTCAGATAGAGCAACACTAACGCTATCTGTAGGAGCTGACTGTGCAACTATGACTTTCCTATAGCGAGATTTCTCCGCCCAGTAGACAGACTTACCAGCGTCTCTTGTTGCTCTCATTGGCTAGTATTTGGATCTCAGATATAAAGGTGCACTTATTGGCTACCATCTCAGACATGCTTTTAATGTAATTAATTTGAATATTTAAGACACGTCTCAAAATAAAACAATAATATTCAAATACGAAATAAAACACTCTTACACCTAACAAATGAATGACAGCATGGAAACCTTTCAAGTACATTCATTTCCTTGCCCACCAATATTAGTCACGATATTATAACCCCAACAACTATTGGCTTATATTCTTAATAATGAACTCCAGAGTGTACATACGGGAACAACAAAACTGCTTAACTTGATGCCGTATATTCCGTTAACGTCATTCTCGATCACGCTATGAGTGCCTTCAAACGAATTAAAACCTATTTAAGGAATTCGATGACCAACCATAGACTGTCTAACTTGGAAACTCTAGCTACTGTATATAGAGAGAAGAACTGTTGTGACATCTTAGCAAGATGCCTGACTTCAAAAGGAGAGTAATAGATATATTTGCTGAAATGAAGGACAGACGGATTGAATTCATTTACAAGAATATTGCTTAACGTGACTTGTACGAAAGCCTATTTATTTCTTATTTGTCTTTTTAAATCTACATAGCAATGGAATATATTACAATTTTTTTATTCTAAAAGTATGTTATTTGACAATTCCCGCTGCCTATTTAGTATATATTTAAAATAGAACGAGTGCACGTAGGCTTATAGTTCTTTTTTTGCTATTTTGCTTAATGTCGCACCGACACAGATACGTCTTATGGCGACGATGGGACAGGAAAGGCCTAGGAATGGGAAGGAAGCGGCCGTGGCCTTAATTAAGGTACACCCCCAGCATTTGCCTGGTGTGAAAATGGGAAACCATGGAAAACCATCTTCAGGGCTGCCGACAGTGGGGTTCGAACTCACTATCTCCCCGAGGCTTATAGTTTGTTATAGTATTTGTCTTAGTTTCAGTCATTAATCTATATATATAAAACAAGAGTTTTGTCTGTACATTGCTCAGAATTTGAAAAGAATGTTATTTTTGTATCGGTCATGTTCACAGTAAAAAAAAATGCATTTTTTACATTTCCGTAATTTCTGTCTGTCTGTCTGTCTGTCTGTCTGTATGTATGTATGTACACGCATCACGAGAAAACGGCTGAAGAGAATTTAATGAAAATCGGAATGTAAAGTCGGGTTATGAACCGCTACAATCTAGGCTATAAATTATTTTGATCACGCTGAGTGAAATGATAGTTCAGGGGAAGGCCTGAAATTTAATTCTCAAATATTTATGTTATTAGTGGTCGTGCCTTAATGAAAATCGGTAGACAAACATTGGAAATAAGTCACTACAATATAGGCTATACACGCGGAGAAAAATGGTAGTTTAGGGGAAGGCCTAAAATTTAATTGTCAAAAATGTATTGTATTAGTGGTCGTATCTTCTCGAAAATTGGTATGCAAAGTCGGGGAATAGGTCACTATAATCTAGGCTATCAATAATGTAATTCACACTGAGTAAAATGGTAGTTTCGGGGAAGGCCTGAAATGTAATCTATATATATAAAATAAGAGTTTTGTCTGTACATTGCTCAGAATTTGAAAAGAATGGCATTTCTGTATTGGTCATGTCCACAGTAACAAGAAAATGCATTTTTTACTTTTCCGTAATTTCTGTCTGTCTGTCTGTCTGTCTGTCTGTACACGCATAACGAGAAAACGGCTGAAGAGAATTTTATGAAAATCGGAATGTAAAGTCGGGTTATGAACCGCTACAATCTAGGCTATAAATTATTTTAATCACGCTGAGTGAAATGGTAGTTTAGGGGAAGGCCTAAAGTTTAATTGTCAAATATTTATTTTATTAGTGGTCGTATCTTCACGAAAATTGGTATACAAAGTCGGGGAATAGGTCGCTATAATCTAGGCTATCAGTAATGTTATTCGCACTGAGTGAAATTGTAGTTTAGGGGAAGGCCTGAAATGTAATCTATATATAAAATAAGTGTTTTGCATGTACATTGCTCAGAATATGAAATGAATGGTATTTATGTATCTGTCATGTCCACAGTAACAAAGAAATGCATTTTTTACTTTTCCCTAATTTCTGTCTGTCTGTCTGTCTGATTGTACACGCATCAATAGAAAACGGCTGAAGAGAATTTGATGAAAATCGGTATGTAATGACGGGTGATGAACTACTGCAATCTAGGCTACAAATTATTTTATTCACGCTGAGTGAAATGGTAGTTTAGGGGAAGGTCTGAGATGTAATTCTCAAATAAGTTATTTATGTTATTAGTGGTCGTATCGATAAATACTACATAACTAACCTAACTTTAGTTATGTCGTAAGTTAGTAGTAGTTATGTAAGAAGTTATTACATTTCCGATCATTTATGTCTTATACATTGTTACCGTACCGCAAATAATCGGTGATATTCATGAATTTGTATTTTTGTTACTAAGTCCATATCAGCGCCGAGTCACGAGAAAATGAGTAAACAGAATTTAGTGAAAATCGGTATGTAAAATCTGAATAAGGAACTACAGTCTACGATATAAATAATTTTGTAAGACACCCTAATATCACAGAGTCGAAAGAAAACTAATGTGAAGGCCTGCAATATAGAAAGCTCATAAACTTTATCAACAATAACACTACATTGACCACTGTTTGTTGTGATGTGCTTTTTGTCTTCTCTTTCCTCTCATCCCCGATAGATAGGATTACTGCAGCGTACCGAGGTTTTTTTAAAATTTGCTTGACGTCGCACCGACACAGGTAGGTCTTATGGCGACGATGGGATAGGAAATGAATAGTGGTGTGAAGGAAGCGGCCTTGGCTTTAAGGTACAGCCTGGTGTGACTGGTGTGAAAATATGAAACCTCGGAATACCATTTGTTTGCTTAACGTCGCACCGACACAGATATGTCTTATGCGACGATGGGATAGGAAAGGTCTAGGAAGTGGATGGAAGCGGCCGTGGCTTTAATTAAGGTACATTCCCGGCATTTGCCTGGTTTAAAAAGGGGAAACCGCGGAGAACCATCGTCAGGGCTGCCGACAGCGGGGCTCGAACCCACCATCTCCCGAATACCATCTTCATGGTTGCCGGCAGTGGGGTTCGAATCCACTATCTCCCGGATGCAATCTCGCAGCTGCGCGCCCCTAACCTCACGGCCAACTCGCTTGGTCGTACCGACTGTAACAGCCTGCCTGTATATTGGTGGGAAGTAGCTGGGGTGTAAGATAACTTTCTTCTTTAGCATGCCATTCCTCTGGTTCATACATTTTCTGATATACTGGTACGTAACACACTGGTTCATCATAATATTCGAGCTATACAATCCCTACTATGAACCACTGATTGGAATGAGTAGTGTGCATATTTAACGGAATAATGACTGAGGAGTGTTCACGGCGGTCTGCGACCTGGTTATTCCAGCACTGGAACTTTGGACTCTTAGATCGGCACCATAGTACTGTTCGTTGAAAGTGGGAAAATGTGCGGTTTTTCATTTGATCGAGTATTTTATATGATAACATTGCTTTCAATCGCTACATTCCTACTGACGTTTTTGTAATGACCTATGTTGAATTCAGTTAGGAAAACAACCAAGTCAGTCTTTCTGAGAATCCCGTAGCGAAGCACGGGTACATCAGCTAGTATAATATTAAATATAGATCTGTATGCGTCGAAAACATAATTCAATATATAATATGATTAAAATAGTTTAAATTAAAAAATGTCTGTCTACCCCCTTACTGAGTTCACGCTTCGCCACTGTCTAAGGTTAAGAGGTCACTACATGGAAACATCATGATGTAAGGTACTTCTCCTTAAGGCAACACTCCGCAGATAAAAACAATACTTTGGACATTTTGGTGAAATTGTTAATGACTGAACTTGAAAGGATTGAGTTTCCTTTTTCTTGTCATGATGTTATTCCGTTGAATTCAAACAATTTTCCACTGTAATAATGCTTTGTTTGCCAATTGTAATTTTACCTTTAAATACTTTTTTTCCCATCATATTCTGCCAAATGTAATAAAATTTGTATAGTATATGTATCACCGCTATATTAAGAAACCTGCTTATGGAACTTTTGATTGCAGAATTTCTCAAGTAGTAGGGATTTTTAAGTCCAAAATTATAGAACGTAAACATTATACAAACTTAAGTACGATTTATCACCTTTTATAAATTATGTACAGGAAAATTGATATGTAGTGCTTTTAAGAGAAGTACTATCTACCTAATTACAAATTTACTTTAACATGTTAATTAAATTTCACGAACCGAGCTCGATAGCTGCAGCTGCAGTGCGGCCAGTATCCAGTATTCGGGAGATAGTGGGTTCAAATCCCACTGTCGGCAGCCCTGAAGATGGTTTTCCGTGGTTTCCCATTTTCACACCAAGCAAAGCTGTACTTTACTTAAGCCCTTAAGCCCACGGTCACTTCCTTCCCACTCCTAGCCCTTTCCTGTCCCATCGTCGCTGTAATTTCATGAAAAAATATGGAATGATATCTATTTCCCGATTTCCGTACATCGGCATAAATCACGAAGAATTGATTAGTCCGTGGTTCACAACTAGTGGAAACCGTAGGGGTTGAAAATATGCGATTATATTTTTTCTAAATTTTCGTTCTAAAAATCAGGGAGGGAAAATTACATGAGGGGGAGAATTCTTCTTCTTCATCTTCTTCTTAATCTGTTTATCCCCCAGGGTTGATTTTTCCCTCGGACTCAGCGAGGGATCCCACCTCTACCGCCTCAAGGGCAGTGTCCTCGAGCGTAAGACAATGGGTCGGGGATACAACAGGGGAGAATGACCAGTACCTCGCTCAGGCGGCCTCACCTGCTATGCTGAACAGGGGCCTTGTTGCGGGGGAAGGGAAGACTGGAAGGGATAGAAAAAGAAGAGGGAAGGAAGTGGCCGTGGCCTTAAGTTAGATACCATTCCGGCATTTGCCTGGAGGAAAAGTGGGAAACCACGGGAAACTACTTCCAGGATGGCTGAGGTGGGAATCGAACCCACCTCTACTCATTTGACCTCCCGAGGCTGAGTGAACCCCGTTCCAGCCCTCGTACCACTTTTCAAATTTCGTGGCAGACCCGGGAATCGAACCCGGGTCTCCGGGGGTGGCAGCTAATCACACTAACCACTACACCACAGAGGCGGACGAGGGGGAGAATTAAGCGAGTAAATACGGTATTGTCCGAAACCAATTCCGTGACCCTTCCTTGTGACTCCGTTCCCAATCACCTTCAAATGCTGATGCGTTTTCTCGGACTAATTACCTCCCATTCCCAATGCTTACATTGCAATCTCAACTCAAGTAAAAGCGGACAGAGGGGCCTGTTTTACGGCCGGATGCTCTTCCTGACGCCAACCCTATTTGGAGAGATGTAATCGCTATTACGTGATTATGTGATGGTTGGTAGTGTGGTTTGATGTGTGAATGTGAAGAGGAGTGCGCTGCAACAAACACAAAACCCAGTCCCCGAGTCAGAGGTATTAACCAGACGCGACTAAAATTTCCGACCCAGCCGTGATTAAAGCTGGGGCCCTCTGAGGTGAAGGCCTAAACGCTGACCATTCGGCCAAGGATAGTTTAAACAGTATCGTATCATAATCTGTTTACCCTCCAGGGTCGGTTTTTCCCTCGGGCTCAGCGAGGAATCCCACCTCTACCGCCTTAAGGGCAGTGTCCTGGAGCTTCAGACTCTGGTCGGTGGATACAACTGGGGAGGATGACTAGTACCTCTCCCAGGCGGCTTCACCTGCTATGCTGAACAGGGGCGTTGTGGGGGGGTGAGAAGATTGGAAGGGATAGACAAGGAAGTGGGAAGGAAGTGGCCGTGGCTATAAGTTAGGTACCATCCCGGCATTTGCCTGGAGGAGAAGTGGGAAACCACGGAAAACCACTTCCAGGATGGCTGAGGTGGGAATCGAACCCATCTCTACTCAGTTGACCTCCCTAGACTGATTGAACCCCGTTCCAGCCCTCGTACCACTTTTCAAATTTCGTGGCAGAGCCTGGAATCGAATCCGGACCTCTGGGGGTGGCAGCTAATCACACTAACCACTACACTACAGAGGCGGACTAGTTTAAACAGTAGTGTATAATCCTAAATCTAGCCTTGTCATTTATAGCATCATGAATATTTCTTCCCGTATGTGGCGCTGGAAAATCGACAGTAAATAAATTTAACTCTGCTTTCAAGTTACCAGTGAAAAAAGGCAATGTACTGTTAAAGTGATGTAGTAGTTGCACATCTGTCCACCCGTCAGTCGTAAAAGCAATTCACCATTCTTGCAGAGCAGTCGATACTTCACCGAGCAAGTGGCTGTGTGGTTTGGGTCACGTAGCTAACAGCTTGCATTCCGGAGATTGTGGGTAACGAGAATATAATTGTGATGGGAGACTGGAATGCAGTGGTAGGCCAAGGAAGAGAAGGTAATACAGTAGGAGAATTCGGATTGGGACAAAGGAACGAGAGAGGAAGTCGGCTGGTTGAATTCTGCGCCGATCACAATTTAGCCCTTGCTAATATTTGGTTCAAACACCAAAAACGGCGGCTGTATACGTGGACGAGACGTGGAGACATTAGAAGGTATCAAATAGACTTCATTATTATTGGTGAGAGATCCAGAAACCAGGTGTTGGATTGCAAAGCTTTCCCAGGAGCATACGTGGTCTTTGACCACAACTTGCTGGTCATGAAATGCCATCTGAAGTTGAAGAAAGTAAAGAAAAGAGGAATGCAAGGAGATGGGATCTAGACAAGTTGAAAGAGAAGAGTGTGAGTGATTGTTTCAAGGAACATATTTTACAAGGACTAAATGAAAAGGCTGAAGGAAACAAAATAGAGGAAGTGTAGATAGTCGCGAAAAATGAAGTCAGTAGGTCTGCTGAAAAAATGTTAGGAAGGAAGAAAAGATCAACTAAGAATCAGTGGATAACTCAGGAGATTGATAAACGACGAAAATACAAGAATTCTAGAAATGAAGAGGGCAGAAAAGAATACAAGCGATCAAAGAATAAAGTGGATAGAAAGTGCAAGGTAGCTAAGGAAGATTGGCTCAAGGAAAAGTGCAAGGATGTCGAAGGTTGTATGATCCTAGGAAAGGTGGATGCTGCATACAGAAAATTCAAGTAAACCTTTGGAGAAAGGAAATCTAGGTGTATGAATATTAAGAGCACACATGGAAAGCCACTTCTAGGGAAAGAAGTCAAAGCAGAAATATGGCAGGAACATATCCAACAGTTGTATCGAGGTAAAGACGTAGATGATTTGGTTCCGGAACAAGAAGAGGCTGTTGATGCTGATGGAATGGGAGACCCAATTTTGAGGTCAGAGTTGGACAGAGCTGTGGAAGACCTAAAAGGGAACAAGGCACCTGGAATTGATGACATTCCCTCTGAATTACTGACTGCCTTAGGAAAAACCGGCGTGGCGAGGTTATTCCATTTTGTGTGTAAGGAGTATGAGACAGGAGAAGTGCCGTCCGATTTTCGGCAGAATGTTGTTATACCTATCCTCAAGAAAGCCGGTGCTTAAATGTGCGAAAACTACCGCACCATTAGTTTAGTATCTCACGCCTGCAAAATTTTAACACGTATTATTTACAGAAGAATGGAAAGGCAAGTTGAAACTGAGTTGGGAGAAGATCAATTTGGCTTCAGAAGAAATGTAAGAACACGTGAAGCAATCCTGACTTTACGTCTGATCTTAGAGGATCGAATCAAGAAGGACAAGCCCACATACATGGTTTTTCGTAGATCTTGAAAAGGTATTTTGATAATGTTGATTGGACCAAGCTATTTGAAATTCTGAAGATGATCGGGATCAGATACCGAGAACGAAGAATTATTTACAATATGTATAAAAATCAGTCTGCAGTGATAAGAATCGAGGGCTTTGAAACAGAAGTATCATTCCGGAAAGGAGTGAGGCAAGGTTGCAGTTCCCTTCCTTTTCAATGTTTATATAGAGCGGGAAATAAAGGAAATCAAAGGGGAATTTGGGAAGGGAATCACAATCCAAGGAGAGGAAATCGCGATCATGAGATTTGCTAATGATATTGTTATTTTATCTGAGACTGCAGAAGATATGGAGAAATTGCTGGATGAGGAGGATGGGTAAGGAGTACATGATGAAAATAGATAAGTCCAAAACAAATTAATGGGGTGCAGTCGAACGAAGTCCGGTGATGCAGGTTATATTTGATTAGGAAATGAGGTCTTAAATGAAGTTGATGAATATTATTACTTGTGTAGTAAACAAACTAGCGATCTATATAAATAAAATGGTAGGGGGTCCGCTGTCTGTAATTTCTTTTGTTTTGCCAATTTTTCAGATATTTATCCGTTTTAGGTCAACTCAAGACCGAATCGGTGGTTTTTACGTTTCGTGTCTGTTTGTTTGTCTGTTTGTCTGTCTGTCTGTATGTTTGTCTGTTCCACCATCACGTCGAAACGGCTGGATAGATCTCAACCAAACTTCATATTTAGAGTATACTCATCCCGGGGAAGGTTCCGATATGCATATCATTTTAAAATCTTTGAATACACGTGGGGTTTATAGGAAAACCAGAATGGTTGTTCCACCATCACGTCGAAACGGCTGGATAGATCTCAACCAAACTTCATATTTAGAGTATACTCATCCCGGGGAAGGTTTCGATATGCATATCATTTTAAAATCTTTGAATAGACGAGGGTTTATAGGAAAAACAGAATGGTTTTCCTCTATTTTCTCTTATACTATAGATTTTCTGTAAACTTCGTTTACCGTACGTGAAACGCCTCTTCATTATAAACAACTTTCGTTATGTTCATAATTTACCTTACTCTTCACATGACGGAGAAATTTACAATTTTCTGCTGGTATCATTGAGTGACCGACAGACCGACAACGAACCTACAGGTTACCATGGCAACGTCTCTGACTGCATGCCAGCAGGGAAGTAACGTATTGCCATTTTCCTCATCATGCTTTTAAATTCGTGGTTGTTCCGTGGGTAGAAGGCAAGAGAGGCGTCAATCGGCCTATCTGCGGGATATTGGCGGAATATCGTTGGATGTTATGACCGCCCTCGAATAGATTAAGTAATAACACCATTAGTCATCTTCTTATTATTTGTTTACCTAGGAATCACTGGACCTAAATTTCTCCTCTGTTACCGCTTTATTATATCCATAACTCACACTAGCTTAATTTATTGAGGGGCATTTGATTTTCCAATACATTAACTTGGCATTTACATATTTGTCGTTATCTGGCTGTCCTCAGTTATAATCCATTTTCTATTACTTTCAACTTTCTTAACTGTATTACTTTCTTCCTTAATTACGCCGTATGTACGCGAGTGCTACAAACTACTGGATGTATTTCCACCAAAACTCATATTTAGAATACACCTGTCCTTGATAGGTTTTAGGGCAAATATTGTTTCTAAATCCCTGAACTGACTGGTGGTTTATACGAAACCGAAACAGTGATTTTGCTCTTCCACAAAATATACACAACCAACGTTAATTTAAATCTACCTGCCTTGGTAGAAATTAATTTCTAAACCTTTTTTCTCATGTGCATCATTTCGATACGAGGATTAATAAGGGAGATATCATTAACGGACCGTTTTTCTGTACAAGTCCCATCGGACTTAACTCACGAGCGGGTGCGTGTAAAGCGTATTCCTTACAACTTGAAAACTACTGAAGACATTCGAACCAAAATTTATATTTAGCATCGACCTGTCCAAAGGTAGGTTTTAAACGTAAATAACATTTCATGTTCCGGAATGGACTGGCGGTTTATAGGGAACCGAAATGGTGATTTTACTCTTCCACAATATGTACAGAACAAGACCAACCTGCCTGGAAATCGACCGAGCGTGATGGAATTCCACCCCTAAACCTTTTTTTCATGTGCATTTTTTCGTCAGGAGGATTAATAAGGGAGATATCATGAATGGTCACTTTTGCAGGTTAAGTCCAGCGGACATAGCCCAAAAGGTGTTTTACATGGAGCAGATTCCTTATCTATATAAATCAAATCGTAACGATTGTGTGCCTCTACACTGACTATTTTGGCGAAATTTTCGTACAGCTTTCTGTTTAAGGGGTAATAATGACCATCTGCATAATTTTTGGTTTAGTTTCCTGAAAGTCCTAATTTTTACCCGCCTCGCCCAAAATCCAGATTGCGGCATAATCTGCCAGAGGAAAAAGAAGATAATTGAAATTTGACAAAATTATACGTTTTAGCGTGTAACGAACAGAAAACATCCAAGATAATTAAATTTTTCACTTTTTATCCCCGAAGAATATCGAAATATGCAGGCAATTTTAATGATGGTGCAGATCTTCGGAAATTCCTATCACATAACAGATTGCACAATCCCCGTTCAATTTGGAATGATCTACAACCTTGGTCTTATGACTTTTTGCCGTATCTGTATCCCTTTTACGTTTGATTTTTCTCTATTAATCGATATTAAGTCAATTTGGAATTTTCACATGCATAATTCATACTTTCGATTACTTATATGAAATACAGAATCATCAAACTCTTCACGAAAATTGGCCCACCCAGTAGCCATATGTGAGCCAAATGCTATGTATGTAGCTGTCACATAATTATCCGAAGAGTAATGTAATGTGAGATAATCTTACAAAAACGTTACCCTGTTCCACGTTTCTAACTCAATCTGACCCAAGAATAGATGACATATCATAGGACCAGCCATTTAGGCCACTAAATCCGGCGTGTCTTATGGTATAATCCTTTGTCGATATGACGTACGTTTAGCAGCAGTTAATCAGTAAATGAAGGTCTTCAATATTGTAAACACGCATGTACTTTCGTATGTCGATCTATATACAGGGTGAAGCGTAATTCGCGCACTCGGGCGTCGCAGCGCGACTCCTCACATGCCAGCAATAAAAAAATGTCTCTTACAAAATTTCATCTTGCGAGTATATCCGGCAGAAAAACGACGTTGAAGATTAGCAATATGGCAACACTGTAACCATATGTAGGGTAACTACCTCTGTCAGCAGTAGTTAGTCGTATTGTACAGTTCGTGGAATGGATAGAGTTTTGGGTTAGCATGCGAAGGTCGAGTGGTCGATCCTGGGTTGAGGCGTATGTTTTTTTATTTCGTAATTGTAGTCCAGGTGGCATCTTAATCGTCAACAGCGATTGCAGCGGGTCATCTAGAAACCATTTGCACTTACATACTACGATCCTAGAAATGGACGAACAATCGTTTTCATTGGTCAGCTTCGAAAGGCGCCCTTTCCACGTCGTGGGCGTGAATTTATTCGCACCACTTCATCTACTAGATGTGAAACCTGTTTTCTTTGTACCCTCCTCCAATGGTCCCATAGATTAGTCATCATCATCATCATCATCATCATCATCATCATCTGTTTACCCTCCAGGGTACGCTTTTTCCTCGGACACAGCGAGGGATCCCACCTCTACCGCCTCAAGGGCAGTGTCCTGGAGCTTCAGACTCTTGGTCGGGGATACAACTGGGGAGAATGACCAGTACCTCGCCCAGGCGGCCTCACCTGCTATGCTGAACAGGGGCCTTGTGGAGGGATGGGAAGATTGGAAGAGATAGGCAAGGAAGAGGGAAGGAAGCGGCCGTGGCCTTATGTTAGGTACCATCCCGGCATTTGCCTGGAGGAGAAGTGGGAAACCACGGAAAACCACTTCCAGGATGGCTGAGGTGGGAATCGAACCCACCTCTACTCAGTTGACCTCCCGAGGCTGAGTGGACCCCGTTCCAGCCCTCATACCACTTTTCAATCGAACCCGGGCCTCCGGGGGTGGCAGCTGATCACGCTAACCACTACACCACAGAGGCGGACCCCATAGATTAGTACCAACTATTATTCTTGCCTCGATTAGGTCCATTACATTTCGTTAGGGTCTTACGTTACCAGTAGGCCTAGCAACGTGCTCTGCGAATAATGTCCAAACTCGGTTACAATTTGTATGTGTTATCACCATGGTCCCAATAATTCTGCCTTTCAACATTGCGTGTTGCGTCTGGTAACCGCATGCTGTTTGGTACGTATCTCAATGTATTATTATTATTATTATTATTATGTTGTAAATGTAGGATACATGTGACCTCAGAAACGATGTCTTACTGTATTACAGTAGGTAATATCAGATGGAAATTATCAAATAAAAATGCGCCTCAACCCAGGATCGAACCATCGACCTCCTGCATGCCAACCAGAAACTCTACCCACTGCACCAACTGGACAGCACGAGGACGACGTGCTGACAGTGGTAGTTACCCTACATATGGTTACAGTGTTGCCAGATTGCTACTCTTTAACGTCCGTTTTCTACCGGATATACTCGCAAGACGAAATTTTGTAAGAGACATTTTTTTATTGCTGGCATGTGAGGAGTTGCGCTGCGACGCCCGAGTGCGCGAATTATGCTTCACCCTGTATATTCACTGATGTCGATTTGTAGCGATCGGAAAGGGTGGGTATGCTATTGTAATCAGTACTCCCCACACCGACTTTGACTGGCAGTATGAAAGGGTTCCTTCTCCAACTCCTGTGTAACTGTCATTAGTAAGGAAGGCCTACAATTGTACTGAATAGTTCACTTCTCGATTTGACTTGCAGAAGGCAGGTGAGCATGCAGTTTTGTTTAAAACTCCCCTACCCGATTGTGTTTGGCAGTAGGCAAGGGTGCCCGCCATTATAAAGAAATGTACTCATCTAAAATGTGACTGGCATTAGGCATAGTGGCCTGCTATTTTGATGGAAACTCACCAACTTGGTGTAACTGGCAGTAAGCTGGCTGGAAGTAGGAAAATGGGCCTGGCATTATAATGATAACTGCACAACTCAATTTCGAGTGATAGTAGGGTAATTGCCTGCCATTATAATAAAAACTCCTCAACTGTAATCTGTCTGGAAGTAGGAAAGGGGGCTGCCATTTTAACGAAAACTCCCAAAATCGATTCTGTCCGCGTAGTAGGCAATGGGGCCTGCAATTATAATGTAAACTTCCCAACTCGATTGTGAATGGCAGTAGACAAGTGAGCCTGCCGTTATATCACAAATCCATAACAAACACTTTACATTGGAAACAACGTATGGGGACATCCCCATGCTCTTTCTCGGATAACGCTAAGAGACATGCAATTTTAAAACAATCTTATTTACTGCATGTACACTATTTACTTCGATATTCGAATACAATGTAGAATACCGTAGCGAAGCACGGGTACATTCGCTAGTTATTATTATTATTATTATTATGATCATCCAGGCGTCTGTCCCTTTAAATATCATGCAAATTTTTTGCAAATTGCTTTACGTCGCACCAACACAGATAGGTCTTATGGCGACGATGGGATAGGTAAGGGCTTAATTAAAGTTTGCCGGTTGTGAAAATGGAAAACCGCGGAGGACAAACTTCAGGGCTTCCCACAGTGGGGTTCGAACTTACTATCCCGCAAATTCAAGTTCACATCTGCGCGTCCCTAACCTCACGGCCAACTCGCTCTGATTTCGTTTATTATTATTGTTATTATTCCCGGATCCTTGGCTGATTGGTCAGCGTAATCGCCTTTGGTTCAGAGGGCCCCGGGTTCGATTCTCGGCTGGGTTGGAAATTTTAACCTTAAATGGTTAATACCTCTGGCCTAAGCGACTTGGTATTTGTACTGTCCCCAACATCCCTGCAACTCACACACACCACACAATACTATCCGCCGCTACAGTAAGACGCAGTCTTCCTTACAGAGGCTGTATCCGGTCTGCCATAGCCACACGAAATAATACATACATACATTATCATTATAGACTATTATGCCTTTCAGCGTTCAGTCTGCAAGCCTCTGTGAATTTACTAAACGTCGCCACAATCCTCGATTTGCAACTAGTGTTGTGGCCTCATTTAGTTTTATACCTCTTATCTTTAAATCGTTAGAAACCGAGTCTAACCATCGTCGTCTTGGTCTCCCTCTACTTCTCTTACCCTCCATAACAGAGTCCATTATTCTCCTAGGTAACCTATCCTCCTCCATTCGCCTCACATGAACCCACCACCGAAGCCGGTTTATGCGTACAGCTTCATCCATCGAGTTCATTCCTAAATTAGCCTTTATCTCCTCATTCCGAGTAGCCTCCTGCCATTGTTCCCACCTGTTTTTACCAACAATCATTCTTGCTACTTTCATGTCTGTTACTTCTAACTTATGAATAAGATATCCTGAGTCCACCCAGATTTCGCTCCCGTAAAGCAAAGTTGGTCTGAAAACAGACCGATGGAAAGATAGTTTCGTCTGGGAGCTGACTTCCTTCTTACAGAATACTGCTGATCGCAACTGCGAGCTCACTGCATTAGCTTTACTACACCTTGATTCAATCTCACTATATTACCATCCTGGGAGAACACACAACCTAAATACTTGAAATTATCGACCTGTTCTAGCTTTGTATTACCAATCTGACATTCAATTCTGTTGAATTTCTTACCTACTGACATCAATTTAGTCTTCGAGAGGCTACTTTTCATACCATACTCATTGCACCTATTTTCAAGTTCCAAGATATTAGACTGCAGGCTTTCGGCACAATCTGCCTTTAAGACCAAGTCGTCAGCATAGGCCAAACTGCTTACTACATTTCCACCTAACTGAATCCCTCACTGCCATTTTATACCTTTCAGCAGATGATTCATGTAAACTACGAACAGCAAAGGCGAAAGATTACAGCCTTGTCTAACTCCTGTAAGTACCCTGAACCAAGAACTCATTCTACCATCAATTCTCACTGAAGCCCAATTGTCAACGTAAATGCCTTTGATTGATTTTAATAATCTACCTTTAATTCCATAGTCCCCCAGTATGGCGAACATCCTTTCCCTCGGTACCCTGTCATATGCTTTCTCTAGATCTACGAACCATAAACACAACTGCCTATTCCTCTCGTAGCATTTTTCAATTACCTGGCGCATACTAAAAATCTGATCCTGACAGCCTCTCTGTGGTCTGAAACCACACTGGTTTTCACCCAACTTCCTCTCAACGACTGATCGCACCCTCCCTTCCAAGATGCCAGTGAATACTTTGGCTGGTATACTAATCAATGAGATACCTCGATAGTTGTTGCAATCCTTCCTGTTCCCTTGCTTATAGATAGGTGCAATTACTGCTTTTGTCCAATCTGAAGGTACCTTACCAACACTCCACGCTAATTTTACTACTCTATGAAGCCATTCCATTCCTGCCTTCCCACTATACTTCACCATTTCAGGTCTAATTTCATCTATTTCTGCTGCCTTATGACAATGGAGTGTATTTACTATCCTTTCAACTTCCTCAAGCATAATTTCACCAACATCATTTTCCTCCTCCCCATGAGCTTGGCTGTTTGCAACACCACCAGGTTGATTTCCTTTTACATTGGGAAGATGTTCAAAATATTCCCTCCACCTCTCCAGTGATTCCCTGGGATCTGTTATGAGTTCACCTGAATTACTCAAAACACTGTTCATTTCCTTTTTCCCTCCCTTCCTAAGATTCTTTATTACTGTCCAGAAAGGTTTCCCTGCTGCTTGACCTAGCCTTTCCAGGTTATTACCAAAATCTTCCCATGACTACTTTTTGGATTCAACAACTATTTGTTACGCTCTGTTTCTTTGATCTACGTATCAATCCCTGTCTGCCTCGGCCCCTGTTTGGAGACATTTCTGATAAGCCTTCTTTTTACGTTTACAAGCTGCTCTCACTTCATCATTCCACCAAGATGTTCGCCTTTTCCCATCTTTACACACAGTTGTTCCTAGGCATTCCCTTGCTGTTTCTACTACAACATCCCTGTATGCCACCCATTCACTTTCTATATCCTGAACCTGCTTACTGTCTACTGTTCGAAACTTCTCACTAATCATATCCATGTACTTCTGTCTAATTTCCTCGTCCTGGAGATATTCTACCCTTATTCGTTTGCAGACAGATTTCACTTTCTCTACCCTAGGCCTAGAGATACTTTGTTCACTACAGATCAGATAGTGGTCTGTGTCATCGAAAAATCCGCGAAAAACTCGTACATTCCTAACAGAGGCTAATAATAATAATAATAATAATAATAATAATAATAATAATAATAATAATAATAATAATAATAATAATAATAATAATTGGGCATCTGTACAGAATGAACGCAAACAGACTTACCAAACATATATTTGATTACTTCTGGTGAAAAATGACCACTACCGAATGGATTAAGGAAACGAAGGATATGGAAAGGTTAAGCATCTTGAAGACCAGCTGTTAGAAGGGAATACGTTTAGGAACACAGTACAGAATTTGGAAGGTGTTCAATCCGCAGGAACATTGATATTGGAATTAGAAATATGTTTTTGAAGGCTTTCGTCTGCAGCGTGGCATTGTATGGATGTGAAACATGGACGATAACTAGCTCAGAAAGAAAGAGGATAAGAAGTCCGGAAGAGCCTAGACAGATGAATAACGGAAGCAGGCCAGCGAACCCATGAAGGAGTATTGGACACAGAGAAAACTCCACACGAAGAGAAAGAAATGAAGCTGTAGCGTGATCCTTAGTGGTCCATTCGCTTGTAAGAAATGATAATAATAATAATAATAATAATAATAATAATAATAATAATAATAATAATAATAATAATAATAATAATAATAATAATTCTACGATACAGACTGAGACCTTGAACAGCTGCCATCCAAGTTGAAACAAAGAACAACTGTTATTGATGAAATGACTTGAGTAATTTGCGAAATATTGTCTGAGATAAAATTATGACGGCAACTTTAAAAGCCATTCTTGGTACTGTCGTTGAGACAGTGAATGAGAGCAATGATAATGACTGAGACTGTAAGACATCGGTATACTGTATATGGAAATTAAAGATAAGGAGTAATAATAAGATTATTGTACATTGGAAGTGACTTCAGATGTTAGCAGTCTCTTGGGGAGACGAGTGCAGAAGATACTTGCACTAGCCATTACAACTCAGTACGTAAGTAGCCACGTACTTCATTTATTATTATCATGTTTATTATCCGACTCCGTGGATCAATGGTTAGCGTGCTGGCCTTTAGTCACAGGGGATCCCGGGTTCGATTCCCGGCAGGGTAGGGAATTTTAACCATAATTGGTTAATTTCGCTGGCACGGGGGCTGGGTGTATGTGTCATCTTCATCATCATTTCATCCTCATCACGACGCGCAGGTCGCCTACGGGAGTCAAATTAAAAGACCTGCATCTGGCGAGCCGAACTTGTCCTCGGACACTCCCGGCACTAAATGACATACGCCATTTCATTTCATCATGTTTATTATTATTATTATTATTATTATTATTATTATTATTATTAATAATAATATTTCTTTCTCTCTCTCTCTCCGTTAGGGTCTTCTAGGGGCCACGTACCAAGTGACAATTTCAAAGCTTCATCCTTTCTTGTTCCTTCTTCTTCCTGCAATGCTCCTTCATCTGCTCACCGTATCTCCTTTTCCTCTCCCTGGACCATTTTGAGCCTGTTTTCTTTCCCTCCCGACCTTGGAATTCTTCCATTTTTAACACTTTCTTTCTATAAAAGTCTCTCTTGCTTGCTTCTTCTTCTCTTATATTGTTTCTTTCTAAATCTCCCTTCTCTTTATAAAACCAGGTTGTTGAATTTTGTTACAAAGATATTGGAAGATCTGTTTGGTTAACCTGTTGTCACCCATTCTGTACAAATATCAAAAAAAGTCAATCGCCTCTTTCTATGTTCCATTATTATTATTATTATTATTATTATTATTATTATTATTATTATTATTATTATTATTATTATTATTATTATTATTATTTCCGGCTCCTTGTTGTTGACTGTCGATTTGTTGATTGGTTTCTATTGACTATTGAGTTGTCAGTATTCTTTCTTTTGCAGTCTTTTTTCTAAACGCTCGTAGGCTATAAGAAACAACAACAACAAGAACAGTAAATCAGATAAAAATGTAGATGAGAAAAAGGTACGTTAAATCGAAAATAAACTTTACACTTGCATTTATTTATTAAACAAAGAGTAGAAGTAACTAGGGGAATAATAACACTGGGTAATATTATCGGAGGAATGTGGGAAAAGGAATCTAATGGAAGAGAAAGCAGAGAAGAAGAATACGGCTATTTGTAAAGAGATGCATAGGAGGTATTCTAGACCAGTGTTCCGCAAATTTGTTCCACTCACGGCACACACGTGACTCGACACGGCACACCCCTCAAAAACGTATGATATGAAACTGTTCATATAAATATTTAAAGTCGTCAAATTACTGCTATTATTCTTATTCTTCTTCTTCTTCTTATTATTATTATTATTTAACTGGACTCATGCATTTATTAGAATTTATGAATCTTATTTCACTGTAGACTGTAGAAAATTCAAGAAATTCCACTTTTCTATGACTATTAAATAAGTCTACTTATCATAACATTTCACTGTGGAATTTCCGCCTGCTTAGCTGCACAAAGGCGGCTGATCGGTGGTGGAATCTTTGGAAATGTCTCAGATCCATCGATGAAGGAATTTTTTTCTTTTTTTTTTTTAGCTATTTACTTTACGTCGCACCGACACAGATAGGTCTTATGGCGACAATGGGGCAGGAAAGGCCTAGGAATGGGAAGGAAGCGGCCGTGGCCTTAATTAATGTACATTTGCGTGGTGTAAAAATGGAAACCATCTTCAGGACTGCCGACAGTGGGATTCGAACCTACTATCTCCCGGATGCGAGCTCACAGCTGCGCGCCCTTAACAAAATGGCCAACTCTTCCGGTGAAGGAAATTTAAAGGTAAACGTAACAGCATTTTTGGGAAAAGCACGTGTACAGAATATGTGGCAAGGGTAACAAAGAAGTCGAACAGCGCAGAGATAGCCGCGAAAAATAAAAACATACCGATAAGCAAAGCTACGATGTAACAAAAGTGAGCAAATAATTTAGAGTTAGGGATTTCTTAAAATACATAAAACATACATTGAACAGGCAGTAAAGGAAATCAAAGAGAAATTTGGAAAGGGAATCACAGTCCAAGGAGAGGAAATCAAAACCTTGAGATTTGCCGATGATATTGTTATTTTATCTGAGACTGCAGAAGATCTCGAGAAGTTGCTGAATGGTATGGATGAAGTCTTGGGTAAGGAGTACAAGATGAAAATAAATAAGTCCAAAACAAAAGTAATGGAGTGCAGTCGAACGAAGGCAGGTGATGCAGGAAATATTAGATTAGGAAATGAAGTCTTAAAGGAAGTAGATGAATATTGTTACTTGGGTAGTAAAATAACTAACGATGGCAGAAGTAAGGAGGACATAAAATGCAGACTAGCACAAGCAAGGAAGAGCTTTCTTAAGGAAAGAAATTTGCTCACTTCAAACATTGATATCGGAATTAGAAAGATGTTTTTGAAGACCTTCGTATGGAGCGTGGCATTGTATGGAAGTGAAACATGGACGATAACTAGCTCAGAAAGAAAGAGAATAGAAGCTTTTGAAATGTGGTGTTACAGAAGAATGCTGAAGGTGAGATGGATAGCTCGAATCACGAATGAAGAGATACTGAATCGAATTGGTGAGAGGAGATCGATTTGGCTAAATTTGACGAGAAGAAGAGATAGAATGATAGGACACATCTTAAGACACCCAGGACTTGTTCAGTTGGTTTTTGAAGGAAGTGTAGGTGGTAAGAACGGTAGGGGTAGACCAAGGTATGAATATGACAAACAGATTAGAGCAGATGTAGGATGCAATAGTTACGTAGAAATGAAAAGGTTAGCACAGGATAGGGTGGCACGGAGAGCTGCATCAAACCAGTCTATGGACTGATGACTCAAACAACAACATAAAAAATCGTGGAATGTAATAATTAATGAATAGACATCATATTTCATCCCTTCTGCGTCAGAGAGTGAAATGCAAGCATATGAAACAGAGCAACTGTAATAAAATAAAACACAATTAATACAATATCGTCGCTGCACCACGCAAAACCTCGTATCCCACAATGCTCTTCCTACCCATTATTTTCCTTAAGACCGGTCACGCCTCCCAGCAATATATGAAGTTCATCAGAACAATTTTCGTTGTGTTCATTTTCATATGCTATTGTGTAAAGGAAATGGAACCTTAATGTACCGCACTGTAGGAATGTTGTTTGCATGACGTATTTACGCATTCCTACAGGTTCATTTTCATTTATCCATCAACACAGCGAAAATTGTTCTGATAGACTGCATATCCATATGTGGCTGGGAGACGTGACCAGTCTTAAGGAGAATAATGGATAGGAAGAGCATTGTGGGATACGAGGTTTTGCCGGTGCAGCGACGATATACAAAAGTTCACGTCACATCTTTCACTTTGTGACGGCACACCGGTTGCGGAACACTGTCCTGATTTGCTGTACTTCTCGCTGTTAAGTCTTCACTCCGGAGGTTGGTTAGATCCTCAAATAGCATCACCAAAAGGTATGTGGTAATAAGGAAAACGCAAACACCGATGGCGGCGCCTTAATGAGGCTTAGAAGGCATAACGAGGATCGAGGTGGTTTGCCATTACTTTCCTCACTGGGCCAGAAAATGCTACTACAGCACGACCCGCCCAAAGACACAGACGCAGATGAGTTATCCGGGGAGACCCGCATTGGCAGCAGTTGACAAAGTTAAAGGCTAAATGTGACTAATTAATAAAGATACGTCCAAAGAAAATTTATGGGATATACAGTATACAATTACACAAGGGCTGTTCTTTTCAAACTCCGATTGGCTATAAAAAAAGACATATTGACATGACAAAATGATTTTATCACTCAAAGTTTAGTAGTTACATTCATATTTTTCCACATAATCGTCAGAACGATTTAGCCATTTGTCGTATTGTGACACCAGCTTTCTGATGCCCTTTGCAAAGAAGTCTGCCGCCAATGAGACAATGTGTGTCTGGACAGCCTCCTGCTCCATAAAGTCCACCAACAAGACACTTTTATGGTCCCAAGAAACGGTAGCCATTGTTTTCATGTTCCTCAGTATCAATTTTAACTTTTTGGCTTGTTTGGAGAAGAAAGATGCGTCCAGTGCTTTGATTTCTGGAGTGTCGTACAGGGCCCAGATTTCATTGCCAGTAACGACAGAATTTAAAAACGCTTCCCCCCCCTCACTATGGTAACGCGAGAGAAACATTACGGCTGACGCCATTCGCTGAGTTTTGTGATCGTCAGTCAACATTGTTGGGACCCAACGTGAACAAAGTTACCAGTATCCTAAGTGTTGAGTCACAACTGTGTACAGAGAAGACCTTGAAATGTCTGGGATTGTTGTAGAAAGTTTGCAGTTCGCAAACCTCCATTTGTGGCGTACAAACGGTGAACTTCAGGAGGCTGTCTATGAAACTACTAAACTTATAGTGATGAAATCATTTTGTTATGTCAATGTCTTTTTTGTTACAGCCCATCGGTTGTTGAACAAAATAGCCTTCGTAATTAAATATTATGTTTAACATTTTGTTAATTGGAATGTTTTTAGTAATTTATTTTGTTTTATTTCGTATAAAAAACTAAATGCATATATTGGTAACGATCATAATAAACGAATACTCGGTACCCATTTATTGGTAATACGTGACTGAGAGAGAACGGTATTATTCTAATCGTTCGCAAATATGAGTAGTTCGAATTGTGCAAAAGGTTTGTTGACTCTCCTGGGATTTGAATGTGGATCTCACGGAACAAAAAATATGACGTTATGTGGTATTCACTTAAGTAACGTCATTGCTTCCATGATCAGCTCTAGATGAGAGACAATCTGTCTGAGGCAGATAATAGCCAAGTAAGCTGCCGTCTTAGAGAATTCGGTTTCGGTCCCAGGCTCTCATACGGCGTTAAGACTGATCTGAGGATCTGGATCGGGAGTTACTCAGCTTCGTGAGGACTGACGAGGAGTTACCTGAAGAGATCCATATTGGTGCCTCCAAGGTAGGCAGCCGTAGGTCAGTAGGCTGGGATACCATAACGAACGTAGCCTCAGAGGTTTATTCGATCAGAAAATGAGACATTCGCATTTGAACATTGGGACTGACGTATAATGAATGTCCTGTGGTCATCACTGAAGTAAGGCTTCAAACAACTTCAGTTCACTTCCATTTTATTTAGTGTAAATGTTATGGAGTTAACGTAGGATTTATACTTACCCAATACTACGGTACGAAGATTGACAGAGCAGAGAAAAAAAAGTTTAAATTCTCTTCCGTTGCCGTAGATTTGAAGATACACCTGGTTGTCGGAATTTTGTTCTGTAGGAGTTCCTGAACGTTTCGAAGATCAGCGAAACGGAGTTGTCATATTTATACACCCAACACCTCAAGAAAGGAACAACAATAGATAGCTGATTGCACCACAGAGGTTGGCATAATGATAAGGAATCCAAAAGTGATCAGAAAGTGCTGATGTACAGTGAATAACAGTCTTGTTTGTACACCCGACTTAGCAGATATAATGTATTTATAATTACTAAATAGTACTTAACCAGTGCACAAGACTTGCATGATGACCGAGCTCGATAGCTGCAGTCGCTTAAGTGCGGCCAGTATCCAGTATTTGGGAGATCGTGGGTTCGAACCCCACTGTCGGCAGCCCTGAAGATGGTTTTCCGTGGTTTCCCATGTTCACACCAGGCAAATGCTGGGGCTGTACCTTAATTAAAGCCACGGCCGCTTCCTTCCCACTCCTAGCCCCTTCCTGCCTCATCGTCGCCATAAGACCTATCTGTGTCGGTGCGACGTAAAAAAAAACTGGCACGAGTTATTGCACAAGGTGTTGAGAACTTGATGTTAGCGATCAAAAGTTTCGGTACATCATTTTAAAAGAATAGAAATGAAATATGTTGTGCAGTGGCCTATTTGCTTGCAACAGTCTTGTTTATACACGCTCACTGCCCCGTATTCGCTCGGGAACACTGCTAGTTAGCTGGTGTGTATTTGTGCTGTGCTAGTGTGTATAGTTTCGCAGATAGTGCACCAGGCCGTGTGTTATATAATGGATAAAAAACGGAGTTAAGTGAAGAACTAAAAAATGTAATTGTATATCTCGGATTGCAAGGGTATTCTCCGTGTGAAATTGGACGCAAAGTAAATAAACCGCACTCCACAATACACTATGTGTTGAACAAATTCAGATATAGAGTAACCACAAAGAATTTGCCAAGGAAAGCAAAAGAAAAGATACTGGATAGGAGAGATGAACATCATATTGTGAAACAAGTAAAACAGAATCCACAATTAAGTGCACCTAAGATCCGCGTAATGCTGGAAGGAAGTACGAAGAAGAAAATGTCAAGTCACATAATTCGTAGGGCAGTAGCGTAGCCAGGATTTCAGTTTGGGGGGGCCCATTCATCCAGAAATTTATTTTGATAGGTGTCCAAACTTTCAGAATTTAGGTGGTGTAGAATACCTAAAAGGGAAATGAGTGTCCATGGATCCAAGTAAGAGTGGCGACTTCGTGCGGATTCCGGAAGCTAATAGTTTTTTTTTGCTAGGGGCTTTACGTCGCACCGACACAGACAGGTCTTATGGCGACGATGGGATAGAAAAGGCCTAGGAGTTGGAAGGAATCGGCCGTGGCCTTAATTAAGGTACAGCCCCAGCATTTGCCTGGTGTGAAAATAGGAAACCACGGAAAACCATCTTCAGGGCTGCCGATAGTGGGATTCGAACCTACTATCTCCCGGATGCAAGCTCACAGCCGCACGCCTCTACGCGCACGGCAAAAAGCTAATAGTAGTCTTCTTCTTCTTCTCTCGCTTTTCCCCACATCTATGGGGTCGCGGGTGCGAACTGTGTCGAACATGTGGATTTGGCCCTGTTTTACGGCCGGATGTCCTTCCTGACGCCAACCGTATATGGAGGGATGTAATCACTGTTGTGTCTTTCTTTGGTGGTTGGTAGTGTAGTATGTTGTCTGAATTTGAAGATGAAAGTGTTGGGACAAACACACAGTCCCAGAGCCAGAAGAATTAATCAGATGTGATTAAAATCTCCGACCCGGTCGGGAATCGAACCCGGGACCCTCTGAACCGACGGCCTCAACACTGATCATTCAGCCAATGAGTCGGACTCCGGAAGCTAATATTAATATACATTATATATAAAATGCTTAATAAAAGTACATTCGTTAAAACTCCTGGGGTGTCTGGACTCCTTGGAGGACAACCACCCCCCACCCCAAGTACAAGTGATATGAATGCAAGAATAAACAGTTTGAGTAAAGATGCAATATTCTGGTTTAGAATAAATACGGTAATGTTATTACAATAATGGTCATGTGATAAGCAATAAAGAAGTGACATTTTATACAAATAATGCGGCAAAGAAATACACACACACGTCGAATACAGTTTTTTTTGCTATTTTTTATGTCGCTCCGACACAGATAGGTCTGATGGCGACGATGAACACAGGTTTCTCGCCCTTCTTGTCCATGGTTAGATGATGAAGCCAAGTGAATAATGGCCCACCGTAACTCGTTATTTCGACATTATAAACAAACCCAAGATGACACAGACTTCGAATCTTACCGCATCTTAAGAAATCGCACAAAGCAGTTAATCAGAAATAAAAACATGTATATATTTCCGGAATTTAGCTAACAACTTAAATTCTAATCGCGTATGTGACCAACTTAGAGCTCTGGGAATAGGAAAACATCAACTGAGACAGACAACTCCTGACATTGAACATGACGAACTGAACGATTAGGTACTTTAGTAGAATAAATATTCAACCTACCCCAATTAACTGCACTGACTCACCGCCCTCCCCTCCAGCCATTCCACCATTCACATTTCACAGTGTCACAGAAAATCAGGTTAAAAAGGCTTTGTACTCGATTAAATCAAAGACTAAAAGTGTAGATGATATTCCTATTGGTTTTATATTTTATACATAACATTATGTGTGCTGTCCTGCCTATACCGACGCACATACTGAACTACTGTTTACTAAACGGAACTTTCCCTCCTGTCTGGAAAACAGCCAATATTATACCGGTACCTAAGAGTTTAGACCCACAATCACCCTCTGACTATCGTCCTATGTCCATACTCCCTGCGCTTTCTAAAGCCTTTGAACGTTTAGTATACGAGCAAGTTCTGGAATACCTAAATAAAAATGCTCTTTTGGACCCTTTGCAATCAGGATTTAAGAAGGGTCACAGTACCGCGACGGCACTTTTAAAGGTTACTGAAGACATTAGAAACGCTATGGACAAATGACTGCTCACTATATTAATCGTTTTTGACTTCAGTAGCGCCTTTGACACTATAGTAATTCCGACTATGATAAAGAAAATGGAACTGTTATATTTCGACTTGGGTGCGCTTAAGGTTTTTAGTTCTTATTTGAGTAACCGTCAACAGCGTGTAACAGTAAACGACAAGGCTTCTAAATGGAAAATGAAACATAGTGGTGCCCCACAAGGCAGTATTCCAGGGCCCCTAATTTTCTGTATTTATATCAATGACATACCATCTGTGATAGGAAACAACACACACCACCCCTATGCTGACGATCTTCAAATATATCGACACTGCAAGACAAGATATGAACAGGGACCTCCGACGACTCAGTGTATATGCATAACGAAACTCTCTTATACTGAACTGCACAAAATCTCAGGCAATCATAATTGGATCACGAAAATTACTGAGCTGCTCAAACAATGTAACAATCCCGCCTATCTTACTGAATGGTAACATTATTCCCTACAGTTAAACGGGTAAAAATCTCGGCGTAATATTGAATGAAACAGTTGATTGGTCTGATCACACGAAATAAATACGTAAAAAGATTTTTGGAGTTGTTCACCCTCTTAAACGCCAGAGTGATATATTTCCATTTGAGCTACAGGCCATACTAATACAGACACTCATTCTCCCTATTCTTGATTATTGTGACGTTGTTTTAGTTGACATGACGAGAGAAGAAACACTTAAAGTTCAACGAGCAATGAATTCCTGCCTGCGATTTATTTGCAATATTGGGTACGATGTTCACATCACCCCATACTATCAGGCTGTCTCATGGCTGATGTCCGATAAACGTCGGCAGCTACACACTTTAACAATGGTGTTTAGAGTGGTAAGTCAAAGTCAGCCACTGTATATTTCTTCTAAATTCATCTTCTTTTTTCAAGCTGCTGGGAAGGAAGCGGTAGTGGCCTTAATTAGGGTACAGCCACGGCATTTGCCTGGTGTGAAAATGGGAAACCACGGAAAACCATCTTCAGGGCTGCCGACAGTGGGGTTCGAACCCACTATCTCCCGAATACTGGATACTGGCCGCAAAATTAATCCTTTTATCATCATTCCACAACTTAAATGCACGTTCTAGGTTCATTCTTTCTATTCCACTGCACCGCACAAATAAAATGAAATGATCATTTGTGGTGACTGTCGCCAGATTATGGAATACCCTGCCAGCTTAGGTCAGAGAAACTAGCTTTTTCTTTAAATCACGATTTAAGGTCACCTGCTGAGACTACCTGCTGAGGACAGCTGACAATGGTTGAAGTATGAATGTGTGCGTGTCTGAGGATTAGTCACTTATAAGAGTTTTTAATATTAATTAGTTTTAATATTAATTTAGTTAGTAATTTATTTAAATTTATTTTCAATTCCATTAATTTATGTAGTTTTTACTATTTTAAGTATCTCAGTATTTTATTTAAGATTCTGATTAGTATGTGGTTAAGTGTACGAGGGGGCCTAGAGCCCTAACTTCGCCACTGTACAGAAAGCACTAATAAATAAATAAATAACTAAAAATAAATAAATAAATAAATATAGAATGTAAAGCGTATGGGTATAGATATTTTGTTAGTTGGTAAAGAAAAATACACGTCACAACATATGCTAGGTAGCCCTGAAAATGTTTTCCCGTGGTTTCCCATTTTCACATCAAGCAAATGCTGGGGCTGTACCTTAATTATTAATTGAGATATACTGTGGATATTCTCAGCTTAAAAATTCACCCTCTTTTGTTTCTGCTGTTCAACTCCCATTAAGTGGATTTTCCAAAAACAAAACAAAAAGTACGTGTTCCTTTATCTTAAAGGGAGATTCCAAATACCAATTTTATGTCTGTAACATTTTCAGCTTTTGACATATAAGTGTCCTCATAATAGGTACCTATTCTACAACTTTTCACTTCCCGCCCCCCCCCCTCCTTAAGGGGATTTTCCGAAATTAAAACTACGCATTTCTTTATTTTAATGGAGATTCCAAATACCAATTTTTACATCTGTAAACTGTTAAATTTTCGAGATGTCTGTCTGTTAGGTCATCAGCCCAGAGGCTGGTTGGATCCTCAAATAGCACCACCAAAGGCTATGCAGTAATAGGGAAACCGCAAAAACCAATGGCAGAGCCCAAATGAGGTGTACTAGGCAAGATGAGGAGTGAGGTAGTTTGCCATTGCATTCCTCACTGGACCAGAAGGTGCCACTGCAGGACGACACCTTTCATAACACTCAGACACACTAGTTGTGCTCCGAATGTCATTACTCAGCACCACCCATACCTCAGCAGCTTCCATATTGTCACAGCCATGGATGAGACTGAGACTTCGGTGGAAGCTACACTTTGCTCTGGCCTGTGGAAAGAGACGGAGAGAAAAATACTGCGTCCATCAAGAAATAGCAACAGGCGTATTTTAGAGATATAGAAACCTTAAGCCCGTAAATCCGAACCCCGTTAATCCGAAAATCTGGTTAATCCAAACAGAAATATTAATTTTTTAAAAAAAATCTCCTTATTGAAATGAAAGAACATATTATAGAATGAAGATTTACTTGCATTTTATTAGTCATATTTTACTAGAATAACTTAATGTAAACATAATTACACATCATAAACCATCAATCATTGGTCGTTTACCTTTACAAAGTCTGTTAGTTTCTTTTACCGTAGTGATTGGAACCTACTCGAAGATGCAGTGTTAAACCAGCGTCTCATAAACATCACATCAGTGGGCGTAGGAGCGGAGTGTTGCTCGACGTAGCGTACGGCAAGGTCTAAGGTGGCCGCGGCATCTGAATGTGACACTAGTAGTTGCTCATTGTGGTCTTCTTCGTCGTCACTCTGTTCCACATCAACTCCAGATTCTTTCTCCACCAGAGCTACAATTTCTTGTTCTGTTTGTAATTATGTTTTTAACTACCCTACTGTAATTTTATACAGTATTTTATTAATGTGCCGGCCCCGTGGCGTAGTGGTAGCGTGCTTGCCTCTCGCCCGGAGGCCCCGGGTTCGATTCCCGGCCACGTCAGAGATTTTTCTCTCGACCTGAGGGCTGGTTCGAGGTCCACACTGCCTACATGATTAGAATTGAGGAGCTATATGATGGTGAGATGGCGACACCGGTCTCGAAGGCCCAGAATAACGGCCGAGAGGACGCGTCATGCTGACCACACGGCCCCTCGTAATCTGCAGGCCTTCGGACTGAGCAGCGGTCGCTGGGCATGCCAAAGCCCTTTAAACGGCGTTAAG
This sequence comes from Anabrus simplex, assembly GCF_040414725.1. Lineage (NCBI taxonomy): Eukaryota > Metazoa > Arthropoda > Insecta > Orthoptera > Tettigoniidae > Anabrus > Anabrus simplex. The sequence goes on from NC_090266.1 coordinate 186,263,412, forward strand.
TGCCGTGGGGTTTGGTTTGGATTTCATTAATGTAACTGCTGAAGAATGGACATTTCATATTACAGTATATAAACCAAACCCCATGGCACTACAGTCCTTGAAGGGCCTTGGCCTACCAAGCGACCGCTGCTCAGCTCAAAGGCCTGCAGATTACGAGGTGTCGTGTGGTCAGCACGACAAATCCTCTCGACCGTTATTCTTGGCTTTCTAGACCGGGGCCGCTATCTCATCGTTTGATAGCTCCTCAATTCTAATCACGTAGGCTGAGTGGACCTCGAACCAGGCCTCAGGTCCAGGTAAAAATCCCTGACCTGGCCGGGAATCGAACCCGAGGCCTCCGGGTAAGAGGCAAGCACGCTATCCCTACACCACGGGGCCGGCTATTACAGTATATACTGTTCTGTATTGTAGAAACTATTTTCCTCAGACGGTTGAGGCGCTGGCCTTCTGACCCCAACTTGGCAGGTTCGATCCTGGCTCAGTCCGGTGGTAATTGAAGGTGCTCAAATACGTCAGCCTCGTGTAAGTAAAAGAACTCTTGCAGGAGAAAATCCCGGCACCAAGGCGTCTCCGAAGACCGTAAAAGTAGTTAGCGGGGCGTAAAAACAAATAACATGATTATTAGAAAATATTTTCCGGTTAATCCGAAAATTTCGTAATCCAAACAGACTCCAGTCCCAATTAGTTCGAATTAACGAGACTCTACTGCATACTCATTTAACCGATTCACCCCCTTTTCGTCCCCTTAGCGACGGAATATCCGAGAATCCTTCCTTAACGAGCACCTGCACTCTAATATAAATGTATCCCAAAATATCATTCCTTTATGTCCAGTAGTTTTGGCTCGGCGATAATGAGTGATTCATTCATTCATTCAGTCAGTCAGTCAGTCAGTCAGTCAGTCAACATGTTATTTTATGTATATAAATTTATACTCGGTCAGCAACCAAACTGAAGCTATTAATCAAGATATCAGTAACAGTGAAACAAAGTAGGACTCTCTATTAGTTAAGTTTGCGAGAGGACATCAAGTGGAGCTTGCTGGCAAATTATGAAAGTGAGGTGCGTTATTGAACATGTTTAGAATATAATTTTCTGTCATTAAACAATGTACATGGTAACAGACAAAAGTCCAACAATGCGTACAAACTATGCTCTTGAAAATCTTGACTACACATGTACTATTAAACATCGTTCATTCCCTTGGAATATATACTGCATTAACCATTTTATGCTATATTACAAGTAATACATTTACATATTTATATATTTACACATGTTTACTCATTTATATGGAGGTGCATCAATTTTTCTTCAAATTCCTGTATACTGTGAGTGCTATTTCCAATCAGCCAGCTTTTTAGAATCTTTTGAAAGGATTCCACAGAAATATCTTTTAATTCCAATGGGAGCTTATTGAAGAGTATCATTTCTGTGTAGTTTTGATATTTCTGCGTTTTCTTCAGTCTAACATGAGGAGTGTCTATATCATTTTTCTTCTCGTATTATGTTGTTGAACCTTTCCTTAATGGGTAATTAATCAGGTTTCGTTTGATGTCCATTATGAATTCTACGGGGGCTCAGGATGTTTCTATATGGCAAAAAAAGTCAATCAGGGTCAAACAGGGAATTTCAGACATGCAATCATGTAGGGCCATTTTCCAAGAACTAGGAATAATGTCTCTTCCCTCAATATTTTGTATTGAGTTAACAAAAAAGGAAAATGATTCAAGACATCTGGTTCAATGGGCACTGGTTCCTTTCTTACCTTCTTGTCTATTTCCTTTTTTTTTTACAACTTCCCAGGCACCTTTACACTTATTTTTATAGTTTCTAATATAGTTTTCATTGACCTTAACTTTAGCTAATTTAATTTCCTTTCTGTATATTTGCTTTACGTTTTCGTACCTATCTTTATCTTCTGCACTACCGGTCTTCGATTTCTTATAATGGGGTATCATTAGTTTCCTAATGGCTGAAAGATAGAGAGTATACCACGTAAACCCACTTTAATAGTTGTATTTTACCGAGCAAGTTGGCCGTGCGGTAAGGGGTCGCGCAGCTGTGAGCTTCCATCCGGGAGATAGTGGATTCGAACCCCACTGTCGGCAGCCCTGAAGATGGCTTTCCGTTGTTCTCCATTTTCACACAAGGCAAATGCTGGTGTTGTATCTTAATTTAGACCGCTGCCGCTTTCTTCCCGCTCCTAGGCCTTTAGTATCCCATCGTCGTCTGTGCGACGTAAAGCAAATTAAAAAAAGAACAAACTAGTATTGTTTTTCTTATTTACTATCTTACTTCATTCTTCTGGGACAGGTTACTTTCAGGTAAGAGATTATTTTAATTATGAATCTTTCAAATGCTTCTGTAACACTGCCGCAGTTTAACATTTCATTCTGCCTGTCTGTTTCCATTACTTGGCACCTCAACCTTGTGGTATTTCCTTCATTTTATGACCTAAAATACTTAATCTGTTTGGTGTTATATGCTCCCTTACTTGCAAATGAAAATTCAAGCTAGAGACCTTTATGGTCAGACAACAGACGCTCTATGACCCCATACTTCAGATTATTTTTATGAACATTTCTGATTATGTTGTCTAGAGAGGAATTATTCCTAGTGAGGTGATCATTTATGAGGTAAAAGTTCTATGAACTTAAAGAGTCACAGAAAAAACCGTGTGTTTTGATTCCTCTAGAATATTTATGTTAATGAAAATGAAAACCTACAACCTGTTTTCCAATCATTGACCGGGTCAGGGATGGAATGAATGAATCATATATAGGCTATTAGTACGATGGGGTCGCCACTCCCAAAGTGATATATTAATGAATGATAGATGCTACGAAATGAGAATGGAGAGTGTTGCTGGAATGACAGATGACAGGGAAAACCAGAGTACCCGGAGAAAAACCTGTCCCGCCTCCGCTTTGTCCAGCACAAATCTCACATGGATTGACCGGGATTTGAACCACGGTATCCAGCGGTGAGAGGCCGACGCGCTGCCGTCTGAGCCACGGAAGCTCTCATTTATGTTAATATCTCCTATAAATGTAATGTTGGCATTTTTGTATTTTTCTAGGTGTTTTGTTAATTGCTTCCATCCTCGTGTGAAAATATCGTCGCTGTTCGGACAAAAGGTGATATCTCACAGTGCTCTTCCAATCCATTAGTTTCCTTAAGACTGGTCACACCTCCCAGCTACATATAGATATTTAGTTCATCAGAGCAATATTCTTTGTGTTCATTTTCCTATGCATACGTATAAAGGCCAACGGCCGTAGCCGTGTTGAAACACCCGATCCCGTGAGATCTCCGAAGTTAAGCAACATTGGACATGGTCAGGAGTTGGATGGGTTGCCACGCGCTGTTGGTGGGGGGTAAGAGAATGGAGGAGCGGAAATGTACTGGCCACCCTACCGCACGTAAACTCCGGCTCAGGAACACCTCTGCGGAGGTTCGGATCTGCCTTCGGGCAGAATAACCCTTACCTACGTGTAAGGAAAAATAAACCTTACCGTACCACACTCTAGGAATGTATGTTTGAATGACTTATTTTCCCACTCCTATAGTATAATGTACTCAAGGTTCATTTATCCTTTACACGTAAGCATAGGATAATGAACACAACGAAAATAGTTCTGATGGACTGCGTATCCATACGTGGCTGGGTGACGTGACCGGTCTTAAGGAAAATAATGGATAGGAAGAGCATTGTGAGATATGATCTTCTGCCCGAACAGCGACGATATTAACATTTGAATTAGGGGTACGATATAAATAATTGTCAATTTTGTATTAGGGAGCATGATATCTGCTGTCTCAAATTATTGTTCTACACAGAATCTATCAAGGTTTAACGCAGTGTAATGTATATTGAGGTAGATTTTTGGAAAAATATCTTCATCTCCATGTACAATTTTCCTTCTACAGTAACTTACCACTGATTCATATCCTGATGGTACATATAAACTGATTTCCTTTTCTCTAAGCTAATGTTCATTAACACAGAGATCAACACAAGAAAATGTGTCAAGAAAAATGTCTACCTCATATAAATTATTTATCATAGGTTGTACATTAATATGAAAGATTGAAAGCGATTCCTTTTCTCGATTGAGACTGTCCACATTAGTTTACAATAATTTACTATGATCAAGATCATTTAAACTATGGTCTCTTACTATTATTCTACTTATGGGCTTGGGCTACTTGATGATTTTCCTTGAGTTGCTCATTGGTGAATAATTATCTACATCCTGGGATACTTCTTTACATTTGATCACCCATTGATCTAGAACTGTTGGTTTGCCCACTTTCTGTTTCTCAGTGGCATATTAAAATTCTCAATGAACCTTCCTAACCTGTCACACACTTGATTTTTCCCATGCTTCTTCATGTGAAGACCATGCGTTTTAAATTGATTCCTCGGTAACCTCTCACTTCCAGGATTAATTGCTATTCTTTCCCTGTTTACAATTTCAGATGCATGAACTAATCGTATCTTATGTTTGTTTGCTCTTTCAATAACATGTTTTATAGCATGCAAAATTACATTGGTTTCGTGTGTTAATTTTGACAAATGACTTATGGCATGGTCCAATTCCTCAGTAATTACATTTTCATTTAGCCCTACATCATCTGTTCCCCCCATTATCACCAGTACATCTTTCTCTCCGAAGTCTTTTATCTTTAATTCAATATCTTCCAAAATTTTCCTTAAAGGTGCATTCGGTTTAATAATACCTTGCACTTCCTTACCTGGGCCTAATTCGGAACGAGGAATTCCATTTCACTGCCGCCCGTGACTGTTGGTGGTCAACAAGATCTTCCTCATCTTGGTTGTATTCCTCGCTTCCGTTGGCTGCGCCTTCGGTAGCGTTGATTCCCATCATTTCGTTCTCGAAGTCGTCGTCGTCCCAGTCTTGTTCTTCTTCTTCTCCTCTGAAATTAATTGTTTACTTCCTGTTTTATTAAGGACCCCGAATATGTTCGAAAGTTTAACTGGATTTGAGCCCATTGTTCCTAGAGTCGTAGGCCTAATTTTTCCGATCAACCTATGCCTAAATTCAGCCTCCCTACGAAGTTCACTAACTTGTTGTGTAAGATCGTCATTAATTGCCTTTAGTCGAACGATTTCAATTTGTTCAACGAACTAAGAAACCACAGTTGAGCCTAGTGATACTTTCTCATACTTGTGCCGGGCTCCCCATACAAAGTAAATATGAACTCATTATGAAATTGTAAAGTACTTCTTTTGCAATTTCATATTTTTGGAAACTGTCATTTGTTGGGATCTTCGTGGAATTTTCGAGTATTCCTGTTCCTTTACGGATTAGGTGCTACCTGTATGCAAACTTGCTGGTTCATAGTTCTTCTAGTCCTTGAGATAATTTTTTGTTCATTCTCGCCCCCTTATTCCTTTCTCCTAGTGAATTCTTGAATTTACAGCGCCCTAGTGGGTTTTCTGAATGGGAGTTAATGAACAGTAAATATGAATTCTTTTCAATAATGTAATAGAATCCTTTAGCAATTTAATTTTCCGTCAGCAAACTACCCCTTTTTGAAACCCACCCTAAAAACTTTAAGTCACCTAGCATTACTGCACCCTCGTAGGTTAGGGACTTTTGAATGCAAACTTACAGTTTCCTAGACTTTCTAGGCTCTCAAATATTTATGTATGGAAATAGGTTAGAGGTTTAGCTATTACATACATGAGATTCTTTCTGTGTGCAGAACTATTAGTTACATTTACAAATATATTGCTACATCTGCTATATTTTTGTTTTCAGATGATGCTATGGCTGAAGCTTGCGGAAATCTCAAGGATCAGATCCTCCGGTTATTAAAATGCCCTCTATGTTGTCATTATATGCTTCCTCCGGTGACGGTGTGTGTAAACGGTCATTCTATTTGTGTAGACTGTAGATTAAAGACAATGACTTGTCCTGTATGTAAGAGGCCTTTTACAAGTACAAGGAATAGAGCAATGGAGCGTATTATTGAAAAAATGTTATTCCCATGTGAAAATAGAAAACATGGTTGCCCAAAAGAGCTATCTTATAAGTTGATATTGTCACACGAGCGCTCGTGTACTTATCGTACTTTTTGCTGCTTAGGTGGTAACAGTGTTAACTGTACATGGGAAGGCCCCCAACATCTACTAGCAAAACACGCGAGAGAGGCACATGCCGGTCTTGTGACGTCCCCAGGTTTATGCACTGTTTTGGATCCCATAACAGGTAGTTCAGGGGTCCTTTATAGGTTGATCGAAGCTCATGGTGAGATTTTCTGGGGAGCAATAAGGAAAGACGTGAGAGAATCAACATTATCGGTAATCATTCAGTACATTGGCCCTCCTGAACTGGCTTCATATTTTAAGTATGAAATTGAGTTCATTTCCGTAGAGACTGGAATAACATTGAAACGCAATGCTATTGTTCGCCGAAGTGATGAGACCATTGATAGCATATTTGATTCTGGAAGATCCATTGACTTACCATTCTATTTGGTCAATTGCTTTGTGAGGAGTAAGAGAAAATTATTCTTTAAACTTTCTATCTTGAAGGTCTGAAGGACAATGAATGTTCACATACAAAAATAATTTAATGGTTATCATTGAGACTAGCATTGAAACCGGAGAGCGTGCTGGATGTAACTTCGGAAGAGAAACTACAGCAGGTGCCAACTGGACATACATCCAGCAATATGGCTAGTTGATATATGTTCCGAAGGAATAGTTAATGGACTTATGGACTTTCATAGTTAATTTATATTTGTGACGATATATCTTTCTTCAAAATCACACGAACTTTGGCTGGAGTTCACACTGCTGCTGTCTTAGTAAGAAGCCAGTTTAATGGGAACTACAGCCTTGTATGCCAGTTATTGTCAGTATAAATGTATAAAAGAAGAGTAATTCTGAACTGCACTGGCATGCCAAAAGTCATGGGATAGGGGTTTAGTATCATGTTGGCCCTCTTCTAGCTCAGGCAAGTGCAGAAAGTCGTCATGAAATCAATTCCACAAGTGGCAAAAACACCTGTGAAGAGATTTTGACCCATGGTCTTTGAATAGCTATACACATATTTTTGCTGTTTGCAGGTGCAGGGTCATGGGAGTTAATGGACCTCATCACCACTCAACAGAGTTCACATCAGGCGAACGAGGTGAATACATCAGCCTTTGAAACTCTCACTGAACCAACGCTGGACAAGTTAGGCCCGATGACGCCGTGCATTACCTTGATAGAATGTCTCATTGTTGTAGGGCTACTTGAAGTCCATGAAGGGCTGCGAGTGGTCACCAAGCGGTTCAAAGTACCAATCACTGGTCAACAATCTGTTCCGATGGATCAGAGGATGAAACCCATGCCACGTGAACACCCGAAATCATTATGGAGCTACCTCCAGCCTGTATGGTGCCTTGTTTACAACTGGGGTCCATGACTTCATAGGGCTTGTACCATATCCGAACCGTACCATCAGCTCGAAACATCTGGTACAGTGACTCATCAGACCAAGCCACATGTCGCCAGTCCTACAAGGTACGATTAGCAATGTCACAAGCCCAGGTGATACTCTGTGCCCTGTGTCGTTGTGTTAACAATGGGACTCTGGTTGGTCTTGTGCTCCCATATCCTACCAACGTTAATGAACGCTACACTGACCTGCTGGATATGCATCTGGTATCTTCAGCATTGAATGTGGATGTGATTTGAGCCAGTGTAGCTTGCCTGTTACCACCGACAATTCTAGTCAGATGCCACTGATTCGTGATCATTAAGCATGTGTGGTCGGCCCCTGTGCTGTTTACTGCGGGGTGGTACTGCCTTCCATGAGGTATTCCCGATACACTCACGTGACACCGTCGATTGAGGAATATTAAATATCCGTACACCTTCTGACAATGGAATGTTCGATCCACCTGGCCTCCACTATTATACCCTGTTCGATGTTTGCACTCACTCTCAAGATGTCAGATAACACCAGATATACTGTACGCCTGGGCACTAACAAGACATCACAGTACGGCGGCGCAACCAAATATTACTTTTAAATAGTACGGCTCCATGGCTAAATGGTTAGTGTGCTGGCCTTTGGTTACAGGGGTCCCGGGTTCGATTCCGGCAGGGTCGGGAATTTTAACCATCATTGGTTAATTTCGCCGGCACGAGGGCTGGGTGTATGTGTCGTCTTCATCATCATTTCATCCTCATCACGACGCGCAGGTCACCTACGGGTGTCAAATCAAAAAGACCTGCACCTGGCGAGCCGAACTTGTCCTCGGACACTCCCGGCACTAAAAGCCATACGCCATTTCATTTTTACCTTTAAATACTGCTATCCCATGACTTTTGGATTATCAGTGAATCTATGCCTACGTTAGTAAATGTAAAATACGTGTTCCTAGGATATTACTATTAACTATTTAATCAGAATTTTTATGGGGTTGAAATCTAATAAAAATATGCATGTGTTGGATGTTTAGACAAGATCCTAAAAATGGAAGTCGTAGACATTTTCATCGTACAAAATAATTTTAAATTTTTTGATAAATTTGGTGTATCATTTGTTAAGAAACTCAACCTGAAATAAGTTCCGGCGAGAGCTATTGTGACGTACTCACTCGGCCCACAGATGTTTGACAAAATTATAACGTGGCGGGTCACTTTAATATTAAAATAAATGATATCTCATTGTTTCTCCATAAACAATATCCCATGGGCGCCAGTCTTCAAGCTTATGGCTTGAAAACAAAAGTTGATAATTACTAATAGTAATAATAATAATAATAATAATAATAATAATAATAATAATAATAATAATAATAATAATACGTAATGATACTCAAAAAACTCCCAGGGCTAGGGTGACGGGACACAAATCATTAAGTACACTAACTTGGAATTTAAGGATCATTAATAATAATTTCAGAACATACAAATTAAAACAGCTATTTATTAGGATGAAAAACGTGACGTAACGGCGTGTTAACGAAATCTGAACTTACGGAAGCAAAAGAAAAATTGAATGAAATTAACTCTAAGAAAATGAACTGTTGCGCGAAGACTTGCAGTAACTTATACCTTTAGCTTACCATATGTAGACTCTGTTATCTTGAAGCTGATGATGGGTGGATCTCTAGTACCGGCTGCCTCATCTATTGTTGGATTCCAGTCCTACTTATGCTTTTCCTGCCTTTAACACTTCCTACTTTACTCCTTACATAAAGACATAATGAGGACTAATTTTAAATGCAAAACCACCATGGGTTATGTTCATGGAGAGAATACACTTGTATTCTTCCGTATTACGGAACAGTAGCGTAGGTAAATTCATAATAAAAGCTCTCCTCCCCTATACCAGTCAAAACCGGTCTCCCGTTGACTACCTCTCGTCATTGAGATAAAAAGTCCCAATGAGAGTAACTTTTGAGTAGTATCCTACGGTACTACTCAAATGCGAAGTGAACTAAGTTAAAATCTTCTCCGATGTGCAGACGTAGAATCGTAGTAAGAGTGTCTTCCAAGAGTGAGAATCAGAATGTCCTCTCCAGCTCTTGTCTTCGAAGTATATCCGTTCAAAGGTCTCCTTCCATCAGCCATATCACATGGTTCAGTAAGATTCGAGGTCTCATCCCTTCTCCTATGTATTGCTGTGAATCCATCACGTTGCTTCATTACGTTCATTCACATAGGCTGAACTTTCCCGCTGAAATAAAGCGTCAGGTAGCGAAGTTCGAAAGGTGGGCGTTTATAATGTATCAACTGTCTCTTGATGAGGTAGGGAGGGTGAGGTCTCTCGTAACCTAGATGACGTACTTTTCCTGGAAATGGTTTGAAATTAGCCTGCTAACTCTGGTCACCTCACAACGGCTATTGGAAAATTTACTGCAAGTTATAAATATGAATGATGTTGAAATACTTTACCCAATAATTTGTTCGTTCAGAATACGTTATAGCCGCGATACAAAGAAATGGAATGATGATTGAAATGGATGATAAAAACCCTATATATATATAAATGTATATATATACATATTAATTTAAACATGACCTATCAGTGATTAAATATATATATCTTATCAATTAATTATATAGTTCAATAATTGAAAATATGCAGTGATGTCCCAAACATCACACTATGTTATAGTTAAAGTTATTGAGTTTTTCACGTGATTCTATTGAAACCTCCCCATTTTCTAAATCAACTGATGCGGATGGTTATGGGTTTCACTAATCTGTGGAGAAAGCTTCATTTTTTACCTCAGTAGTGTTGTCATAACAAATATGATTGCCGGGAGTTCAGTACATGGCTAACAATTAAGTGCGTCATGTATTGTGTATTCATAATCACTTGGTTTGATGGCAGCTTTCAGCATTTCACATTTTCAATGTAACATTTAGCTCTATCCGACAAACTACTGAATGGATAATATTAAAATTTTCATCAGTTTCTTAAAACAATTAGAAGACAAAAAAGCCTCCGAAACGAAATTGCCTAAAATATTTCTCACATTCTGAATTAAGAGTAAACTTTTATAGCATTCCTTTCCTAAGAAAGTCTTAAAAAATGAAATCAACTTTACACATTACAAAGTTCTAGGTTTCAGATATTCTTTCTTTCTTTCTTTCTTTCTTTCTTAATCCGTTTACCCTCGGACTAAGCGAGGAATCCCACCTCTAAAGCTTCGAGGACAGTGCCCCGGAACGTGAGTTGTTGGGTCAGGGGATACAACAGGGGAGGAGGACCAGTATCATGCCCCGGTGGCCACACATGCTATGCTGAACAGTGGCCTTGAGGAGGGATGGGAAGTTGGAAGGGATAGACAAGGAATAGGGAAGGAAGCAGCCGTGGCCTAAAGCTAGGTACCATCCCGGCATTTGCCTGAAGGAAAAGTGGGAAACCACGGGAAACCACTTCGAGGATGGCGGAAGGGGGAATCACCCCCCCCCCCCCGCCCCTCTCTACTCAGTTGACCTTCCGAGGCTGAGATGACCCCGTTCCAGCCCTGGTACCACTTTTCAAATTTCGTGACAGAGCCGGGAATCGAACCTGGGCTTCAGCGGGTGACAGTTAATCACCCTAATCACTACACCACACAGACGGACTAGTTTCAGGTATACAAAGAAAAAAACAGGCTGCTATGGTCACTTCAGCGTTAGCCGTCTGCCCGGCCACTTTTGCCTTCCAAGAATTAACCTGCTACCCATTTTTGGTGTAGGCTGGCTGATCCTGAGGGCTATGTGCATCTCTAGAATTGGAAATCCCATTTCTAAATTTTTCGACTTCTTGGTGAGGAATGTTCTTCTGTGTGAAAAGAGCACTCCTTTACTACCTCGGCTATGGAGCTACAGGTAACTAAACTCGACAATTTTAACATTTAGAAGATAGGACATTTCATCCTTTCTGTATTAACAATGATTTTCTCACGACAATGTCTACGCAGCGAATAACTGCAATAGTTTCCAAATGGGAAGAAGGTATGTCAGTCACAGCAACTGACATCGCTGAACAACTATCACTTCTATTCACTCACTCACTCCCAGTCAGAGAAGAATGCCTCACTTCCGATCTGTTAGTTCTTTCCTACTTTGGAAGATGGGATGGAGCATGCGATCGACAGTTTTTTTTATCGTTCATATTCTACGTGTATTTTTGTAGTGTTTTAATTACCATTATAAATTCTTCCTTACACCTAGAGGCTGCTCGAAGACAAAGAATACACAATACAGTGAACATTGATATAAAGAACTCTAAAAATTAAAGATGATTGTGAAGTTGGATCTACAAATCATCGCTGCTGTGTCTAAACCGCGAATGTGACAATGCTCTTCCTATCCCTTAAGAATGGTCACGCTTCCCAGCTACATACTGATATGCAGTGAATCAGAACAATTTTCGTTGAATTAATTTTCCTATGCCGGTGTGTAAAGGAAAATGAACTTTAAATACACCATACTCTAACACCGGGTAAATATGACATGCAAGCATACATTCCTACAGTGTAATGTATTTAAGGTTCATTTTCTTTTACACACGCACATGGGAAAATGAATTCAACTAAAATTGTTCCGATGGACTGCATATCCATATGTGACTGAGAGGCGTGACCAGTCTTAAGGGCAATAATGGATATGAAGAGCATTGTCATATACGCGGTTTTGGTACAGCAGAGACGAAATTTAAACACTACTGAAAAACAAATATTAAAATTAATTAAAGAGAACAGACTGAAAAGCTTTTCAGTTATAATGAAGGCAGCACCTGTAGATTTGTAATGCGTAGGTTTCAATTGTGTGCTAAATAGGTTATAAGAAAATCACTAATATAAGCAGGGTATTCTGTAGTAATACGGAGACATTTATAGGTTGTACAATGCAAGCCATTAGAATTAGAAATGTACCGTTTCGACGTTCGTTTCAAGAGTCATCCTGACGAACAGAAGTTTAGTCCAGTGAATGTGAACTGACTATACTTCATCACAATGCAAGTGTAACTTCTATCAGTGATGGAACATCATGCAACAGCTACGGCAGCATGCATAACCAACATTGCAAGATCTTCTGAGCTCCATATTGGGTAGCGGTTGTCAGCCTTGTCAAGGACAAATATTTCCCATTTGGAAACTGCTCTTATAGAGCTATTTCAGTGTCATAGCCAAGATAAGATCACGGGTCTGAAAGAAGGGGGATTGTATAACAATACACATCTCATCTCATAGCAGACTAGAGTGTGGAAGTCTAGTCAGTAATTAGTAGCGGTAGTCGTGTTTATTCTTATAAAACATAAACTCTTCTGTGAGTCAAGTTTTGTTTGAATTATAATACCAACAATAGAATCTTACTTTGTATATATTGAGTATTAATACTTATAATTAGTATTACTGTTGTATATTGTAGTATTGTTCATCTGGACTTGAACACCAAGCCAAAACCAAAATGAGCCTGGGTGACCCAAGAAATAGCTGGGATAAGCTGAAGAAAGTAAGCACTGTGATATAAGACTTTTCAGAGGTTTATTGTTTTGCCTGTGACCCAGTGGCTCTGTCTCTATCCAGAGCGTCTTCATTTGATTCTCGACTTGTCGAAGAATTTCAGTGTGAGCATATCAATGCAAACATATCCCTCTAGAAAAGAAAGTACTTTCAGCAACATATCTTATGAAGTAATATTTTTACTTTCGTATTTAAAAGAAAATATCAAAATTTTACAATATTCTTCCTACATTTTATTTTTTAAAAGAAACTAACTTAGAGAGAGACATGAATTTACATAATTTTGTGGATGTAGTAAGCAGAAATACACACAAAAATGTAATTGCTGTATGTCAATTAGTTTTTGAGTTATCATTAAAACGGATGTCAAAAACACAACTCTGATAAAATGAGCGATAAACAGTTGTGCATAAATCTTACATACCATTAACCTTGCTGATGAAGTTAAAATGACCGGGCGAGTTGGCCGTGCGTGTAGAGGCGCGCGGCTGTGAGCTTGCATCCGGGAGATAGTAGGTTCGAATCCCACTATCGGCAGCCCTGAAGATGGTGTTCCGTGGTTTCCCATTTTCACACCAGGCAAATGCTGGGGCTGTACCTTAATTAAGGCCACGGCCACTTCCTTCCAACTCCTAGGCCTTTCCTATCCCATCGTCGCCATAAGACCTATCTGTGTCGGTGCGACGTAAAGCCCGTAGCAAAAAAAAAAGTTAAAATGCCCCTGCAACATAAGTTGTGTCGTTGTGCTTTCTACTTCTGATTTCTGTGAAGTTCTTTCCAAACTGAGCCTCTTCTTGCTTTTTCTTGCCTCTTTTGTCGCTTGACGTTTCATTTCCTCTGCCGGCGCTACTCTTGTTTCATCTTCATCACGTAGAGCAAGTTCACAAAATTTTCTAGTTTCTACCCCTAACGCTTTCATAACAAGCAGCCTACTTACTCTTCGTGCCATCATTGAATGTGATAGTTGCATCATTTGTAGCAATTTTCACTATTTTCTTCCAACAACGGTCAGTTTTAGGGAAAATTTTCCGTATTTTTGAGTTCAAAGACTCATTTGCATTCTGAGTATTTGATCCTACGCATCGTGACAGCAGTTCAGTTGCAAGTAATCTTTTAAATACAGGCTTGATCGCCTCCATTACTGCAGGTGGTAAGGTTTCTTATGTGTATTAAATTAAATGAAATGGAAGAGCACACGGGGGCGTGGCAGTGTGGCACTCCACACTCAAAAACTATGGCACATAATGACATTTTTTTTTACCAAAATGCTCCTAAAGGATGGGAGCATAAAATAAAATATATTTGGAAAATTTGATTTTTTGAAGGTACCAGACCCCTAGTTGGTAAACTGTCAACCTTTACCGCTCTGTCGAAATTCGATCAGAGAACATCAAACAACTTACAATTTTGTAGCTTCTTTCTTTTTTTAAGATTTGATGTATATACAACCCGCCCCCGCCCCGAGAACCTCAGTACGTTTTGTTGTTTGTACAATTTTTGCCCCCCTAATTCCAAATCGCCGCTACTGTTTGTGAGATTATGCTAACCGAAGTGTTTGGAATTGTGTTACTATGCAACGTTTATGAGCTGAGAAGGGTAGGCTACAACTTCTTGTAAGATTCTCTCAAACAACTATGAGCTAATTGATCTAGCAATTCCATGTCAAATTAACAATCATCAACGATTTCTCTTCCAATAGATGCTGTATTCTAAACAGATTAGAAGGGAAAAATGAAGCCACAAACATTATTATTGAAATAACTTTTATATGTCAGAATACTGTAGGAACTTCGATTGATTCAACCAGTGAATTTCTCTCACCATACTCTCTTCAAACTAAATTCTTTTTTTTTTTTTTTGCTAGGGGCTTTACGTCGCACCGACACAGATAGGTCTTATGGCGACGATGGGATAGGGAAGGCCTAGGAGTTGGAAGGAAGCGGCCGTGGCCTTAATTAAGGTACAGCCCCAGCATTTGCCTGGTGTGAAAATGGGAAACCACGGAAAACCATCTTCAGGGCTGCCGATAGTGGGATTCGAACCTACTATCTCCCGGATGCAAGCTCACAGCCGCGCGCCTCTACGCGCACGGCCAACTCGCCCGGTAAACTAAATTCTTCAGGGAGAAAGTTTGGAATAGGAACATACTGAATAGTACTTTTACTATCGGCAACATGAGAGCCATCTGCTGATTTTCTTACACAGGAGGTGCACTCTCATCTGTCCTGGCCTTGGATACAAGGCAAGCTTGTTAAGCGAGTGCCTATCGAAAGACGCATTTGTGAGTTCTGTGCTATCTGTATTGTGCTTTGTTATGTAGTGTATCACGGATCAGTAAATGTATGTTGCTACACAATGTGTGTTCCTTTATGATTCATATGTGTTAACACAGTCAACCCATAAAGTTCAAAGACGATTTTAAGTAAGTTTCTTGGGTGTTGAAGTTCCAAATCATACTTTATAATTAATTTTAGACTACAGAACTTTTATCTCTGGAGTAGTTAATTTAAAAGTCGCATATACAAGACGAATCCGCACACGCTGGAAGAACCGAAACAAAAGATCCTCAGGAAAATGGCAACATTATGTAAGGTGAGCGATGTATTATAACATCTTAAGAAGGTGCCAAAATATGTGAACAGTGAAGGTGAGCAGTTTCAGCATCTTCACTGTTTTGTTACAAGAGGGTTACCGTGAATGCCTGGCTCAATCTCAAGTAATGCATTTCGAAATTTCCTAATGGGAATTATGTCCCATAATTTGAATTCCTTGCTAAACTGTATGTCCTGCATTTTAAGACAACATTAATTTGCGCAATATGCCAACGTGAATTCCTTGGAACAGTATGAGTATTGACGAAAATCTCAGGCTATGAACACCTCAGTTTAACTTTGATCATTGTCTTTGGATTGATAAGACACCTGTTAAGCAATGCTGGGTCTGTTTAGTACAGTACTTAAATGGTCGACCACATGTTATCTAAGGAAGGAGCGAGCAGATTTTTTTGCGACCTTCGCGGTTCTTTAAATCCACTCAAAGAGGCCGGCTTAAAGGTTTGAACCAACTATAGAATTGGTTACTGAAATATGGTGGTATTTGCTTAAAATATGATACTGTAATTAATGTCTTTCTTGCATTAGTGCCTTGAGAACAAAATGAAATGATAAGACCACGTTAGTGTATCCACAGTGTAATCTTGTATCATAATAGACGAATTAGCACTGTAATGACATATAACTTTTTTCTTGGATTACCAGCAAATGGTTAAAATATGTGCCAGTGTGAGACAGTAAGCCAGTCTCTCACCCGGAGGTCCCGTGTTCAATTCCCAGCCAGGTCAAGGATTTGTACCTGGATCTGTGGGATTGGTTCGAGATTCACTCAGCCTACATGAGAATAATTGAGGAGCCATCTGCTGGTTAGGTAGTGGCCCCGGGCTAGAAAGCCAAGCATTGGTCGTTCTGACTGCGTGCCACCTCGTAAGCTGGAGGCCTTCGGGCTTAGCAACGGTGCATCGGAACGGTTGTGTCATGGGTTTGTTTGTTTGTTTCATTACAAAAAATATCAGTTTGTAGGTTTCTTGTTATCAGTGTCATGCTCATATAAACCGATTTCATGTATCAATACAAGACGTACGAGATTTTGTTTGGAACAACAATCTTTACTGCACATGCAAATTAGATTTTAACAAAGGCAATACTAAGTTTTAAACATCTGACCACGCTCCTTCCTAGATATCAATTATGGCCAGCAGGTTTTCTTGTGGTATCATATCATAGGTTAAGGGAACACAGAAGTACTTAGTTCAATCCAATGACTTTGCTATGCCAGACTTAAGACAGAGTGTTGTCTGTTTCCTGCTAACATTTCTCTAGTATATGGCAGAGATGTAATTACTGTGTCTAATGTTAATGTCCACAGTGAATTGTACGTATAAGATTCCTTGTAATATTGGTATGTTTTGCTTGTGCAAACATTTGCTATCTTTATCCAAAACTGCAACTATGAAATTATTTATAGTGATAGAATATAATTTCTTACTAGTGAATGAAGAAAATATTTATAATTATTAAATGTAGGCTATAAAAATGTTATTGAAAACAGATATCTATGTGTCATAGTGGTGAATTGAGAAGATGCATAATAACGTCAAAGTGCCAGTTCCTTAAAATGTTACTGATATTTTAATACTTATAACATTCATGTCTTCCTATAATGACGTTATATGCTAAGAAATACTTCATATTAATGAATATTATTAAGATTTTTATGTCTAATTCACTGTAATTCATTTATCTGTATACTGATAATGTAAAAATTAGATATATCTGCACAGGCATATTTTTTGTACTTTTATCAGCATTAAACTATAAATATATGCTCTTTATTTAAACTTGTATCTAGTCACATACTGAGATAGTGGGGTCGAACCTCACTGTCGGCAGCCCTGAAGATGGTTCTCCGTGGTTTCCCGATTTCACACCAGGTAAATTTCTGGGCTGTACCTTAACTAAGGCCACGGTCACCTTTTTCCCAACCCTTACCCTTTCCTATAACATCATCGCCGTTAGAGATATCTATGTCGGTGTGACGTAAAGCAAATTGTAAATAAAAAGATCAAAAAGAAAACGAGATTCTTAGCAATTAGTAGGATAGACTAGAGAATACTAACAATCAATCTTATAGTTTACCAAATATTTCAATAACAAAATAAAAATAGAAATGAACGTTTAAGGTAGCTACATCATGTAACAGAGATGCCCAATAGCAGTTTTTTTACACGATGCTGAATACAAATACAATTTTTCAATATTGATATTCGATACCTTCTTGTACCATTTTATGAAATGAAACAGGCTTATATTCCATTACTTTATGTTGTATTATGCGATTTTAACTCTTTTAGGGTTATATTTATAAGATCGTAGAGAAATACAATACGACTGGTCTACAGAGTGAACGGAAATAGGCCCTACTTGGATAGCCGATGGAGCCTCTTAATATCCTCAAATCTGTCTTAGCGGCTAGGCTCGCCTTCCACGTCTCTTAGTTTTTAATTACACAGATCTAGGATAACGTCATTTGGTATTTGATTATGTGTTTGAATAGTAAAGGCCTATATTGGTTCCATATACTGAATCAATTCTTTCCATCTGTAGTTTTCGACAATGTTAAATGAAGGCCTTCTTTGCGCATTATGTACACTATTTTCTTGGTTCCGTTGATTATCTCCTTTAAATATGTGTTTGATGTTTAGATAGCAGTTAAGCGAAAGTCATGTCAAATGCACCTAGCAATTTATGATTATTTTGATGATGAAAAACGAAGACAATGACTTGGAGAATGGTCTACCGTTATTTCTTCACTTGCTAAACATTCGCAGATGTGATTTATTTTGTTACAATATTCAGTAAAAGCAATTTTGTGAAACATCATAACATGTTCCTTAAGGCTGGTAGCTATGGAGGATTTTCCACCTTTTAAAACACTTTACACAGATGACAGATGGCTTGGTACTCACTCAGAGGACTCAACTGAAAGTAGATCACTACTTCACTCATTTCACTTGGAAAGGACTACCACGAAATGTACTGTCTTCACTTGAAAGAAATAACCGATTGACGAATTACTAATAGACTTTATACGTGTATAGTATCAAGCGATTCTTGGAGTAGGAAATGGACTGGTAACATGCTACGCGAGCGAGAACAATGCCCTGATGTGTCAGCTATACAGAAGGTCAGCGGCCTAGCGAGTGACTGCAGCAGATCCGAGTCAGCGACAGTGTGTGTAAATCAACAAAGCAGAAACAGAGAACTGGATGACTCAGCGTTCGAAACGAGAAATCCTAAATCAAGAAAAGCAGCTCAAGAAGAAGAGGGGATCTCTAGAAGGCAAGACAACACAGGGAGAAAGGAAGAAAAGAAACGTAAGCCAGCGCTAAATTTGAAAGATATTTTGGCTAAAAAAGGGTTGTGGAGGACTGAGGAAGCCAGGGGGTTGGACGAGGAAATAGTTATCTCCCCAAGTGGATCTATTATACAGTTAGAAAATGCACGAATGACGAGAAGTAAAGCCTTGGATTCATCAGATGTACCCACATATAAATAACTAAACTGGGTCGTGGGATTAATAAATATCGATGGTATATTGAGTAAACTGGGAAATGATGAAGTCAGAGATCTAATACGAGGTAATGAGATTACAGGGGTGGTTGAGATTTGCTTGCCCGGGGGCGGGAATACGAAGTACAAATACCGGGTTTTAATGTTTTGAGTGGAATGAAACATAAAAGGAACCTGAAAGGGCATTACCCGGGAGGGATATCAGTGATCCTAGAATATGAAATATGTAACCAGATAGAGCTGTGGGAATCAGGATTTGAGGAATTGATTTGGTTAAAAATAAATAAAGGAAATCCGGGTGGGAGAGAGATTTTCATAGGTTTCGGCTACAACCATCCATCGGGCACCCTTTTTGAGAAAAACACTTTTGAAGATATTATTGGAGTAGTAAATCAGATTAATGAATGAAGAAGCGGGACTTGGATTGATAAGACAAGTGGAAGGGATGACCAGATAGTAGCGAGATGCGTGGTCATCATGAGTTTATATAAGTCGATGTAAGAGTGGTGGTAAAAGCTAAGAGGTGTTCAAAGAGGTAGTCTAAGAATTGTCGAGGAGGTGTAAGAGTGGTGGTCTGATTTGAGTAGAGACTTTTTACTAGGCTGATAGTGAAGCAGCAACATCTAATTGAGTGGTAGAACTTTGCAATGTAAGTTTATTTCAGTAGATTCACCAGAGTTTTAGTGCCGTGGTCTGCAGAGGGATATAATATATATATCGAATTTAGCCGATATATGCAGTTAATAGTCGTCCTGGTACTTCGAATTCTTTATTGAATTCTACTAAGCAATTCTCGAACTTTGTTCGAGAATTGAATCTAACGTAGATATATCTAACATCGCATAGAACTGTTGTATTTATTTCAACAGTCTCTATATTAGCTATCAGGACGTGTGAAACTAGACAGTATCCCTGGACATTACAGGTTCTTTCAGTAAGGTTTTTCAATTTCTAACAATAAATATTGAGTGGACGTAACCGCATTGGAGCTTACTATACTCGGACAGGGAATGTAGGTCAACTCCTGGTTACATAAGAAGATAACAGCAGACGGCTTCCGACTTCAACCCAATGGTTTTTCCAGGAATTTCAAGTTTAACAGTGGTGTGTGCAGACATCAGGTAATTACAGCATCATACATGTTATGCATAAATAACATGAAGAAGAATGTAATCAGCTACGATATCATAGTTCAATTCAAGTTCATGCCAATTGCTTTCTTTATTTAGATCAAATTTTCTGTATATGTAACAACAAATCTCACAGAGTATTTTTATAGTGTTAAATTAAAGTACGGCAATGCTAGTTCATTGTGACGTAAAGTATAGTCATAAATTCAGTTTTTGTTTAATAATAATAAGTGATTCTATTTTCAAGTACAATTCTCAGTTTTGGAAATGCAACTGTAATCTACAATTGTCTTGATCCATATTCCTGTATATTGCCAGATGTGTGAGTTTTTCACCTCACACCTCGAGAATAATTGAGATAAGAGGCATCCTCTCCGAAATTTGTTGCTTATTACAGCAACTGGCACTCAACCAATTAATAGCATATTGTTTGACGGAAATTAATAGTAAGAGTAGTGGTAGGAGTAGTAACAAACTCTAAGTTATGAGATTTACGAAGATTGTAACATAAGGTCAGAATATGAAGATATTGATATCCATGGAAGGAACTGTCATTGATAACCATACGGTAATAAAGTAGTAATGAAGAGGTTGCAGTAAGGATGTAAAAGAGAGAGCATATTTGTCTCTGGTGAGACCTCAACTTGAGTATGATTCCAGTGTATGGGACCCTTACCAGGATTACTTGATTCAGGAACTGGAAAAAATCCAAAGAAAAGCAGCTCGATTTGTTCTGGGCGATTTCCAACAAAAGAGTAGCGTTACAAAAATGTTGCAAAGTTTGGGCTGGGAAGACTTGGTAGAAAGGAGACAAGCTGCTCGACTAAGCGGTATGTTCCGAGCTGTCAGTGGAGAGATGGCGTGGGAGGACATCAGTAGACGAATAAGTTTCGATGGGTCTTTAAAAGTAGGAAAGATCACAATATGAAGATAAAGTTGGAATTCAACAGGACAAATTGGGGCAAATATTCGTTTATAGGAAGGGGAGTTAGGGATTGGAATAACTTACCGAGGGAGATGTTCAATAAATTTCCAATTTCTTTGCAATCACTTAAGAAAAGGCTAGGAAAACTACTGATATGGAATCTGCCACCTGGGCGACTGCCCTAAATGCAGATCAGTAGTGATTGATTGATAACGCGGAACTTCTAAGAAGTAATTGATAAATATTTTGTGTTGTTTACGTAACAGTGAGTTAACTGTTACCGTGCCGACAGGATAAGTAGAAGTGAGTTGAGGTCTGATATAAATGAAAGTATCGAGCGCTAAGCAAATTTTGTCCCACATTGAGAAAGTTATTACAGTAAATCACGCAAGAGGTGGAAAATATTACATTGAGGTAACAGTGAAAACTATCGTGGGTTAACAAGTGACGCACCGGGCGAGTAGGCCGTGCGGTTAGGGGTGCGCGGCTATGAAATTGCATCCAGGAGATAGTGGGTTCGAGCCCCACTGTCGGCAGCCCTGAAGATGGTTTCTCATCTTCACACCGGGCAAACCCTCTTGTTGCCAGGATTCGAACTGGTCGGCCGCTCACCATCAGCCGGAAGAAGCCAGAGCTCCGCCTCCACTTCTCTACTGTAAAGTTCCAGGCCGTTTTTAGTGGAAATACATGTATTTTAAAATTCGCATGCATCAACCGGTGTATGGCAAATACCGGCAAGAAATTTTCTGCATATCGTCTACATAGAATAAACAATTGATTTAGAATGATATAAAGAATAAAAAACGTTGTATTGTTGACATTATAGTTGTCGATAACGTTTATTTTTAGGAAGAGAAAAACATTTTCGCACTTTCTCTCTGAATATCTACTTTGAAAGAGTCATTTACGATACAGAAGAATACAAGTAATGATGTATAATGTAGTTCTTAATACAATTATATAGAATAATTAATTTGAACGAGAAAAATAAAAACATAGAAAATAAAAATTCTAACATATATCACTAGTAAAAACAAGACAGTCCGCCTCTGTGGTGTAGTAGTTAGCGTGATTAGCTGCCACCCCCGGAGGCCCGGGTTCGATTCCCGTCTCTGCCACGAAATTTGAAAAGTGGTACGAGGGCTGGAACGGGGTCCACTCAGCCTCGGGAGGTCAACTGAGTAGAGGTGGGTTCGATTCCCACCTCAGCCATCCTGGAAGTGGTTTTCCGTGGTTTCCCCACTTCTCCTCCAGGCGAATGCCGGGATGGTACCTAACTTAAGGCCACGGCCGCTTCCTTCCCTCTTCCTTGCCTATCCCTTCCAATCTTCCCATCCCTCCACAAGGCCCCTGTTCAGCATAGCAGGTGAGGCCGCCTGGGCGAGGTACTGGTCATACTCCCCAGTTGTATCCCCCGACCAAGTGTCTGAAGCTCCAGGACACTGCCCTTGAGGCGGTAGAGGTGGGATCCCTCGCTCAGTCCGAGGGAAAAACCGAACCTGGAGGGTAAACAGATGATGATGATGATGAAAAACAAGACAATTTTACTCACCGATAAAATTCGCATAAGTTTATAAGTCGCGTAAGTTTATATGGCAAATACTGACAAGAAATTTTCTACCTGCGGACAACATATTATAAAAATAATTCTGAATTATAAAAAAATAATAGTTAATAGTTAAAACCGTATTTCGTTTTCGGTTTTAGTATCCATTTGAAAAAGAATTTTACAATAGAACAGAATATACGTAATTAAAATATCGATGGCTCTAAAGCACTGATTTGCTTTGGCCTACCAAGTGACCGCTGCTCAGTTCGAAGACCTACAGTTACGATGTGACGCATGGTCAGTGAGACGAATCATTCGGTCATTATTATTGGTTTTCTAGACCGAGGTCGCCCTCTCGTCCTCAGATATCTCCTTGATTGCAATCACTTAGGGTCACACAGGTTGAGTGGATCTCGAACCAACCCTCAGGCCCAGGTAAAAATTCTTGACCTGGCCGGGAATCGAACTCATGACCTCCGGTGAGAAGCAGGCACGCTACACTTGGCCCGCGGGGACCGGCATTTACGTAATGATAGAGGACTTTATGTGACTATAAGGTTTAGGAGAGAGAACGTGAAAAGTAAATTGAAGTATGATATGGGCGGAGAATCAGACGGAGGGGCATGTTTAGGTCAAGGAAGTTCCATGTAGGAGACAGGAGTTTGAGGAATGTTGTCGGGTTCATTGAGAGATCATCATCATCATCATCATCATCATCTGTTTACCCTCCAGGTTCGGCTTTTCCCTCGGACTGAGCGAGGGATCCCACCTCTACCGCCTCAAGGGCAGTGTCCTGGAGCTTCAGACTCTTGGTCGGGGGATACAACTGGGGAGTATGACCAGTACCTCGCCCAGGCGGCCTCACCTGCTATAGTGAACAGGGGCCTAGTAGGGGGATGGGAAGATTGGAAGGGATAGGCAAGGATGAGGGAAGGAAGCGGCCGTGGCCTTAAGATAGGTACCATCCCGGCATTTGCCTGGAGGTGAAGTGGGAAACCACGGAAAACCACTTCGAGGATGGCTGAGGTGGGAATCGAACCCGCCTCTACTCAGTTGACCTCCCGAGGCTGAGTGGACCCCGTTCCAGCCCTCGTACCACTTTTCAAATTTCGTGGTAGAGCCGGGAATCGAACCCGGACCTCCGGGGGTGGCAGCTAATCACGCTAACCACTACACCACAGAGGCGGCTCATTGAGAGATATTTCCACAAAATGTCCTCCAGAGACATTATCATCATCATCATCTTCGTTATCACTAGTTTCATCTACCTCCATATTTACAGTAGCTTCAGTGCCGTTAGAAACGAATAAACGTCTCTTCTTTAGCTGCGGTGATTCTGGGGGCGTGTCCGGTATAATTTCGTCGCTAATCCCTTAACTAAATTCTCTACCGGTATTCGATAAATCATCCGCGTTTAACTTCAAATTGTTCCACATACTGCATTAATTTATTCGCATTAATACCTGCTGAAAACGTATCACGTGAACCACTTGCCAGTTTCCTGTCACTAATCCACTCACTACAAGGAGCAATCTCTTACTGACCGGTTAGCAGTATTTGTAAACACAGGAAACGACTCTTGTGAAAGCTAGAAGACCCTCTTAGAACTGCCAAAGCAAGGTCAGGATCACAATAACTTGTAGCCCCTTTACTATAGGTTGTCACAAACGTATGCACGTCACTGTAGGTTGCCTCAAAATTATGTATTTCACAGAATTTAAGCCGGCCGAGGTAATCGGCTCTGGCAACTTCCGACTGGATTTTTAAAGGCCGACCTGATCGGCTTTGGCAATTTAAAGGGCGGGTGCTCGCACTAGCGCCTGGCTCCAAGAGGGCTAATTAAGGGCCGATTCTTTCCCACTTCTAGCCCTTTCCTAACACATCGTCGCCATGAGACCTATCTGTGTCGGTGCAACGTAAAGCAAGTTTAAAGAAACAAGTGACGTGTTACGCTCCGTTATGATAGCAAAGGTCTAAGAGTAAGGATGGAAAGAATATAAATAAAGCTCCGAGGATATAATGAGAGATAAGTAAAAATAAGAATCTATGTTGAAAGTAAGAGAAGAAATAAAGAGTGACAAGACGCTCTGTAATAGAGAAAGGCAGATGCCTACTTACAAATACTCGGACAGAGGTTGTGAAGACCGTCACAATCACATCCAGACGGACTGGGAATACTTAGTTGCAGATTGTGTCCTATGATGTGAAGCAGAGAGCTAAATTGATACCCAATTATTTTATACTTTAAAATTACACCTGTGAATAATAATAATCATATGATAAATAGCTCACACGGTAACATTTTCTAAGAAGGTTAAATAATGATATTTATGTCCATGAGTTTTGCTTGACCTTTCATTCGTAATTTTACCTAGGAAGAATAATTGTAGGATATTTTACGAGGATATTACAGCGGATGTATTTTCGTGAAGTAGGTTACATGCTGTCCACCTCTGTGGTGTAGTCGTTAGTGTGATTACCTACCACCCCCGGAGGCCCGGTTTCGATTCCCGGCTCTGCCACGTAATTTGAAAAGTGGTACGAGGGCTGGAACGGGGTCAACTCAGCCTCGGGAGGTAAACTGAGTAGAGGTGGGCTCGATTCCCACCTCAGTCATCCTGGAAGTGGTTTTCCGTGGTTTACCACTTCTCCTCCAGGCAAATACCGGGATGGTACCTAACTTAAGGCTACGGCCGCTTCCTTCCCTCTTCCTTGTCTATCCCTTCCAATCTTCCCATCCCCCACCAAGGCCCCTATTCAGCATAGCAGGTGAGGCCACCTGAGTGAGGTACTGGTCATTTCCCCCAGTTGTATCCCCGACCCAATGTCTCACGCTCCAGGACACAGCCCTTGAGGTGGTAGAGGTGGGATCGCTCGCTCCGAGGGAAAAACCAACCCTGGAGGGTAAACAGATAAAGAAAGAAAGAAAGAAAGAAAGAAAGAAAGAAAGAAAGAAAGAAAGAAAGAAGGAAAGGAAAGTTACATGCTTATTTATTTTAATCTGACTCTTTTGATGTTAAAGTGAAGTGACGTTTCAAACTAGTTTAAATTGATATGATGACCATGATATGAGATAATTGGCCTTGGTCACACACCGTCCACGGTGAGACATTACAGTAGCCACTGTGACGAGTGAAATCATTAGAACATTAGTAATATTGAGTCATTTGAATGACAGGTGCGGCCAGCGTTGTGGAAGTAAATAACTGTCAGATTGGTACGTGACTGTATTGATCTGTGGAAATAGTATATGTTAGATATAATAGGGTGTCTTCTCTTTCAGGAGTGTATTCAGATGGTAGAATTAGGATAACAGAGGCTTAGCTGATTCTTTCTTGTGTCATTATTTTGTTTTGAGTTCAACGTGGGAAGATTCACCCACACTGTAATGTACACAAATGTTCATAAAAAACAGAACACTTTGAAAGACTAGAGATAGGGAGTTCATATTCACAGGGCATGTTCATTAGTATGTTCTGCAGAAACGATTAGCATTTCAGTTACCTTGGTTCAGCATGTGTCTTGTTGCCTACTAGGCACTGGGTCCTCCATGGGAACTGATACATTGTTCCATGCGTGATGGCATCGATGCGTATATGGCGCGAATTGCGGCCTGGGGTATAGCCATCCATGGTGCAATCACCTGGTTCCACAGTTCCACTTAGGTGGTTGGCATTGGGTCACAGCGCTGCACCTGTCGTTTCACCATATCCCCCACATTTTCGATTGGCGACAAGTCCGGTCATCGGGCGGTCCAGGGCAACAGTCTGACATCGTGTGACAACAAGAAGATACGTGTTCGTGCAGCAACATGCGGTCGCGCATTGTCCTACTGAAATATGGCGTCTGGGGTGTCGTGCAGAAAGGGTATGGCTACGGGTCGCAGGATGTCATTCACGTAGGTCAAACTGGTCACAGTGCCCTGGACACGCACCAACTGTGATTTGTGGTTGTACCAAATAGAACCCCACACCATAAGGCATTGAGTTGGCGTTGTATGTCTTGTGCGAATGCAGTCATTGTGATGCCTCTCCCCCTGTCTGCGGCGAAACCAAGTGCGATCATTTTCAAAGAAGCAGAACCTGGATTCGTCCGAAAACACTATCTGCTGCCATTCCTGTCCCAGTGACGTTATTCCATACGCCATAGCAGTCTAGCATGTAGATGCACGTTAATCAAAAGTAGGCAGAGAAGTGGACTACGCGCCGGTAACCCAGACCGTAATAAATAGCAACGGACTCTCACTTCTGATAGTGTATTATGTGTTACACTGTTCCACTGTTGCGCCAGAGCCGAGGAGGACGCAGATCTCTCCTGCAATGCCATTCGGATGACGTGTCGGTCGATCTTCTAGGGGGTGGTCTGGGTGGTTAACTAGACCCATCTCTTCGTGTTCTACGGCCTTCTGAGAACCCTTCTGTACACACCCGTTACACTGACGACACACTTCGTCTCCCGGATGGGTGCATCGCGTTCTCTCATGCCAATAATGCGCCCACTTTCAAACTTACTCATTTGAGGATACGGTTCTCGCATAAATCTGCGAGGAATCCTGCATGTCGGACTAAGCCACACTGATCTATTACCTTCGGTTTATAGCGACAACGGGAGCCGGAGGCGAATTTCATCAGTTAGTGGTGGTGCGCGAGATATCGATGTGGACCGTGATCGTGAGGGCCGACATGGTTCAAATGCTAATCATCATCAGAACGTACTAACGCACATGTCCTATGAATATGAACTTCCTATTTCTAGTCTTTCAAGGTGTCCTGGCTTTTATGGGCACGAGTGTAAATATGAGGTCAGTAACCTTAGCGAAGGAAGGCAGCTTGGTTACTCCTCTTAAACTACATTCCGGTTACAGTATCCAAGCAAATTGCAACTGAATAATTAAACCACTGAACAGACCTCTATAAAGTGTAAATAAATAGGACTGCAAATGTAAAACCTTAGACTTTAAGGCATCTCTTTAGTAACTGGTGTAAAGATATATGCGAGTCATGCAGACACGATCGGGTTAAAATTTTGAGTGTGTAAAATGCCAATACGTAAATGTTAGGCAGGTCTGTTCAGCTGATCTAAAGGAATATAATAAATTGAAACACACAATCCATGTATACAACTCAGTGGTCATAAGTACTCATAGGTGTTTACAACTTGCTCATAAACAAATCATACAGGCTATAGTTAGCTCGTATTCAGTTCATATCTAACTCAGATCAATTATGTAATGCAATAAGTTGATAAATTCTTTCTGAGTATCCATCCGATACCGGGTCAAGAAAGGCCAGTTGCGGTCATATATATTTTATGCTAATTTAGATAACGGTAATATATCAGGAGCAGTAAACACCCAAACTAAGGTGTGTTCTCAGGAAATTCCTGTCATTTATTGGAGCAGTTTTAATTCATCAATTTCAGTGTAACTTTTATTTCAGTATTTTAATTTTGGTAACTTTCAATTTAATTAAAGATAACTTTAGCACTGCTCGGAGTTACGAGTACCTTATGTAGCGATTACTGTATTGACATTTTAAAATGGAACATACCTAAGGTTACGTCAATCATTTAATCAATATGACACACCTTTGATATCCTCAATCAACTTCAGATTAATTAATCATTTAAACTGATGGTGATCTGATAATGGTATTTAATTAAGCGATTTAGGGAGAATTGTTGCTTATGGCGTAACCTAACCATTGGTGGTTGTTCTATAATTTGAGTAAATTTAATGATTGTCCACTTAAACTTGTGGAATAGAGTTAATTTCACGATTATAATAAAATAATTAGTTAGCATTTAGTCTGGACCATTATCATTTAGTAGCGATAGTACCCGTAGTAATTCATTCCCTTATGTACCAATTGAGAAGAAGTACCGAACTGATCGTGTTCCAAGCAGATGTGGGTGTCCGAGCGGTAAGTATATTTTATTACAGAATGCCGTGGCAGAACCCTAGACCAGATTACCGCCGCTTCAACGTTTCCAAGGGTACACTACGTTGAAAGTTGCAATAGACCTTCTCAAATTCTCTTGGAATATTTCAGAGCGTAGACTTCAATCGGGCATAACATGATGTCTTCCTCTTTTTGCAGCGTACGCCACTGCCTCTCCCGTATATTAAAACCCCTGACACAAATTTTTAGAGCAATACTTTCCAACACAATTCTGTCCTAAACTTCCTTTACCGAGCGAGTTGACCGTGCGGTTAGGGTCACGCAGTTGTGAGCTTGCATTCGGGAGATAATGGGTTTGAACTCCACTGTCGGCAGCACTGAAAATGGTATTCCTCGATTGCCCATTTACACCAGTCAAATGCTGGGGTTGTACCTTAATTAAGGCCGGGGCTGCTTCCTTCCCACTCTTATTCCATCGTGGCCATAAGACCAATATGTGTCGTTGCACCCAGAAAGAAACCAACAACGCATGCAGCCACTCCTCTCGGTTGAGGTGAAACTTAAGTGGTAAGTTAAATATAGATTGATATTTCTTCAAATAGACTTTCGTCTTATTCAGTCGTCACGAGTACATGAAGTACAAGACAAAGAGATTTTATGTATACAACAAAGATGACCAATCAGACACCAGTTTTATGGAACCCACAGACTTCGAATTTCACGCCCAATGCTTCATCATTGAACTACGGTGGCCTAGACTGATATTCTTATTTCTGAGTGTTCTTAAATGCAAGAAGTCTGCGCGGGCAAACATAATTATTGTGCCATTCACGATTATTTCAGTTTGTATGTTATTCATTTAATAAGCTATAAAGCACTTCATTGTTTTCCATATTCTTATTTTAATTTATGGCAAGGTATAGTCAGTGAGTGCAGGCTCATTTATTTCCAAATATATGACACGTTATGTGGAAAGGGACCTAACGTCGTATTTTTCATTTTTTGAGATATTTTGGGTTCTAAAATTGACATAAGATACTGAGCACTTTAGAAAAGAGTTCATGCTCCTAGAGGCAACATTTCAGAAGATATTAATATTGAGTGTTGCCGTTAAGGAAAATGTATCTTGTGAAAAACGCAGTTACAACTTTTACTAATGTTGTTACCAGTTGTACAAAATTTTCGTGACATCGAGTGGTGGAGACTCGAAATGATGTATAACTTAGTTTGTTAATAAGACCCATAGGTAGCGCAAGAAGTCAAAACATAGACATGCAACGTTTACAACCCGGACACTTTTGTTTAGCTCTGCTGTAAAATTTCCATTGCCGACTTTGGGTCCCTTTCCGCGCAGTGGGTCACATATTGCACTCGTCCCCTACCCTGATATTCTCCGGCGATAATATGTACAGGGTCGCGATCTGGGCAATTTCCCCCTCCCAAAATTGAGTTCTCCCTTTTCCTGGGGGTGCTACGGACGAAGTAGTACGGCACTCAGGTGACCAGTTATCTTATACGCTGTTTAAGGCTATCCTGGACGAAATCCCATCGCACAATCAGAAATAATAATTAAATATCTGTCCTCTTGCTTCCAACAGACGCCAGGTTCTTCCCCCTCTGAAGTGGTTTAGAGGCACTGGCCGTTCGGTTACTGGAAATTTCCGCAGTTATATAAAAAGTTCTCCCTTCTTATGCAGGAAATTACCGTGATAAAAGGTGTCAAATTCCCTTATAAAGTACACTGATGATGAACTGCTCTTTCCAAGTTGTGTTCAATGTGTTGTTATTGAAATCGTTAATTTTCGTGGTACTAGAGACAAAGTTGGCCAAGTTTTTCAAGCCTTGATCTGAAATTTTCGATCGGAAAGTTTACCCTCTCACCTCATACAGATGACTTGTGGTCGGAATAAGTCCACCCCTCCCTGCCTCGGGGAGTCCTCACTTCATGACGCTGCAAGTTCACGCTCGCTTGGGGCACGCCTCTTCACCGCTCTGCGCTTCAAGTTCGCACAAACTTGCTCCCAGAAAATGAAATACAAGTTCCTACGCTTGGTTTTCGGTTTATGTCCCTGTTCGGTACAATATGTAGATTTTTCCATATTCATTTAACTAAGGTTAGGTGTAAAAAATTATAAATATGCCAATTGAATAATCCATTCATCATGCGATGCATAGATCGTCGCTGCTGTGCCCAAACCGTGAATGTGACAAAGCTTTCCCTACCCATTATTTCCCTTAGGACTGGTCACGCCTCCCAGCCACATATTGATTTGCAGTCCATCAGGAAAATGTTCGTTGAGAAAATTTTCCTATGAGGGTGTGTAAATGAAAAAGAACCTTAAATACTCTAGGAGTAGGTAAATATGTCATGCAAACATACTGTGACCGTTCATGACCTCGTCATACGTATATGGAGACATCCTGTAGAGAGAATATGCCGTTTTCCGCGTGGTTCTACGTTAAATAGCCGCCGAACGGGGATAATCTTGACGGTTCCGGGGTGCGAGCCGCCCCCGTTGAGTTACGCGCCTCTCCTCTCGTTGCGCGCAATTGAGAAAACAGGAAGTACAGGCGCCCGTAAGTGGAATTCTTTCTCTCTCTGAGCGAGGGAGCTGGGGCAAGCGAGATGTCACATGACTGAGAGGTGAGGTCACAAAACAGCCTCAAAGATGTCGTCCCAACATTCGAGACGATATCACCCCATGTATTCCCCTAAATATCTGGTGGCACCAATGTATAGCTTTCAACTGTTTCGAGGCTATCAACATTAATAACTCGGAAACACTTGATAGATAATTTCGACTTATAGCTTCGATGAATGAAGAGATTTTATGTGGATTTGTCATCCAGAGAACCATTCTACATAATAAGAATAATGGGAAGTGCGCAGGTAGTGAATATCTTGAAGTGAGAAAGACCAGATGCCCGGCCCTGACAGGACCAGGAAAACTAAAAAATCCCCGGAGTCAAGCTCCACCTACTTTAAATTGGTACTGACGCTTTGATAATTACAGGCGAGCCCGTGAAGGATTCGCAATGAAAATTGATCAACGGAAAGTGGAATGTACAGGCTTTAATTTGATACTAAATTCAACGTGTAAATGTATCTGCTAGCGGATCGATGTATGACAAGAGGGCGTGGACTGATTTCCCCTCCAGAAATAATTCTTTCCACCATATAGGCGAGAGGCAAGATACCAGTGTATCCCAGTATATTCTGTGCCTTCGGTCTAATCAACAGGCCTATTCGTGAGTGAACAGTTAGTATGAATACTCAGTGTTTTACATTGTGGAAATTCCTCATCGAACAGTGATACGTAGTAATAAATGACAACATATAGTGAGTGACAGTGCGTTGCAAGCTAGATATTTATCATGCTTCTAATGCAGTCTGCAATGATCTGGATGTGATTTTCTTATTCGGATTATGTATCAGAGAGGCGCGGGGTGTTCAAGATATAGTTCGATCACAGTGTTGCAGTGAGGTTCGAACCGACGACATCAGTCACTGGCATTCAGCCATCATTTTTTTGTAGACCGGGCAGTGTCCGCCGTATTCGCTCTAACGCAGTGAGTTGCACATTGTATTAAAGATTATTGAAGGGGAGTGGGTCGATTGATGACCGATAAAAAAATATATTAACACGTATGATCAAAGCCTGTGAGTGCGCCCTAGTGTGTGGTGCACCTAGATTCAACTACAGTATTTATGGAGAATTAGTGTGTGCAAGGGAAGGCAATGGTGTCGAGCTGCAGGACAGATTAACAATCGAGGGCTAGGATACTTGAATATATGAGTATCTTTAGCCGTGACAGAGTTATAATGCATGACACAATTAGTGCATTTATAACACATTAATCCTTCCTCATTGCATATTTGACCTCCGAGAACTTCAGGGCTGGTGAGCGGTCCGCTGTATAGTCACTTCAACACGTCAGGTATACTCTGGACCTTCCGACGACATCTGAGGATCCAATCGGCATGCGGACGAACCGGCAGATGAGGACTCTGAACAACCCTGCAGATATCAACGCCCCGATGACCGCCTAAGCTGATGGATGTACTCCCTGAGGGTAGCTGATCGCAGAAGTGATGCGTACTCTTTCATTTATCTTGATAGCTAGTCACGTGTAGGGAAGTAAAACCATTTGGATGTAAATACTTTGAATATCATTTGAGTATAACGCAAGTTTCAGGGATTATAGTTGATAAGATTTTCCTGTGAGATTTTCTTCGTGGCTGGAGCCACTCATTTCATTAATTAGGGGATATAGTGCATGGTAATTAATAAGGCCCTAGTATAATTTACAGATGACGTGATGTAAATAAAGGGGAATAAGGTTTCATAATATGATCCGATCGTCCAAGGCTGAGTTTAAATGCTACGAATCATCACAAATTTCCCGATTAGTTATTTAGGATGATACGTCACCTGATGATAGAATTTCCTCCTGTATAGATTTAAGGCTGCATACTACAAGACGGCAATGAACCAATTGTGGGGTGTACTCGAATTTCATAGACCGCGATTAACCATAAATTATTTTTTTATTTTTATTCTGAAGGCTAGAGTCTTCTGGTTAAATGTGCACTGTTTTCGGGGTATGAGGATCGAAAGGACGGTACTTGATGTGTGAGTTCGTAAGTCTGAAAGTACAGTGGTGTTTACATATGTGTATTCCCCGGTAGAAGAGATATTTGGGACGATGAAAAATGCCATCACATGGATAAGATGGCTGAGGCCATATGTAGGGTGGCACGCTGATAGCGCCAATGAATCGCAGAGAGAAAGTTGTTTTGCGATAATATGAGTATTTAAATTTAGCAAGTAAGTGAATAACCTTGTTCTGTGGGTGAAGAAAAAAGAAAACAAGAGGACAAGCGAGCCGAGCGGTTTGACAAGTTTATGGCCTAGGGGAACGAGAGGAGCTCGCTGGCCCCTGTGTAAAGGGATGCTTTCAGTCCTCCTTTCTTTCCATAGTAGAACGAAAACATGCATAATTCAAGATATAGACACCGTCGCATATATCTTGGGTTCGACAAATGAATGAACCACTTCCACCTTTGTTATTATCATTAAAATAAAAACCGTGATAGGGTTTCCAGGTTTGTTTTGTACATCCCACATATGGACGTCCTGAGCTCGAGGCTCCAGGGTTCGAAGGAGACTGTTGCCCACATGTGATAACTAAGCTGAGCTGTACCAAGAATCTGTGTTGTTGTTTTCTTCTTTCTTCTCTGGCATGGAGATGCAAATGCAAGGTGTTATGTTATTTCTTCCAGTGTGTGTATTATATGTTAGGTGATGCAATTTATTGGTTGTCGGTTGATATGCCTGTTATTTTTAGGAACACCGTTGAAATGAAATGTCACGTGTTATATTAACGCCTAGGTAAATCCCTATGAAACAGGCGTTATGAGGGGCAAATACTCAGCGTGATAAATCAGACGAGGTTATTAGCATAGAGAATGTGACATAGCTATCATGTGTTTCAAAGTGTACTCGATAATTTCAACGACCCTCAATTAACATGATATGATTAACTTGAGTGATATAACTCGTGCCGTAAAGAAGATATGCCCCTTGTAAATAACATATGTGTAAAATGCTTAATATAATAAGATCTTCGTGTGTTAGATAATTCAAAGGGGACGCCCTTTTCAGTGTGTTTAATGATTTGAAGGTTATGAAATCATAAATGCCGGTCTGAGAGAAAGACAGAAAAGGACATTCAAGCTCAGACCTGATTATGAAGTAGTGTAGTGTATTAATAAATATTTCGGCATATCTGTATGTAATGAAATTTCAAGTGTTTTCCTTAGTTAATTAAAAGTGTTTCTGCAAAATAGACGGTATTCCTTCTCATTAGTAATGTGTTCGTATTCCTATGATATCCGAGACTCTTTCCCCTTACTTGGAATTAAATAGTTTAAGACCCTTCCGGACATACCACGTACCCAAGCTCTTGAGCAAGCCGAGGAAAACTCAAGTAGGGGTGATGGTTTTCGATTCCAGGGAATGTCCAAGGGTCTCGTCGAATAAATCCTTACAGCCACTTTATAAGCCAATTAATATAAATTGTTATGCACTGGAGCCCTGGACAGGTGCATACAAATGGCGCGCAACGTAAGGGCCGTACAAATAGTGGCCGACGTTAGGGGCGTACAAAATATCGGCCAACGTTCAGGCATTAATATGGTAGTTTAGTGGCAAAAATATATAACCGTATTCCAGAGTACAAGTTTATCTCCGAACATGTGGCTTAGTTCGAACATCACTACTATAAAAAGGAGTACCTGGTAAACTTAGTAGTACCAAAGGTGTATGGTGAAAACTAAAGGATTAGAAATACCGAATGTATCCGAATGTTGAATTTAGTAGGAATGAGGAATACGAGATGAAATCAGAGCGTGTGAATACAGTAACTAGTATGAATGATGTGTCGGACGGAGTGCTTAGGTCATTGCCGTAGACAGTTGTATCACACGTAATGATATGGAAATGAGTGATTGGAATACATTATATTTAATAAAGATACGGAGAAAAATGGGAAAATCGTGTAACCAGATTAAGTGGTAACGTGCACGATGGTCACTCATGATCATGGCAGACCCGATGAAGTTACAAAATGGTGAAACTTCAGAGAGACAAGACAATGTCTTTCCCGTTAGTGAGGACAAAGTGATAGGGCAGAATTCTTGAAATCCTGCTGGTTTCGGGTTTGTGCCAGAGGCGATGCATTAGTTGCAGGCCTTGATAACTTAGGGGATACGTCCTATATTAATATTAGATACCGTGAGTAAGAGAGGGAGCCTCACCCCATGACTCTTATATTTCCTAAAATGAACAGTGAAATGTTGTCAGCTCATAGACGCACAACTGACTGCTAGTGCAACTTGTACATCTTGAGGCTGACGGCATCCAATGTTTATCGGATATACCATGTGTCTGGTATAGGTAAATTGCCCAGCCCATTTAGGTCATGAATTCGGGTGACATGTAATTTGATAAAGGGCTGCAGAAAGTTATTTGTAGTGAGTTCCGGGAAAATATTTATGAATGGTGTATGGGCATAGTAAGGAAACACTTGCAGTTATTAGGAGGTGTGACGTAGCTGTTGTGAAGCTAAATTTGGTATAAGGTAAATTACGTATTTCAAAAATGAACACACCTGCCTAAGTTTAGGAAAATAAATCATGTTAATTGAGGATACTGCGGTCAGCTCGATTCAGGGGGTACACGTTCTCCAGAAATAAGTGTCAGTATGAATGTAGAGGACATTAAGGCGATGATGGCCAATCTATTGGCCGAACAGAAGGAGCAGATCAGGATCGACTGTGAAAGGCAAACTGAACTTTTGAAGAACCAGATTAGGGCCGACAGTAACAGGCTTGAGGAACGGTTTGTTAGACAGGAGCAAGCGAATGCTGAAACCAAAGAGCAGCTTAGTAAGTTAGATGAATGTTTGAACCAACAGACCAGCCAAGTAGGGCAACTCGCTGAACGCATAGACAGATACGAGGCGTCATATAAGTCCCAGGCCACAGAACTTAAAGACAATTTCACTTCCCGTGTTAATGACTTAACTGCTCATATAGATTCTTTGACACAAAAATTAGATCAAACAAGCATCCGTCTGGAGGGACAAATAAAAGGAGTTGATGAAAAATTTACCGCTCAGGAAAGTAAAATTGATGGGTTGGAAGCAAAGATTAATACCGGAACGGAAGAGGTCGTAAATTTACGAACTCAAGTTGAAGAATTGTCCGTGAAGTCCCAAGATATTGAGGCGCAACT
Source organism: Anabrus simplex (assembly GCF_040414725.1). NCBI lineage: Eukaryota > Metazoa > Arthropoda > Insecta > Orthoptera > Tettigoniidae > Anabrus > Anabrus simplex. The sequence goes on from NC_090266.1 coordinate 186,299,839, forward strand.
GATAATGGTCACCGACAGTACAGAGGCGAAATGTAGGGAGTACCTCGACCAACAGGTGGACCTAATGACGGTCGAACTGAAAACCGACGTCGAGGGAAAACAACTTGAAATTCAAAGTAAGTTGAAGGAAACGAAGGACAAGGTTGATAAATTCGAACTGAAGGTTCATAAAGCATGTATTAAGGCTGATGTCCACGACAGATTAATATTGGAGCTACAAGAGGAAGTCGAGAACCTTAAATCTCAAGAGTCTCGAGGGGACGGACTATTAAAATCCGCCTTGAAGAAGCCAGGGAAAGGTGAACCCGATGTTCTAGGAAATCGTACCGAACCAGATAAAATAGAGGATACTTCACAAATAAATGAAACGAATCAAATGCGTCTCCCACCCGGACGTAATTCGGCACCACAAGATTGTAGCTCAATGCCAATTTACAATTTTCTTCGCATGAGTTATGATGAACCAAAGAAGTTCGGCTCGAACGTTCACATGACACCAAGAGGATTCCTTTCTGAAATGGATCAATACTTTCTCGATCACAATATTCCAGCAGATAAGCGCCTAAGAATGGTGGAGAAGTATCTAGTAGAACATCCTCTCATTTGGTTCAAGGCGTTCAAATATTGCTTCGGAAGTTACGAGGAATTTAGGTGTCGATTCCTTGAGAAATATTGGTCGGTTGAAACTCAGCAAAATCTACGCTTGGAATTGTATTCTCGGCGGTATTCGGCCACAGGGCAGACACGATTTTGTGAATACTTCGTGCACCAGCTCTTGAGGATGAAGGAACTGGATAGTCCCCCAACGGAATTTTAACTGGTTGCGGCGATAGGGAAGCAGCTACCACTAGAGGTGCAGAAATTACTTATCTCTGCTAATGTTAGGACAGCGGTCGAAGCTGAACATGTTTTGCGGCAGCTCGACCAGACAACTAACGGGGGATACGTTCGACAGAGGCACCATGAGGCTATCCACACCGTCAATACAAATCGAGAAGGAGGAACGCCTCAGCTAAGAAATCAGGGGACTAGTACAGAAGAAAGGAGAGAAATGTACTCGGCACCGAGGACAGAAGATAGGGACACTTCAAAGTGGAATAGACCAAGAGAACGGTATCGTGACAGATGGGGTTCTCGAAATTACGAACACAGAAGACCCTACGAAAGAAGAAATGGATTCAGATACAATCAAGTCGATCGTTATCGAAGACCGTACACGAAATGGAGAAGTGATGGAGGACGGCCAAGGGAAAGATCTAGAGGTTCGGACAGCCACATACGGGATCGTCAGGCCGAGTCTTGGAGATACGTTGATCAGCTCAGAAATCAACCTGTTATGAATGACAAATGGCAAGGACCAATTCAAGAGATGGCCGCGATGGAAGAAAGTAGAGGGTCGGAAAGTCTTCAGCTTCAGGCCCAACGTAGACAAGATTCCGAGAATCGATTCAACCCTCACGCGAACGAATATCATGCTGGGGGTGGAGCTGTAAAAAAAGATGAACTAGGTATCGAGGAGATAGTTTTTCCCCATACCAACAACCACCAAAACGAATTAGAATGGACCATCGTCACCGTTGATACCTGGGTGATGCAACCAGATGACCTGATAGAAGACCCAAATCCATGCAGTAAAAAGATAGTTAGAGAATTACCGGTGATTTACATACGGGTTCACGGACTCCGCGTACGCTGTCTAGTGGATACCGGAGCCAGCGTGAGCGTGGTGTCGAGAAATTTTGTCAGAGAGATCCAATCAAAATTTAAAATTCTTACTTTACCAGTAGCTAAGGTAAAGGTGCGGGGCATCATTCCGGATCGCACGACTGTATGCGATACGCAAGTATATCTAGACCTAGAGATAGGTAACGTGACGCTCGCACATCCATTCTTGGTTCTAGACAAGATGGAATACAACGTGATTGTGGGTGCGGATCTTCTGCGTGATTATAGAGCGGCTATCGACATGGATCAAAATCATGTCAAATTTTGCATCAATATGAGCCGCGAGGATGTCTGGTTAAATGATAGGCCAGAAACAGAAGACGGAGAAAGGATCTGGACAACGCAGGTACTCCATAGCGAAGAAGATAGGCCTAGAGAATTTCCGAATTGGAACGCTCAAATGATAGAAGAAATCAGGGAGAAATTCGAGATGATAGTTGTTGATTTGGAGAAAGAAGACGAAGGAGAAGAACCTAGGTTTGAAGACGTATTGCAGATTAAATTGGATGAGGCAAAAATCAATGAAAATGACAAACATATATTGAAGGGAATCCTGAAAACGCATAGAAATGTTTTCGGCTCACAACCTGGGAAAATTTTGAATTACAAATATAATCTGGTGGTGACTAGTTGGGAACCATTCAAGAAAAACCCTTATCCCATCCCAGAGAAACATCACGCGAAGGTGCGCGCGCTCATTAAAGAAATGGAAGATCATGATATCATATCCAAAGCTCCAACGCCATTTTTAAATCCGTTAGTCGTTGTAGCTAAGCCTAATGGATCTCTGAGGGTGTGCCTGGATGCTAGGGCCATTAAAGAACGACTCGTGCCGGAGTATGATAGGGCACCAAATATCAAAGACATTTTAAAGAAATTTCAGAATATGCAATTGTTCTCAAGTATCGATTTACGATCTTCTTATCACCACGTGGAACTAACCAGTGAGTCTAAGGTCTTGACGGGGTTCCTGTTTGATCAACAGACCTATGTATATAAAGGGCTGCCATTTGGAATTAAGAATGCTGGGTCAGCCTTAATCAGAGCACTCGATAGGAACTTGAGTGATAAAGTCAAACAAATAACGGTCCGTTATGTGGATGATATTTTGATCGCCACGCAAACGTTAGAAGAACATTTGGAACACTTGCGTCTTGTTCTCGAAGATCTGAGTCGGAACAACTTCAAAATTAACTTTGAGAAATCGCACTTCTGCCAGCGCAGCATCCTTTTCCTCGGACATATAATCGATGCAGGGGGTATTTCTCCAAATCCAACGAAAATAAAGGCGATTCAGGATTTTCCGAAACCCACGAGGGTCAAGCATGTCCGACAATTTTTAGGTCTATGTGGGTTTTTTGCAGACCATTGTCCTGCATATACCACCGCCGTTGCCCCATTACAAGACTTGGTAAAGAAAAATAACAGATGGAAGTGGGATGCCACGTGTGAAGAAACCTTCAGTAAGACAAAGGAGTTAATGAGCCGGAGCGTGAAATTGGGATACCCTGACTTCAGTCAAAAATTTGTCATCCAAACGGACTCGTCCATGATTGGGGTGGGTGCCATACTCTATCAAGAGAGGAAGGGTGCTGAGCCACAGATAAATTACTTGGCTTTCATGAGCCGCAAGCTGCGTGAACATGAACGGCATTATACAGTCACCGAGCTTGAGATGCTTGCTATCGTCACAGCTCTCAGCCATTGGCGGAAGTATATCTATGGGTTTCCCATACTTCTGCGTACAGACAATCGAGCCCTCACATTCATGCTTAAATCCACGATGTCATCCGAAAGGGTAAACCGTTGGACATTATTTGTACAACAGTTCGATTTGGAGGTGGAACATTGCGCGGGCAAGGAGAATGTAGTCGCTGACGCACTTAGCAGAAACCCGGATTCTGAAATGGAGGCCGTGCATCAATTACAGCTTGTAGAACGTGATCAAGAGATTCTTGACAGATTGAGGCAAATTTCGGAAGAACAGGAAAGCTGGCCTGAAACCCGTCGTATGATCCATTTCCTTTGCAAAGAATTACAGCCAGGAACGCCTGAATGTCAAGATGCTGAGAAGCGCGCTCCAAATTACAATTTCATAAACGGAGTCTTGTATAAATTTGTGGACGAAGCTCACACTCGTCTTAGGGTGGTCGTTCCACCTCCTCTCCAAGTGGATTTAATATGGCTTGCGCATCATTCCGTAGGGCATGGAGGAGTTGATAAGGTCATGGCCACACTTAGGGAGACCTTCACATGGCCTCGGATGAGGAGAATAACGCGCACAGTTCTGATGACCTGCGATACCTGTCAACGGATTAAACCAAACGCATACTTGCTCAAACAATCACCGAAGCCAATAATACCTGAGAGTCCACGTGAGTTGTTTTCGATGGATTTTTACGGTCCCCTCCCCAAAGCGACCAGAGGGCTCCAATACATCTTGGTTTGTATGGATGTATTCACGAAATATGTTGTTCTATGCCTGGTGCAAAAAGCGAATACCCGTGCAGTTATTACTCAGATCAGGAATAAAATCATTCCGAAAATGGGCCAACCAGAACGATTGCTAACCCATCATGGACCCCAATTCACGTCTATCACATTTCGCCGTGCTATGGAGAAAATGGGAATCCAGCACGTCATGAGTTCAATCAGACACCCAGAATCCAACCCAGCAGAAAGGATTATGCGGGAAATCAGTAAATTCTGTAGGATATATTGCCCAAGGCAACACTGGCGGTGGATTGATGTTGTTCCGATTATCATGGAATGCATCAACTCCACAGTCCACGAATCAATGGGGCAGATTCCTAGTGTTGTACATTTTAATGAGCATCCTGAAAGGCCCTGGAAGAACATTGTACCATGTCCAGAGGACCCAAGGCTTTCATTAGAATTAAGAGTACGAGATACCTTGGAGTCTCTCAGAAAACAAACAGACAAACGAATGCGAAGACACCGGAATAGGAGGTTTCACCGAGCATTACGTGTGGGAGAGCTCGTGTTGGTAAAGCGTCCCCTTAGTTCAGACCCACCACGTAAATTTTACCATAAGTTCGCAGAACTCTACATTGGACCTTATAGAGTAATTCAGAATTTAGAGAAAAATTCATATAAGGTTCAGTCAATGGATGGCACCAGTGAATCCATATACAATGCGGGAAATATGAAGTTATATCACGCGCCCGCACAGCTACCATCATGGTGATGGAGAACCATCGGGAGAAGAAGATGAGGAAGAACATGAAGCCGACGTTGAAGATGACCATGAACAGGAAGAAGAGGGTCTTGATGTCAACTGTGTGCTGATGGAAGAAGATGATCGAGATGCAGAGGATGATGGTGGTTATTCAGATGAGGATGGTTGTATAGATTGCGCGGAAAGACGGAATAAGATGACTCAAGACTGCTTGCGCATCCTTATGATCGGATATGAATTGAGGTTGGAGAATGTTATCCTCCGAAATAGTCAAGAGAAAGGGTCATGATGATGCATTTGATTTGTAAGAAAAATCCCTCCTCATTGTCGTGATTTTTCTTAACCCAAGTGGGGGAGGGATGTGACCGTTCATGACCTCATCATACGTATATGGAGACATCCTGTAGAGAGAATATGCCGTTTTCCGCGCGGTTCTACGTTAAATAGCCGCCGAACGGGGATAATCTTGACGGTTCCGGGATGCGAGCCGCCCCCCGTAGAGTTACGCTCCTCTCCTCACGTTGCGCACAGTTGAGAAAACAGGGAGTACAGGCGCCCGTAAGTGGAATTATTTCTCTCTCTGAGCGAAGGAGCTGGGGCAAGCGAGATGTCACATGACTGAGAGGTGAGGTCACGAAACAGCCTCAAAGATGTCGTCCCAACATTCGAGACGATATCACCCCATGTATTCCCCTAAATATCTGGTGGCACCAATGTATAGCTTTCAACTGTTTCGAGGCTATCAACATTAATAACTCGGAAACACTTGATAGATAATTTCGACTTATAGCTTCGATGAATGAGGAGATTTTATGTGGATTTTTCATCCAGAGAACCATTCTACATAATAAGAATAATGGGAAGTGCGCAGGTAGTGAATATCTTGAAGTGAGAAAGACCAGATGCCCGGCCCTGACAGGACCAGGAAAACTAAAAAATCCCCGGAGTCAAGCTCCACCTACTTTAAATTGGTACTGACGCTTTGATAATTACAGGCGAGGCCGTGAAGGATTCGCAATGAAAATTGATCAACGGAAAGTGGAATGTACAGGCTTTAATTTGATACTAAATTCAACGTGTAAATGTATCTGTTAGCGGATCGATGTATGACAAGAGGGCGTGGACTGATTCCCCATCCAGAAATAATTCTTTCCACCATATAGGCGAGAGGCAAGAGACCAGTGTATCCCAGTATATTCTGTGCCTTCGGTCTAATCAACAGGCCTATTCGTGAGTGAACAGTTAGTATGAATACTCAGTGTTTTACATTGTAGAAATTCCTCATCGAACAGTGATACGTAGTAATAAATGACAACATATAGAGAGTGACAGTGCGTTGCAAGCTAGATATTTATCATGCTTCTAATGCAGTCTATAATGATCTGTATGTTAATTTTTTATTCGGATTATGTATCAGAGAGGCGCGGGGTGTTCAAGATATAGTTTGATCACAGTGTTGCAGTGAGGTTCGAACCGACGACATCAGTGACTGGCATTCAGCCATCATTTTTTTGTAGACCGGGCAGTGTCCGCCGTATTCGCTCTAACGCAGTGAGTTGCACATTGTATTAAAGATTATTGAAGGGGAGTGGGTCGATTGATGACCGATAAAAAAATATATTAACACGTATGTTCAAAGCCTGTGAGTGCGCCCTAGTGTGTGGTGCTCCTAGATTCAACTACAGTATTTATGGAGAATTAGTGTGTGCAAGGGAAGGCAATGGTGTCGAGCTGCAGGACAGATTAACAATCGAGGGCTAGGATACTTGAATATATGAGTACCTTTAGCCGTGACAGAGTTATAATGCATGACACAATTAGTGCATTTATAACACATTAATCCTTCCTCATTGCATATTTGACCTCCGAGAACTTCAGGGCTGGTGAGCGGTCCGCTGTATAGTCACTTCAACACATCAGGTATACTCTGGACCTTCCGACGACATCTGAGGATCCAATCGGCATGCGGACGAACCGGCAGATGAGGACTCTGAACAACCCTGCAGATATCAACGCCCCGATGACCGCCTAAGCTGATGGATGTACTCCCTGAGGGTAGCTGATCGCAGAAGTGATGAGTACTCTTTCATTTATCTTGATAGCTAGTCACGTGTAGGGAAGTAAAATCATTTGCATGTAAATACTTTGAATATCATTTGAGTATAACGCAGGTTTCAGGGATTATAGTTGATAAGAATTTCCTGTGAGATTTTCTTCGTGGCTGGAGCCACTCATTTCATTAATTAGGGGATATAGTGCATGGTAATTAATAAGGCCCTAGTATAATTTACAGATGACGTGATGTAAATAAAGGGGAATAAGGTTTCATAATATGATCCGATCATCCAAGGCTGAGTTTAAATGCTACGAATCATCACAAATTTCCCGATTAGTTATTTAGGACGATACGTCACCTGATGATAGAATTTCCTCCTGTATAGATTTAAGGCTGCATACTACAAGACGGCAATGAACCAATTGTGGGGTGTACTCGAATTTCATAGACCGCGACTAACCATGAATTATTTTTTTATTTTTATTCTGAAGGCTAGAGTCTTCTGGTTAAATGTGCACTGTTTTCGGGGTATGAGGATCGAAAGGACGGTACTTGATGTGTGAGTTCGTAAGTCTGTAAGTACAGTGGTGTTTGCATATGTGTGTTCCCCTGTAGAAGAGATATTTGGGACGATGAAAAATGCCATCACATGGATAAGATGGCTGAGGCCATATGTAGGGTGGCACGCTGATAGCGCCAATGAATCGCAGAGAGAAAGTTGTTTTGCGATAATATGAGTATTTAAATATAGAAAGTAAGTGGATAACCTTGCTCTGTGGGTGAAGAAAAAAGAAAACAAAAGGACAAGCGAGCCGAGCCGTTTGACAAGTTTATGGCCTAGGGGAACGAGAGGAGCTCGCTGGCCCCTGTGTAAAGGGATGCTTTCAGTCCTCCTTTCTTTCCATAGTAGAATGAAAACATGCATAATTCAAGATAAAGACACCGTCGCATATATATCTTGGGTTTGACAAATGAATGAACTCCTTTCACCTTTGTTATTATCATTAAAATAAAAACCGTGATAGGGTTTCCAGGTTTTTTGTAAATCCCACATATGGAAGTCCTGAGCTCGAGGCTCCAGGGTTCGAAGGAGACTGTTGCCCACATGTGGTAACTAAGCTGAGCTGTACCAAGATCCTGTGTTGTTTTTTTTTCTTTCTTCTCTGGCATGGAGAAGCAAATGCAAGGTGTTATGTTATTTCTTCCAGTGAGTGTATTATATGTTAGGTGATGCAATTTATTGGTTGTCGGTTGATATGCCTGTTATTTTTAGGAACACCGTTGAAATGAAATGTCACGTGTTATATTAACGCCTAGGAAAATCCCCATGAAACAGGCGTTATGAGGGGCTAATACTCAGCGTGGTAAATCAGACGAGGTTATTAGCATAGAGAATGTGACATAGCTATCATGTGTTTCAAAGTGTACTCGATAATTTCAACGACCCTCAATTAACATGATATGATTAACTTGAGTGATATAACTCGTGCCGTAAAGAAGATATGCCCCTTGTAAATAACATATGTGTAAAATGCTTAATATAATAAGATCTTCGTGTGTTAGATAATTCAAACGGGACGCCCTTTTCAGTGTGTTTAATTATTTGAAGGTTATGAAATCATAAATGCCGGTCTGAGAGAAAGACGGAAAAGGACATTCAAGCTCAGACCTGATTATGAAGTAGTGTAGTGTATTAATAAATATTTCGGCATATCTGTATGTAATGAAATTTCAAGTGTTTTCCTTAGTTAATTAAAAGTGTTTCTGCAAAATAGACGGTATTCTTTCTCACTAGTAATGTGTTCGTATTCCTATGATATCCGAGACTCTTTCCCCTTACTTGGAATTAAATAGTTTAAGCCCCTTCCGGACATACCACGTACCCAAGCTCTTGAGCAAGCCGAGGAAAACTCAAGTAGGGGTGATGGTTTTCGATTCCAGGGAATGTCCAAGGGTCTCGTCGAATAAATCCTTACAGCCACTTTATAAGCCAATTAATATAAATTGTTATGCACTGGAGCCCTGGACAGGTGCAATACATTTCTAAAATAAGGAGCAATCCGGTTCATTTTCCTTCACACATGGGCATAGGAAAAGGAACTCAATGAATATTGTTTTGATGGACTGCATATCCATATGGGGCTGGGACGTGTGGCCAGTCTTAAGAGAAAAACATGGATAGGAAGGTCACTGTCACAATCGTGGTTTTGGCACAGCAGCAACGATGTGTGAGTTGTTAATTTTCTTAGTCGTTTGCTATGGTCCGTGGTGTGGGTTACTGTAGTCACGACCTAGTCCGTGAACCATGGGCAACGGTTGAGTGGCCTAGAATGTGGTCCTGAGAGTCGGGATACCGGTTGCTATGGAATGGGAGTGGACATCTCGGACATATTCTAAGTCATGGCCCTCCTTGTGCTCAGGCGGCTAGGACTATACCATTCACCGGTGGTCCATAATCCGTTAGAGGAGAGATCCTCCCTTGTACTATGTGCAAGTAGGGTAGCATCCTGCTTCATGAATTTACCGAACTCAGAACATTTTAAGCAAGCCTCGGACCGATGGGAGTAACGGAGTCCCACTCCCATTTGACAGGCGAGGGACTCCTTGGAAACAACTTGGCGAACAAAATGGAATTCGATGGAGAGCTATCAATATTAATGGGGCTTATGGAAGAAACAAAGTAGAACTGGTTGAGTCAGCAAAGGAGATGCATCTGGATGCGCTAGGAGTATGTGATATTCGGGTAAGGGGAGATAACGAGGAATAGATAGGAGATAATAAAGTGTAATTGACGGGTGTTAGAAAGAGAAGGGCAGAATATGGGGTAGGGCTCTTTATCAGGAATACCATTTCGCGCAACATAATTTCTGTTAGGCATCTAAATGAGCGAATGATGTGGGTAGATTTGTCAGTTGGAGGAATTAGGACGAGAGTTGTCTCAGTGTATTCACCATGTGAGGGTGCAGATGAGGATGAAGTTGACAAGTTTTATGAAGCATTGAGTGACATCGTGGTCAGGATCAAAAACAAGGATAGAATAGTGCTAAGGGGTGATTTCAATGGGAGAGTTGGAAATAGAACTGAAGGATACGAAAGGGTGATTGATAAATATGGGGAAGATATGGGATGTAATAGGAATGGGAAGCGTTTGCTGTACTTCTGTGCTAGTATGGGTTTAGCAGTTACGAATACATTCTTCAAGCATAAGGCTATTTTTGTATGATACAGACCATTATCTGATCTGTAGTGAACTACGTATCTCTAGGCCTAGGATAGGGAAAGTGAAATCTGTTTGCAAACGGATAAGGGTACAAAATCTCCAGGACGGAGAAATTAGACATAAGTACATGGATATGATTAGTAAGAAGTTTCAAACAGTAGACAGTAAGCAGATTCAGGATATAGAAAGGCAATGGGTGGCATACAGGGATGCTGTAGTAGAAACAGCAAGGGAATGCCTAGGAACAACTGTGTGTAAAGATGGAAAATGGGGAATATCTTGGTGGAATGATGAAATGAAAGCAGCTTGTAAATGTAAAAAGAAGACTTATCAGAAATGGCTCCAAACAAGGGCCGAGGTAGACAGGGAATTGTACGTAGGTGAAAGAAACAGAGTGAAACAAATAATTGTTGAATCCAGAAAGAAGTCTTGGGAAGATTTTGGTAATAACCTGGAAAGGCTAGGTCAAGCAGCAGGGAAACCTTTCTGGACAGTAATATAGAATCTTAGGAAGGGAGGAAGAAAGGAAATGGACAGTGTTTTGAGGAATTAAGGTGAACTCATAATAGATCCCAGGGAATCACTTGAGGTGTGGAGGGAATATTTTGAACACCTTCTCAACGTAAGAGGAAATCATCCTGGTGGTGTTGCGAACAGCCAAGCTCATGGGGAGGAGGAAAATGATGGTGAAATTACACTTGAGGAAGTGGAATGGATGGTAAATAAACTCCATTGTCATAAAGCAACAGGAATAGATGACATTAGACCTGAAATGGTGAAGTATATTGGGAAGGCAGGGATGAAACGGCTTCATAGAGTAGTAAAAATAGCATGGAGTGTTGGTAAGGTACCTTGAGATTGGACAAAAGCAGTAATTGCACCTATCTATAATCAGGGGAACAGGAATGATTGCAACAACTATCGAGGTATGTCATTGATTAGTATACCAGGCAAAGTATTCACTGGCATCTTGGAAGGGAGGGTGCGATCAGTCGTTGAGAGGAAGTTGGATGAAAACCAGTGTGGTTTCAGATCACAGAGAGGCTGTCAGGATCAGATTTTCAGTATGCGCCAGGTAACTGAAAAATGGTACGAGAGGAATAGGCAGTTGTGTTTATGTTTCGTTGATCTAGAGAAAGCATATGACAGGGTACCGAGGGAAAGGATGTTCGCTATACTTTTGGAATATGAAATTAAAGGTAGATTATTAAAATCAATCAAAGGCATTTATGTTGACAATTGGGCTTCAGTGAGAATTGATGGTAGAATGAGTTCTTGGTTCGGGGTACTTACAGGGGTTAGACAAGGCTGTAATATTTCACCTTTGCTGTTCGTAGTTTACATGGTTCATCTGCTGAGATGTATAAAAAGGCAAGGAGGGGTTCAGTTAGGTGGAAATGTAGTAAGCCGTCTGGCCTATGCTGACGACATGGTCTTAATGGTAGATTGTGCTGAAAGCCTGCAGTGTAATATCTTGCAACTTGAAATTACGTGCAATGAGTATGGTATGAAAATTAGCCTTTCGAAGACTAAAGTGATGTCAGTAGGTAAGAAATTAAACCGAATTGAATGTCAGATTGGTGATACAAAGCTAGAACTGGTAGATAATTTCAAGTATTTAGGTTATATGTTCTCCCAGGATGGTAATATAGTAAATGAGGTTGAATAAAGGTGTAGTAAAGCTAATGCAGTGAGCTCGCAGTTGCGATCAGCAGTATTCTGTAAGAACGAAGTCAGTTCCCATACGAAACTATCTTTACATCGGTCTGTTTTCAGACCAACTTTGCTTTAAGGGAGCGAAAGCTAGGTGGACTCAGGATATCTTATTCATAAGTTAGAAGTAACAAACATGAAAGTAGTGAGAATGATTGCTGGTACCAACAGGTGGGAGCAATGGCAGGTGTGTACTTGGAATGAGGTGATACAGGATAATTTATGATTGAAATCGGTAGATGAAGCTGTTGCATAAACCGGCTTCGGTGATGGGGTCATGTGAGGCGAATAGGGGAGGATAGGTTACCTAGCAGAATAATGGACTCTGTTATGGAGGGTAAGAGAATTAGAGGAAGACCAAGACGACGATGGTTAGACTCAGTTTCTAACGATTTAAAGATAAGAGGTATAGAACTAAATGAAGCCAGAGCATTCATTGCAAATAGAGGATTGTGGCGAAGTTTAGTAAATTCACAAAGGCTTTCAGACTGAACCGCGCAAGTAAAGGGAGCATGGATATGTTGGACTATTTGTTCTAATAAAAAGTACATTTTAAATTGGAGATGAAACTGCATGGTAAATGTTAGGAAATTGTAAGTGAAACAATGTTGTCATTAATGATACATATTTTAGACCGCTAAATAGCTCCAGAAGAATATGTTTCGAAAGACCCACTTGTTCGTTTGAACTCTGTTACATCGACCAAATATGGTGCCTATCTTATGAGGTAATTTAACAATTTAGTGGGTTAAGATAAATTCTTAAATGCTTATCATTAACACTGTTATTAAACTAAACAACTATTTATTCATCGAGACCTGCTTTCAATACATTTTATGGATTAGGAAAAGTGTCAGTAAAATTTTTGGCGGTAAATGAAGATGGCATGAGAGTGAGAGTAAGTAGTATAAAAGAATGGTGCGACATTTGCAATCTCACATAGTGTCCAGTAAATTCGAGGCGGTTCCACGTATTTCAGAGTAACTTTATAAACCAACGTTTGAAAGACTAACTCGCAAGGGAAGAAAGGTATTTGGCCAAATGTGGCTGTAACATCATCTCCAAGTGGAGATAGGTTTTAAAAGTACTGGATCGTAAACATTCTATGAACAACGATTTAAACTGCTGAGTTATGGGGTTGAGGTCGGCAATTGCCGAAAGTTGTATAACATAAAATCAGTCAGTGAAAGTATTTTTCCGATAGAAGTAATCGACAGTATTCCAAGTGGGGAATCGTCACGTCATTTTTCAGGGAAAGGAAACAGACGGTCATTCGAATACCGCGATCCTGCAGTTCCTGCAATTGAAGTTGTAAATATAATTGTTGTATTCTAAAGTATTGCGTTTGCGGGTCGGTGTTCGACAGATATGTTCGGTCCGTGCAATGAAGAGAACGTGTGAAGGGCAATTTTTGTTTATGTCGTTATTTTCAGGTGAATAGAAAGTAAAATTAAAACGAAAGGAAAAATATGTTTTGTAAAGCCACTATCTGTCGAGATGGCTAAACAACAAGATTGAGATGCTAGTGGATTTGTAATTATAGGAGACGACATTCAACTACAGGTATGTGAGTTATTACAATTTGTAGAATGCTTTTATTTATTTCATGATGTAACCATTTTGTGTGTGTGTGTGTGTGTGTGTATCTGTGATGCATTTTGGTCATCCTTTCATTTCGTCAAAATATCAGAGGAATGTGAAAAAAGGTCATTTGTTTTTGTTTCTTTGATAATCGGGAAAGTCGCGAAACTAGCATGTGAAGTGTTGTAGAGTAGATTTTGATGGTTGAGAAACGAGTATAATGTCTAAAGTAAAGTATCGTTTCCGTACGTTAGTAGTATAACTGGAGAGTTGTGCCGCCTCCTCCTCCTCGGGCCCTCCTCAGAGGCGTCCTCCTCCCGCGGGAGATTTGAATTTTGGCGGGAGATTTGAATTTAGGTGCGAGATTTGAATTAGTAAGCAAAGCCACGCGCTTTTTGACAGCTGCCATCCGCCATCATTAAACAACAACGCATCGCTAACCTAACTGCTGCCATCTTGACGGTGCTGAACATCAGTGCTGCCATCTTTACGGCACTATACCTCACGGGTGGGAAATTTGAACCTTAGCGCGAGATTTGAATTTGTAAACAAAGCCGCGTGCTTTTTTGACAGCCACGTTCTTTTTTGACAGCTGCCATCCGCCATCTTGCATCGCTAACCTCAGTACTGCCATATTAACGGCACAAACCCTCAACAACAACAAGGCATCGCTAACCTCAGTGCTGTCATGTTAACGGCACCAAACCTTTTAGGCACGTGGTGGCGGGCAATTTGAAAAATTCCACGTGCTTTTTTGACGGCTGTCATCCGCCATCTTGCATCGCTAACCTCAGTGCTGCCCTCTTTACGGCACTGCGGGTAATTTAAAATCCACGCGCTTTTTTAACAGCTGTCATCTGCCATCTTGCATCGCTAACCTCAGTGCTGCTATCTTTAGCTACTACCTTTGAAATGTGGTGGCGTAGCGGGTAATTTGAAAAATTTTAAATGCTTTTTTAACAGCTGTCATCCACCATATTTAATCAACAGAGCACCGTGCTGCTATCTTTACGGCATTGCGGGTAATTTGAAAAATTCCGTCAGCAGTCATCCGCCATCTTTAATCAGCCGAGCATCGTGCTGCTAACTTTATCATAGTAGATTGATTAATGTGTTCAGGACACTAAATAAGGGATGAAGACTAGAATAGAACACGATACCTGATACAACATGTGTTTAGAACATGTCAGGGAATATCTTTGTTCTAAGAAGATTAAATTACAAAAGAAGTGGTTAAAACATAACAAGACTAGAATCGAACACTGTACTCGATGTCGTTAACTTCAACATGTGATTAGAACTTTGATTAATGTGTTCAAAACACTAAATAAGTGATCAAGACTAGAACAAGATACACGATACAACATGTCTGCCCATACCTTTGTTCTAAGAGAAAAAATAATAAGACTAGAATTCTGAAAAGCTTGCGCAAGATAGCAGCTGTTATGACCTTCTTTTCCTTTACCTGCTCTGTCAAGGCATAGCTCTGTCGAACATACAACGCGATTTTGTGCATATGGCAGTGCAGATATCGCGTAGCTGCAGCGATGCATGTTTAGACTTGAACACATACTGCTGTTTAAAACATATTACAACTAGAATCGCTTACTATAGTTCGATGCTGTAGAACACTGCATTGTAAGACTAGAATCAAACAATGTTTAGAAAAAATTCCTTCTCTACATACTTACTAAGCTGCTCTTTCCCCTCTGCCAAAGCACATCTCTATCGAACATGCATTGCAAAAGCAAGAGTGTGCACGTGCTGCAGCGACGACGTTATTATGCATGTTTAGACTTGAACACATACCGCTGTTCGAAACATATTATAACTAGAATCACATACTACAGTTCGATGTTGTAGAACACTGCATTGCAAGACTAGAATCGAATACTGTTAAAAAATTCTCTTCTCAACATACTTACTGAGCTGCTCTTCTAAGACGAGAACATACTTATGAATCTGCTGAACACTTTCTTCCTTGACATACTTACTCTTCTACTTCGAGTGATGAATTAAACTTTTAAAAGGAAGGAGCTGGAGGAGGAGAAGGTAATACCTAATCTAAAATAAAATAATATGCCAATTCTGCATTATTTATTTACATCTTGTATGTACAAGTTTTATCTTGAATCATTTTACCGTAGTGATGTTTGCGTACTTCTCCCTTCTCGACGCAATTCTTGTGCGTACATGTTTTATCTTACAATTAGTAATGCAATTCTGTTAATTTTTATATTTACAAGTTTAAACTTGAATTATTCGCTGTACTACGCTCTTAGTGTACCGCTCCCTTCTTTCTATCTTTATACAATATGTGCAGTAAATTGTGAAGTAAGACAGCTTAGCGTATATATTACAAAGTACACAGCTCTAGCATAATATTCACACACACACACACACACACACACACATACACACACACACACACATCTGCTTTATGTGAAGTAGTACCTATCAATACTACTATGCCCCCAAGCTAAAGTGTTGGTAGAATTTAGAATGACAAACCGTTTGTAGTCCTCATTATTAAGGGCTACCTTATTAATTAAATGAGTGTACAACTGATGCTTCTTGCTTCTAATAACAGCCATTTGCTTAAGTAAAATAGGTGGATTACTATTAATACAATTTTCGTAATTTTCTAAACTTAGCTGATTCTGAACTACATTCTTTTTAATTCCTTTCAATCTCTTTATTTGTAGTTGATTTAAACCATAATTTAATATGATTTGGATTTACTACCTACAAATGAATCGATAATATTTCCAGCACATTCGTCTTTCATTTTACCTAGAACTATTCTGTTTACTGGTGGTAGATTATTATTATTATTTTCAGGATAGTTACTAGTATAAAACCTACCTAACTCTGGCTTTATATCATTGTAATAGTCATCAGTTTTGATTTGATAAATAAACGAATCGGTATCTGTGTAGGGCAATTGCGCATTATGAGCGTACTTCTTCATCATATAATCGTAATGGATTTCATACATCAGTGTTTTAGCTAATTCAAGTACAGCAAAGCCAACGTAGGTAGGTTTGTCGTACTTAACCTTAACACGATTCATCTGTATAATAAGTAAATTTTCATGTATAATAGTACAGCTATGAAAATTCGGTTTACTTATTAAATAGTTAGCACCATACCTTATCTTAATATTTTCCTAGTTTGTAATCAATTTTACATCAACGCATTTGTCAACATTTTCCCTAGTCTTACCAAACATACTGTTATTCATGAGCTTGTAGAAACCTTTCTCAAACTCGTTAACTGCATTTGTTCTTAAATCATTGTTGAGATCGATATATGGTTTTAGCCACGGTGACTGTTTGGTTAACTTCAAACCATGCTGCAAACACTGTTTTAAATTCCGATAATGAATGACTTACTTAGATTTATCAAACAAATTAGCGATTAGCATCTTTGTTGTTAATGTGATGTACGGAGACTTCATATTTTCACGGCAGAACGGTAAGTTATTATGAGAAGTCTGTAACACTTTAGGATACTGTAAGTCAATTCAAGGAAATAGCCTTTATTAGCTTCATCGTCTAGGGTGTGCAGCTGTAAATCGTCAATATCGCACTGCGTTAGCCAGCGGTAGCTATTTAATGGTAGATGCTGACTCATTGCCCATCCATACAGATTGTTGGCATCGAAATAAACAATATACTGAGATTCCTGACTGGAGTCAAAACTCGGCATGTACTTATTATTTGCCTCAGAATATCGCCCACTACACTGACTTAGACCACCTCGAATAGACGATTTTATAAAGTGCACCATATCGATATCTGTTAGCAGTTCCAAATTCACTTGCGTGTGTTTTAATATGGCATCCCAACTTAACCCAGGTGCTGTAAAATACTGACATGGATGAAGGCTGTAGGTTTTCTTGCATACACAGCGAACATTTTCGAAAATACCAGCTAACAAAAGTACACCCGTCCTTAAATATAAGTCAGAGTAATCGCCTAGCGTTTGAATGTGGAACTGCTCCCAGGTACATTGTGCATATAAATATTCATCATCACTAATATGAGCTGAATTCAGCGAGCTGTAAAATGATCATTTGCTGGTAAAGCGCGTTCTTCGAGGCGTTCTAAGCAGTCAAGATATTCCTAACAGAAGACACCCTTACGCCGAATTGAATTAAACTGCTCTTCTTCAGGAAAAACATGTCAAATTTCTGTAAACTGTTCTGGCTGCAAATTACTCGAAAGTTTATCAAGGCTACTCGCCATAAAGCGAAACGAGTCAAGAAATCTCAGTTTTATAGTATGCTCCTCATCTGCTTTTACGCAGTTTGTAAATGCAATGTACCGCTCCTTGTTCTGAGGGATTGCATCAATTTTTTATCTGAAGCTCCAAATTGTGAAATAATAAAGTGCGAGTCGTAACCAGATAAGTTATGAAAAATTACAGGAATCAATTTTGGAACTCTGTACTTAATATTACAGCAATTATGAGCAAGACATCTGTACAAGCCAGTTAAATGGTCATGATCAAAACTTTAGGGTCATTTTCAGAAAATTCCCCATCACAAATGCTACATTTTGTAGCACGTTCATGTTCTTGTAACTGGATTTCGGTGAGTGGTTTAATAGGAACGTTAGTATTTAGAATACTGCTAAGTCGTACTGCATCAGTTTCAAGTCTTTCTAAAATACTTAGCAGCATCAAGTCCTCGATACAACTCTAACTTGTTAAGCGTACTATCGTAACTACACTTGATGTAATTCGCGAAGCTATACGGAACATGCATGTGTGTAGTATTTGTGAAACATTTGTCTGGATTAGGCGCGCATGTGCTGAATGGTTTGAGGATGGCTTCAAGTTCTGCGTAGATGACAAAAGGCACCCACATCTGCTTGTTATAATTCGTAAATTTTTAAACATTATTTCCTGTAGTAGGTATCTCTGTACATACATGATTGCAGTCATTCTTAAATTGGTTTTTTAACTGATCTTCAGTTCTAAAATACTGCAAGCATCCATCGCATAGCCACTTTTTACCATTATGTTTTGACAACTGACTACCAACAAGTCTACTCAAATTATTAATCCAACAAAAGTGACTATTCTCACTGTTTTCGATATAAAGTAAGTTAACATGAGTACTCTTCTTATTAAGTGTATAATACAGAGGACCTACTACAGACTTTTTGTCTACACCATACACATCAATGCTAATATTATTTAGTTGTTAAAAGCGCTTAATGTCGTTTGACTGCATAGGAAATTCTATACCATCTAAATTTTGTTGTGTAGAATAGTGAGGATACGATGATGTTCTATTCGCTACATTCGATTTCGTAGGATTTAAAGCCGAAACAACAGCCCATGCAAAACACTCCTCATCATTGTTTTCAACGTTCACAACAGCTTTTTTTCGCTGAATCCATGTCGGCAGTTCGATGTATGAAGATCCTCGCTAGAGGTTGTACTTATTGATGTTAACTTCTAGATACAAAATTTCAACTAAAGCCCTCCCTGATTCCTTTTCCGGAAATTCCTCGCTCTTCGTTGAAATAATTTTCGAGATATCCCTAAATACATCACTATAATT
The DNA here is from genome assembly GCF_040414725.1 of Anabrus simplex. Lineage (NCBI taxonomy): Eukaryota > Metazoa > Arthropoda > Insecta > Orthoptera > Tettigoniidae > Anabrus > Anabrus simplex. The sequence goes on from NC_090266.1 coordinate 186,318,908, forward strand.
AGTTGACTTACTCACTACAAAATTCTTGGTATTAAATGATTGAATTTCAGTTATTTCACTTTCATCTGTGCTCTTAATATACAACGCAAAAGTTCGAAATTAACTTTAAATAAATTATGATTAGACAAAGTTTTGTTAAGAAGCTGTTGCTCATACGGTTGAACGCAATTTAAAAAGTTTTCGGTGCTTTGAAACTTCTGGCTAGTACGAATTCTGAAACTAAAAATCCTACTTTTAAATGCAGTATTAATTTCTTCGATGTTTATATTATTAGCACTTCAACAGGCATTGTTTTTATGTGCATTACTTCGTAAGTGACCCTGAAAATGTAAAGATGGAACATCAGAGTTACAGTGTTCGCAGTGTATAGTTTGAAGTTCATTTTTTCTTGGATTTTTGTTACTACAGCTTTCTACATCTACATCAGTATTTACACGCTTTCTTCGCCTTGCCTGAGGGTTATAGTCGCAAGTAGATACCTGATGTACTTCTACTGAGCGAGCCTGGTATTGCTCCACATTAGCGAAAATCCCCCACAAACTTCATATAAAGCGAATGTTATGCTGGGGTGTTTAGTTTTTATATGACGCGCAAGGTTATCCTGTCTTGTAAATGTTGCCTTACACTGCTCGCAGGGGAATATAGTAGGGTTATAGTTGCAAGCAGATACCTGATGATGTTCTATTTTACTATGACGTGCAAGATTATCCCATCTTGTGAACGTTGCCTTACACGTCTCGCAGGGGAATATAGTGTCCTCTCTCTCCTAATAGTAGAATAAAGTTTTTAAGTAAACAGCGTATGCTACAAATTCTGAAAATAATTTACCATTTATCAATAGAGATTAGATAAAAGAGTAAAGGGTTACGTATAGTTGTTATGTTCGGAAGAAACCAAGTTTCAACCTATAGAGGTCAGACATTGTCGCCAGTTCGAAAAAACTAAGTTTTTACCTATAGAGGTTAGATAGTATCGTAAATTTAAAGTTAGAAGAAGTAAACAGAGAGATAAATGTTCCATACCTAACAAAGTAGGTATCGATCGTTATCTGCACTCTTGCAGATAACGATCGATGAGGGTATTGCTGCCGTTGCTAAAAATATAGTAATTCAATGCCCTTCTCCCGAGTCACAAGGTTAAAAACTAGAAAAAACGACAATTCAATTAATAACGGTTATATACAGTAACCAGCATTAGGTTTGAAGAGAACAACCATTCATCAACAGAGATTAGACAAAAGTTGCAATGTTCGGAGGAAACCAAGTTTCAACCTATATAGTTCAGACATTATAGCGAGTTTTAAGATTACTACTAAAGATTAAATGTAAAAGTAAAGGAGACACACATAGTTGTAAAGTTCGGAAGGAACCAAGTTTTTACCTTTAGAGGTTAGATATTATCGTAAATTTAAAGTTAGAAGAAGTAAACGGAGAGATGAATGTTCCATACCTAACAAAGTAGAAGCACTTTTGTATATAACGATCGATGAGGGTGCTGCTGCCCGTTGTTAAAATATAGTAACTCAATGTCCTTCTCTGGAGTCGCATGGTTAAAAACTAGAAAAAAACGAAAATTCAATTAATAACGGTTATATACAGTAACCAGCATGAGGTTTGAAGAGAACAACCATTCATCAATAGAGATTAGACAAAAGTTGCAATGTTCGGAAGAAACCAAGTTTTAACCTATAGAGGTCAGACATCGTTACGAGTTTGAAGTTACAAGATTAACATATTCCTTGTCTATGCCTTCTATCCGACTACAAGGGTCCTGTTCATCAAGCAGATGAGGCCACCTAGATAGGGTACTGGTCCTACTCCCCAGTTGTATCCCATGACCCAATAATCATCTAATTATTAATAGAGATATTACTGCCTAAGAGTAGCACATAGTGATGGAAAGAAAGAGCATGAAATTTAGTCAGATTATCAACAGAACTGCCTAGTGGGCAGAGAACAATACCCCAGCATATACACACACATCGGGAGATTATGAGGCATTGATCGCGACTAGGAAAGGCTAGATAAACAGCCTTGAACTGGAAATGCCCCTCATTACCGATGTAAATAAATATGGCACTAATACTACTAACAATGAAATTCAAATTAAGATTAATGAGGGTTTATTGGTATAATGAAACTAAAAAAGAAGCAAAGAAAATGAAGCAAACATTTTAAAAATATAAATAACCAAAGGATACATACATCAGCAGAGTCTGTTGAGTTGATGTGGTAACATCATTCCGTGAGCAAGGCATTTTTCAACTCCAAGATAAAATTACTCCTACAACGGGCTCACCGCTATAAAAGTAATCTCATTTCATTATTTGCCAATGCACATATAATCCACACGGGACAATTAGATCGTTCCTTCCGCGAGATTACAATCATCCTTCACATACGCGTCTTTAAACTCCACCATCTTCATAACAGTACCCTACAACGATAAGCTCCCACGTATCATGGAGAAGAAGAAACCCCGAGCAGATAATACAAAGCAATGTAGGTATCATCATGGCACAGAGGGGGAACATCTCTGGACCAAAGAAGCAATGATCAAAACCCAAAGAGAAAAACAGGCAAGCGCATAGCCTAAATATAAGGAAAACAAACACGACGGCGGGCAAGCCAGCGACCAAGATAGCCACAAAGCAAAAATAAATAACACCGCACCCCAAACAAACATAAGGTACGGAAACAAGATCAAATATGCTAATTGAGCCGAACGATACGTGATCCTTTCACTCCCCTCACTCGCCAACACACACTCAAACATTCAGACATTGCCGGTATCGGCAACAATATGAGCTCAACTCTAGTTAACGGTCGAGATCCAATTGAAATACTATGACTCTCCTGGTCATCGACAAAGGCCTCATACACCTCGGAAGCAGCGTGCACGGCTCAGGCAATTCAGCAGTGGGATCAGAGAAGATCCCGTAGTCATATATAAACTCATCAGGTTAGGCACCTCGTACGACACGAATGGAACTTCACGTCGGCACGGGGGCGTGCGTTCTTTTGACGGCGTAACACGTTAGAATGCAGTGCACATAATTAATATCAATCAGAGACCCAGCTATCAACATAACTCAATCACAATAAAAACAACAAGCACGCAGCCCATTCACTCAGCAAAGCAGAAGGATGCGTATCAATCAGATATGAATAAAAGTGAAAAAATCGACGAGAGAACCGTAGAACCAATATAAAAACAAGAATTACCATACCTAAAATATTAGCCGTCAAAATTAAAGGAAGGATGGTAGCATAGTCTAAGTTTGAACCCATTAAAAACCCATCTGTAGCTTAAAAACGCCAGTCCGATCTGCGTGGGCTCCATTTTATATTCTTCTATCTATAAACAATGCAAAGATTTGATCCAAAGAGATATGACAACTATCTCGTCGGAAAGAATGATGTCCTTAGTTCTCAATCGAGAGAGCTGCCCTTTCTAGTTCAATCTTGGAAACAGTTAAGTCAAAGGCCCGGAAAAAGCCTTTAGCAATGACAGAAAGGTAACTTTTACGAAGCTGCCATTCAAGCATGGCTCACTAGCACTAAGCAACAGTTTAGGCTTCCCTTAAGCTAAAGACTGCACACTGAAGAATGGTTACTGGATTGATGTTAATAGCAGACGGTGATTTTCTAAAGAAAGAAAAAAGAAGTAATAATAATAATAATAATAATAATAATAATAATAATAATAATAATAATAATAATAATAATAATAATAAAATTCAAAGAAGTAATCTTACCTTTTGTTTTACTACTAGACGGTAGACGAAAATAAGCTTGGATCAAAGTACAGGAATTGCATATACACACACTTACACATACACGGAGAACTGCAAACTGGCGTGTGTTTCACATAGACTACATCCTGTGGACTGCGACTTGTTACTAGGCATCTATGCAATCAGCATACGTCTGCACTTCAGTTGTAACAAAAGTTTATGCACTGACCTTCTAAGCGGTCGGGAGAAAACACACAGGCCTTTAAAGTAAGCAGTAGACTAAAGCCCTTATTCTTTTCCGTGTTAGTATCCCAAAAAATAATTGTTAGCAAGAAGCGACTCTAAGTTAACAACAACGCGCCGTAAAGAAAGGGGGTATCGTCTACCGTATCCCCTACTGGATCAAACCTGCTAGAGACGGCGAGGTGCCGGAATTTAGTCCCTCAAAAGTACTACCAAGCACCTTCAGACTGAGCCACAGGATCGAACCTAGAGACACCAAAGTGCCGAAATTTAGCCCCTCAAGGATTCTACCAAGCACCTTCAGACTGAGCCACAGGATCGAAACTAGAGGCACCGAGGTGCCGTAATTTAGTCCCTCAAAAGTTCTACGGAGCACCTTCAGACTGAGCCACAGGATCGAAACTAGAAACACCGAAGTGTTGGAATTTAGTCCCTCAAAATTTCTACCAAGCACCTTCAGACTAAGCCACAGGATCGAACCTAGAAACGCCGAGGTGCAGGAATTTTAGCCCTTAGGAGTTCTTCCGAGCACTACCGGACTAAGCCAGGATCGAACCTGGAGACGCTGAAGTGCTAGAATTTTGTCCCTCAGAAGTTCTACTAAGCACCTTTAAACTGAGTCAGGATCGAACCTAGAAACGCCGAGGTGCAGGAATTTTAGCCCTTAGGAGTTCTTCCGAGCACTACCGGACTAAGCCAGGATCGAACTTACAGACACCGAAGTGCCGGAATTTAGTCCCTCAAGAGTTCTACTAATCACCTTCAGACTGAGCAACAGGATCGAACCTACGGTTTTCGAAGACACCGAGGTGCCGTGATTTAGTCCCTAAGAGTTCCACCAAGCACCATTAGACTAAGCCACAGAATCGAACCTGCGGTTTTCGAAGACGCCAAAGTGCCTGAATTTTGTCCCTCAAGAGTTCTGCTACTAAATCTACTAAGCACTACCGGACTAAGCCAGGATCGAACCTGCTATATTAAAAACACGAGACACCGAGGTGCTAGAATTTATTCTCTCAAATGTTCTTCCGAGCACTTTCAGACTGAGCTAGGATCAACCTAGAGACGCCAAAGTGCCGGAATTTAGTCCCTCAGAAGTTCTTCTTCCAAGCACTTTCGGACTGAGCTAGGATCGAACCCGGAGATGCCAAGGTGCAAGACTTCACCCCCTCAAAAGTTCTACCGACATAAGGCTGAACGACCGGACTATGCCAGGATCGAACCTGCTATGTTAAGAAGCCAGCGCCTCTTAGCTACTCAGCTCGACCCGGCAAGAGAGAGCAGGCTTAAAGTCTGCTGCTGTTACTTATGGTACAGGCTGTAAGCGAGCTATGGACTTTGCACCGGGCGAAACTCGCTGATGCACTACATTCCAGAGAGTGTCCGTGTCCTAGCCGACTTGAAGCAGCTTGTGTGTTTGCTTCAAGCTCACTCTAATACAACGTTTTAGTAAAACACATCCCCGATATTTTTCTTGCTCGGGAGGGACTTACGCATCTCTAAGCCGGTGCCGGAACTCCAGGGTCTGCACAAATCCTCTTTTGAATCCCGGTGCTGGTACATAGCCCACTCGCAAGGCCTACCGCCTAAATAGCAGGGATTAAACTACACTGTAAATGCTAGGGAGCGGCTAGCTGCGTCCTGCTCCTAGTCCAGAGAATCCGTTTTACGGCCGGATGCCCTTCCTGACGCCATGACTGGGGATTTTAAATCTCAAGAATCTGTTTTACAGCTAGATGCCCTTCTTAACGCTAGGAATGGGGATTTTAAAACGCAGTATCCAGTGTCTTACTTCACGAACAACGTCATGTGCATTTGTTTTTACAAGCAGAGTAGACAGTTAAAGCATGTTGTTGTTGTTTTACAGTCGGATGCCCTTCTTGACACAAGAACCGGGATTTTAAATAACAAAAATCCGTTTTATGACCGGATGCCTTTCTTGACGCGAGAACTAAGATTTTAAATCGCAGTATCCAGTGTCTTACTTTACGAACAATAATTGTTTTACGGATGGATGCCCTTCCTGACGCGAGGACAGGGATTTTCAATCGCGAGAATCTGTTTTACGTCCGGATGCCCTTCCTGGCGTAACAAAACCGAGATTTATTTTTGCTAAGTCACTTCCGTTTTGCAAGCAGAGAAGCTGCTTGCTTTGACTCTGAGTAAGTAAAAAGATGGCAGCACGATGCTGTATTGATTAAAGATGGCAGGTGTTATAAAGCACGTGGCTTTGATAAGCATGTGGAATTTTTCAAATTGCCCGCTACCACATGTCAAAGGATAAGGTTTAGTGCCGTAAAGATAGCAGCACGTTGCTCTGTTGATTAAGGATGGTTGCTTGTCAAGTAGCATGTGGGTTTGTAAAGCACGTAGAAATTGCCCGCCACACCATTTCAAAGGTAGTAGCTAAAGATGACAGCACGGTGCTATGTTGATTAAAGATGGCCACTTGTCAAAAAGCACGTGGAATTTTTAAATTGCCCGCAGTGCCGTAAAGAGGGCAGCACTAAGGTTAGCGATGCAAGATGGCGGATCACAGCTGATACGTGGAAATTGTCGCCACAACATTTCAATTGTTGTAACTAAAGATGACAGCACGGTGCTTTGTTGATTAATGATGGCTGCTGTCAAAAAGGCACGTACAATTTTTCAAATTGCCCGCAGTGCCGTAAAGAGAGCAGCACTGAGTTAGCGATGCAAGATGGCGGATGACAGCTGTCAAAAAGCACGGGGAAATTGCCCGCCACCACGTGCCTAAAAGGTTTAGTGCCGTTAAGATGGCAGCACTGAGTTTAGCGATGCAAGATGGTGGATGTCAGCTGTCAAAAAGCACGTGGCTTTGTTTACAAATTCAAATCTCGCACTAAGATTCAAATTTCACGCCCGTGAGGCTTAGTGCCGAAAAGATGGAAGCACTGAGGTTTAGCCCCGTCAAGATGGCAGCAATGAGGTTAGCGGTGCGTTTTTGTTTAAAGATGGCGGATGACAGCTGTAAAAACACGTGGCTTTGTTTACAAATTCAAATCTCGCGCCAAAATTCAAATCTCCGGCCAAAATTCAAATTTCCCGCGGGAGGAGGAGGCCTCTGACGAGGGCCCGAGGAGGAGGAGGCGGCAGAACTCTCCAGTTATACTACTTACGTTTATTTTCTACATTAGTGGTTTGTCAAAGTTAAGATATTAATTTATCGTAAAATTCTGGTCGATGTAAAGTTGAAATTCTTGTAAGCGCAATTCGTGTTGTTCAGTTAAAGCTGGCGTGAAGGCGCACCGTTGTGTTAGGCGATGTAAATTTGCATCAAGGGAAGTTACGTGGCGAGACCGATAAAATTGGTTACAGGCGATGTTTTTCTTTCATTTTTGACGTAGGTTAAATACGAATAACATGTGTTTCGTCTCGAGATAACGAAGGGAGGCTCACGTTTCCGTTACTCCGGCCGGCTGTTATGGAGTCGATTTAGCTCGCTACTAGAAAGAAATTAACTGTAATTGAGATTTAGTCATTTGTAGTAAAATGTTTGGAATTCGATTTCATTATTTAGAGAGACCGTTTTCAGGGATGTCAAAATGTGAGAATCGGTAGTGTTGTTATCTGATATCATTTGACCGGGCGAGTTGGCCGTGCGCGTAGAGGCGTGCGGCTGTGAGCTTGCATCCGGGAGGTAGTAGGTTCGAATCCCACTATCGGCAGCCCTGAAGATGGTTTTCCGTGGTTTCCCATTTTCACACCAGGCAAATGCTGGGGCTGTACCTTAATTAAGGCCACGGCCGCTTCCTTCCAACTCCTAGGCCTTTCCTATCCCATCGTCGCCATAAGACCTATCTGTGTCGGTGCGACGTAAAGCCCCTAGCAAAAAAATGATATCATTTGACCGAGCTCGATAGCTGCAGTCGCTCAAGTGCGGCCAGTATCCAGTATTCGGGAGATAGTAGGTTCGAACCCCACTGTCGGCAGCCCTGAAGACGGTTTTCCGTGGTTTCCCAATTTCACACCAGGCAAATGCTGGGGCTGTACCTTAATTAAAGCCACGGACGATTCCTTCCCACTCCTAGCCCTTTCCTGTCCCATCGTCGCCATAAGACCTATCTGTTTCGGTGCGACGTAAAACAACTAGCAAAAAAATATTTTGAGAGCGTACAATGTTTTATTTGAATGTCACGGAGCGATGTGACAGGGATTTGTTTATTTTGCGTTGTGTGTCAATTTATGCAGATTGTAGGATTTAATGTTAGGATTATCCAGCTAGTTTCTTAATAATTTTTAGTGTTATAATATAAGCTTGTTGAGTGACGTCATGATATAAATGTATAGTACTGGAAATTATGACAATGTAAAGGTTTTTTCAGCGGCAATGAAGAAAGTACTAGCATAAAACAAAATAATTTAATTAAATAATTAGGGATTTTAAAGAAACCATTCGTCCGGGGTAGATAAAATTTGTTGTTAATTAAGGTTATGAGATTACATCATTTATTAATTTATTTAATTCAATGAAATCGTATTTGAGAATTAGCTTAAAATCAAGTGACTAACTGAAAATGTATTCTGGAAATCCTAGTTATAACTTTTGTTGTGTTCATTTTCGAATGACAACATGTAAATGAAATTGAACCTTACTATTCGGCGCTGTAGGAATGTATGTTTGTATGACGTACTTACGCACCCCTACGGTATAATGCATTTAAGGTTAATTTTCGTTTCCCCACCAACGTAGAACACAACGAAAATTGTTCTGATGGACTACATACCCACATATGGCTGGGAAGCGTGATCAGTCTTGCCGTGTATACCGACCTCCCGAAGGGTCGAACTGGTGGACTGTCAGATAAGCGGCAGCCGTGACTCGATCCCATGTATCGGGACAGGAACAACCCAGTAAAGGAATATTAAGTTGTAATAAGGGTCACCTTGTAATGACATATAATGATATGTAATTCTACTATACATTGTATTTTATGAATTCATTTTTTTTTTGCTAGGGGCTTTACGTCGCACCGACACAGATAGGTCTTATGGCGACGATAGGATAGGAAAGGCCTAGGAGTTGGAAGGAAGCGGCCGTGGCCTTAATTAAGGTACAGCCCCAGGATTTGCCTGGTGTGAAAATGGGAAACCACGGAAAACCATCTTCAGGGCTGTCGATAGTGGGATTCGAACCTACTATCTCCCGGATGCAAGCTCACAGCAGCGCGCCTCTACGCGCACGGCCAACTCGCCCGGTATTTTATGAATTCAGTAATGAAGGAAAAATTGTCTAGTAAACTAGAGTAAATCGTTTTAGTCAGGCGGTGAGCTTGTTTCACATGTTTACGAGCACGGACGTTTGTTATTGACAAACCAATGTTTAAGTAGAACGTACAAATGTACACGGCTTCGGCCGACAAAGGGAGCAAAGGCAGTATTCCAAGTGCAGGGATTTTCCAGCCAAGAACGAGAAGCAAAAGTGGAAAGTAAAAGATGGAGATGTTAGAGGCCAGCACTTAGCAGGGCAAATGGCTCGGAAACGCCCAAAACCCAGCCCCTAGGGTAGTGGGAAGGGACTGAACTTTGCTTTAATGTGGGTGGACAAAAACACGAATCCAAGACGACAGACAGGGATTATCGACAGTGAACTGGCACACAATTGTACGTAAGGTGCCGCAAGTAGGGGATTAGTGAGCAAGCTTCCGTCAGGCCAGAATAGTGATAGTTTGTATATAAAGTGTACAGTCTAGTTATCACCGTTCATCTTAATAAAAAGGCAGGATTTTTGTACTTCGTGTTCTTATTTCGGGATTTCCGGGGTCAAGTACGTACCTAATTTCCTCCGTACAGGACTGCTCAGCAGGAAGGACCGAACATCAAATTCATCGGTCGATGACAACCACAAGAACGTCTCACAGGAAAGTAGGTTACGGCAGACATACGTTTTGCTATCACGTCGTGTACCCCGATTTGACTTTCGAACAGAGTGAACTTGCCGGAATAACCCGAGTAAACCACGGCTTCGTAGGAAATTGTCCGTGAGAGAACCGCGGCTTCGCAGAAGATTGTCCGAATCGTGCTACCGCGTAGCTTTCGTTTCGAGTGCCGCGCATCGCAGAAGAGGAGCATTACTACTGAAGCCCAATAAGCCTGTTAGGGGAGAGTTAGCAGCCCAGCAACAGACGACGCTATCCGGTGGACGAAGCAGCACCACAGCCAACTACTCTTCCAGCCAAGCAGTGGGACACGATTGAAGACACAAGGTAAGCTGAGCTTCAATTCAAATGGCACGATAAGGGAGTTCAGTACCAGCAGACCAAGAAACTGAGATGCTCGAGGATGCAGAATCCGTAAGTATGAGTGGTCCTTATGTAACAGGAGTAGAAGGACATCGCCTGATTGGACGAGAGTTTGATATCAATTAGCCAGGCAGATTACGTGAATTTGTGGTGAATGTAGATGCCGCTGTTCGCATCATTACAGATGAGGATGAAGGATTATTTTTAAAATATATATTAAGAAAGATTACGGGCAAGGCCTGAGATAAATTATTGGTCAGACGTGATATAATTGATTGGGAGAATGCTAAACAGGCATTAAGGGAATACTATGGACATCAGGGAATGTTAGATTTGTATATATGTCAAATGTTCCAATCGGCACTGGAGCCTCGAGAAACAGTTGTAAATTGGGCACACAAATTAAAGATATTGTCAGCCTCTTTTCGAGAGGCAATACTCGAAGGCGAGTTGGAAGAAGATCGAGACGCGCAATTGAGAATTACCAGGAAAATCTGTGTAGCTAGTTTTGTGCAAGGGCTAGTCAACCCTCCAATACAAACCAGAGTACAGGCACATAGGACCATCACGTTTGAAAAGATGGTCGCCATTGCACGACAGGAAGAAACCGTGATATCGTCAAAGAAAACACGGGACAGCCTACAACACAAAGGTAACTCAGGGTTTGGCGAGAGCAGTCCGGAGCAGGATCAGAGAGCAGCACCAAAGTGACATTTCAAGCCAACACAAGCTAGTGTTAGGGTGGTCTGCTACAATTGTAATAAAGTAGGCCAGGTAGCAAGACACTGTAAGAATACAGGAACACAGGAGGCTCACACAACGCCGACCACTAATTGCAACATAAATACAGGAGGCACAAAAAGTAAGCTAATGTCGCTATTGTGGGAAGCCAGGGCACATTGAACGCGACTGTAGGAAGAAACAACCGAAGTACGCGAGGCAGTGCACATGATACGAACACGGCCAAACACCGGAGCAGGTGAGAACAGAACTTATTATCGTTGTGGCGGGAAAGGGCACATACAGGTGGACTGTCGAAAAGGTACACGCACCCCGGTGGTGTAAGCGGATAGCCGTAGGTGCTATTCATGTGGCGAGCAGGGCGATCTTCAAAAAACTGCCGGAGAGCCCAAGGCCAGCACACGGGCAATAGGGCCATGAAAAGCCAAGCACAAGGGGATAACGTAGGAGGCAGGGCCGTAAAATGCCGAGCCCAATGCAGTCATTGTGATAGGTGGTCACACCGGGCTAAGGACTGTTGGACCGGATAGGTGGTGGTGGTAAGCACGCCACAAAGAAAATGGGCCCTTAACAAGGGGACAGCTACAGAAACCCCCGGACTGAAAGGTACCAAGAGTCCCGACGTGCAAGGCACGGTGCTAATTCAGGTTGCGAACCACGGAAGGCCACTGAGACTCCTCATAGATACTGGGTCCGTTGTCAGCTTGGTGAAGAGGCAATTGGTACCCAAGGGCAGCCAGATTATCAGGGGCGAAACAATTAAATTAATGGGTGTTATTAAAGGGAGGACGCACACCCAGAATCGCTATTGGAAATACAAGTCACACATTTCATGTCGTAGGGAGAGACTTTCAATTAACACAGGATGGTATAGTTGGGGGAGACATCCTAACCGCGTAATTGATTATAGGGAGGGTCATGTCACCATTAAGATTCGGAAATACCCTATGGGGGCGGGAGGTGAAGCTAATCCGTCTCAAACCACGGACCCAGAAGTTCGTTGTTATTAAATAGACAGAAATCTACCGGCTGGGAATTATTGAGAGGAAAGAGGTGGCACCAGCACTTTACCTCACAGATTGCCTGACCAAATCTAAGCACTATGAAACGGTGGTTAGTATGAGAGATACCACTGAAGTAGAGGTGAGTTAACGCAGTCCGCGAGTGCACATACAGGAGGTAGAAAAGACCTGCGGAAGGTGGAGCAAAGTGGTGGAGTGGCAAACGGAGAACCGGCCACACAGAAGCCCCGATCGCAGCGGGTAATAGACTGTCTTCGAGTTTATCACCTCACGCAGGTACAAAAAGAAGGGATATACACTATATACTATCTGTGCCGAGTACAGTGATATCCTCCATCTTGAGGGAGACAAACTGTCATGCACTAATATATTGCAACATGAGATCCCCACGGCCCAGGATCAATCCCCGATTAATGTACGACCATACAGGCTTCCCGAAGCACAAAACGGTTAAATACAAGCCCAGTTAGATAAGATGATAAGTGATGAGATAATTACACCTAGCGTGCCACCCTGGAATGCCCCTTTACCCTGAGCGCCAAAGAAATTAGACGCTTCAGAGAAGCAGAAATGGAGAATAGTAATCGACTTCAAAAATTAAATGAGGCGACGATAGAGGTCAGTTTAACCCTCCAACTTATTTCGAAAGTATTGGATGCCCTTGGCAAAGCAAGATATTTCCCCACTTAGGATCTCGCGAGTGGTTATTACCAAGTGTTACTGAAACTTGAAGATAGGCCTAAGACTGTATTCTCTGCGCTAGGGCGCAATTATGAGATTAAAAAGATTCCAATGGGGCTGAAAAACTCGCCGGCCACGTTTATCAGTCTGATGAATGCTGTACTTACAGGAGTAAGATGTATCAATTGTTTGTGCTACCTCGATGACATGTTAGTGTATGTTAGCTCATTTCATGAGAACAATACGAGGTAAAGTAATGTATTCCAAAGGCTGAGAGAGAACTCGTTGAAGCTCCAACCGGGTAAGTGTGAGATTCTGCGAACCGAAGTAGTGTTCCTGGGACATGTGATCACAGACGATTGTGTCTTGCCAGACCCACTCAAGGTACAGGCCGTTAAGGAATTTCCGAAGCCAAACGCTAGCCATCAGATCAAGCAGTTCTGTGGACTGAGTGGGTACTACAGGAAGTTCATCCCCAACTATAGTAAAATAGCGAAGCCAGTATATCAATTAATAAAGAAGGACGTTCCCTTTGTCTGGGGAGACAAGCGTTTGAAACACTGAAGCAAAGACTAATTGAGGGACTGATACTGCAGTATCCAGATTTTGAAAAACTCTTCGTTGTTATTACTAGTGCAAGCAACGAGGCAGTTGGGGCAGTACTGTCACTTAGACCCGTTGGGAATGACCTTCCAATTGCCTACACAAGCAGAACGCTTAATAAGGCAAAATTAACTACAGCGTAACTGAGAAGGAATTGTTGTCAATAGTCTGGGCTGTGAAATATTTCAGGGGGTACTTGTTTTTGGAGGCATTTCACTGTAGTGGCAGACCACAAGTCATTGAAGTGGCCCTTCAATGTGCAGGATCCATCTTCACGCCTGCTGAAGTTCAGGCTGAAGCTGGCAGAATACGTCTTCGAGGTCGTATATAAGCAAGGAAACGGAACTGCAATGCCGATGCCCTAAGCAGAAATTCCACTGAAGCCAAGTGCCAGGCGCGAGTGGACAACTCAGCTAAGTACTAGCCTAGTGAAGAGGCGACCGTAGTGACTCAGACCTCAGACGAGAGTAGAGAGGAGGCACTGTCTTCAAAACCCGAGGATGCCACTGCAGAGTGACTTGAAGCAGAAAGTAGCGAGTTTTCCGAGGACGCTAACGCAAAGGAATTTTCGTCCGAGAATAACTAATCTGGGGAAGTGAATGAGTTAAACGAAGCCGAGAAATTGGTCGTCCTGAAAGAGTGTCGTGATTATTTGCTGGGATGTCACTAAGGAATTGCACGCACGTACACTAGCCTACGTGAGCGAGTTCAGTGGAAGGGCATGAAGTGGGACATTGAGCGCTATGCACGCACATATCCTCCCTGCCAAAAGAACAACGGGACTAGACCAGACGTCAGAGCAACCATGGTGATTACGGACACACCTAGCATTGTCTTTGAGGAGATATCCCAAGACGTAGTTGGCTCTCTTCCCGGTGATGGAGGCTGGAAACCGGTACATTCTGACATGCCAGGATCAGTTGTCGAAGTACCTCGTGGCGAGTGCCATGTCCAATGAAGAGGCACAAACTTTGGCACGGACGATAATCAGTAACATGATAAGTATATATGGGATACCAGAGCAGATTCTCACTGCCCAGGGCAATAATTTCATGAGTGATGTGTTCAAGGCGCTTTGTAAAATCCTGCGCATTCAGAAAACGCATACTGCGGCCTAGAGCACAATTACGGGGTTCACCCCGATGAATTCATTTTCGGAAGGAAACCAAATATCCCAGGTGCCCTGCAAAAGCCACCCGATGTGAGTAACAACGAATATCAGGACGTGGTGGAGGAACTGACCGCGCAGCTCAGGCTAATCACGAAGTTGCCAGGAAGACTTTAACTGAATGAAAAGAATTAGAGAAAGAACACTATGTTGAAAGACAACATGAGATCACATTTCAGGTAGGTGACAAGGTCCTCTTGCGCAATGATGCTTTGCGAAGGGGAAGATCCAAGAAGCTAAGCTTACCATTCGAAGGTCCCTACGAGGTAGTAGAATTTTCAGTGATGAATTGCGCCTTGTACCTTACAACTGAACAAAATGGGAAGAAGCGTTAAAGCAAATAAGAACCGTTTGAAACTGTATTTGTAGGTGAGCGGGATGGGAATTGGAAAGCAAAAGTATCTATAGCAAGGAAGTACAAGTCCTTAGAAAACAAAGAGAGTAAGCCGTAACTTTATGAAATGTGCATATCCCCATACTCCGTACAGGATGCGAAGCCGAGTTTCTGAGGAGCAGAACTTGACACGAGTTAGTGAATAAATAGGAACCCAGGTAGAAAGGTAATGAATATCCTGTCTTTACCTTGCAGGTTGACATAGGACGATGGCACAAATACTGGGATTTTTCCCATCGTAGTAACAGTGAGAGACTTGACATCACCCAGCTACGAAATAGCCGGCGAGGTGCTAGATGTCCAGGTGACACCATACGAGAGCACTCTTGGTACATACTTCGACAATCAGGGCGAGATACAATTATAACATACTGAATGGGCATTGAACTTGAATCAACTGAATGATGTATTACCCAATGTCAAAAGGTACAGACATTGGACACAAATAGTATGTACACAGCTAGAAAGAAACACTAATTTAACGTGTCAGCAAGACGTTAAAATGCTATGTGCACAGTTACAAAGAATTAAGGAATCAAAATAAATATTTACTCGTATTACTAAACCGATAGGGGAAATTGAAAACACTAAGGGAAAGCGAGGATTGATTAACGCAGTAGGTTCGATTGCAAAGGCATTGTTTGAAATATTCAGTCAGGATGATGCGGAAAAATTCCAGTAAAAATCAGTGAATTAGAACAAGAGTAACCATCAATCATGAAAATTTCAAAAGAACAAATGATATTAAAATCTACAATGCAATCTATGTACAGCACCATTTATAATGTCACCTCAAACGAACAGAGATTAACTCAGAATATTGGAGAAAATGGATCTTATCTTGTCAATGGCACACTTCGGATTATAGAAGCAATTAGGCTAGCCGAATTAGAAAATTCAATAAATAGACATTTGATTGAGACTGATGGCCTTCTCATACACCTGTATGAGAATTACAGTGTTGTCAGGTATGATGAATGCACAAGTAAGAGTCATTCAAGTGCAGATAATTTCTCCGTATAACATCATTAAGGGTTATAAGAAAGCTCAGGGAGATTTCTCTAGAAGATTATTTTTGCCATTTGATTTAAAACCAGCTTATGGTTACTTGATCTACAAGGTAGGCACGGTGGAAGTGTTCACAAATAAGAATTACTTAGCGTATATTATAAGGACAGCCCTTAGTGATAAAGTGACTTGTACGCTGTATCTCATGATCCCATTCCCCACGTATATGAAAAGTAACCCACATCACTTTGTTTATATTCAGGAAACAAAGGACTATATCCTTTTGGACAAGGAAAAACAAACGCATGTTCAATTGGATAAGGTGCAGTTAAAGCAGTGTAAAATAGTAACACCCACTTGGAAAACGCGACATGCTAAATTCCACATTAATACGGTGCCTGCCGAATACAGTTGTGCGATAAACCTACTCAGCAGAGTTAATCGGGTTCCATACAATTGTGACAAAAGAGTACTCCCGTACAGCAGCTTGTGTGGATACCCATCAGAGAAAATAAGTATATATATATGTATCCCCAGAAGAAACCAAGGTAACATGTATGTGTAAGGATACCACCAGTGATATAAGGTTAGCAGGCACCGGTATTCTTGTGTTAAATACAGGCTGTAAAATATATTGCGCGCATAGTAAAATACATGATGTAGGTGAAGTAAACACTACGCAGAGTAAGATTTCATACCAGAAGTGACACTTGCTTATGACTGCTGTGAACATATAGGTAGTGACATTAAATTAGAACAGTGCATGAAATTGGTAAGTTGTCGTTGAACAACCTTTTGAATCATATTGATGAATTAAAGTTGGCCACCCATAAGACAGATGACGTGGAGGGAATGGTGAAACAGAAAGGAAAGAAATACTCAGACAGTTAATGTCTCAAAACGTTAATGCAAATAAACATATTATTTGGATTGTTATTAGTA
This sequence comes from Anabrus simplex, assembly GCF_040414725.1. Classification (NCBI taxonomy): domain Eukaryota; kingdom Metazoa; phylum Arthropoda; class Insecta; order Orthoptera; family Tettigoniidae; genus Anabrus; species Anabrus simplex. The sequence continues at coordinate 186,335,709 of NC_090266.1, forward strand.
TTATAGGTTTAATTTTAGGGTGTTATTGCTGTCCCAAAGTAAAGTTTCCAGCAAAGAGATGGTTCGATGGTGCATGGGCGCATTGCCCAAATATTTGCATAAAGCAAACGGTAATTACAAAGGGAGGCAAGGTTAAGACGTCAGACGAAGATTTAACGATACTCCAACATCCCAGGCGGACCCGAGGACTCTCGGAGATGTCTGAGGAAATCACAGAATTACACTCCAGGCCTGCTGAGGAACGCCCTAGTACGCCTGCGAGGTTCATAGAATCAGCAGAAATAAATACAAGTATTGGCCAGGTTAGAGAACAACCTTCACCTTCAGCACAGAGTGTGGCTGTTTCTAGCCGAGTGCAGCCCTTGTAAGGCAGACCCTCCTATGAGGGTGGGTGGCATCTGCCACGTGTAGGTAACTGGTGGAGGATAGTGTTATGTGTGGGGTGTGAGTGGCAGGGATGTTGGGTACAACACAAACACCCAGCCCCCGAGCCACTGGAATTAACCTATGAAGATTAAAATCCCCGACCCGGCCGGGAATCTAACTCGGGACCCTCTGAACCCAAGGCCAATACGCTGACCATTCCGCCAACGAGTCGGACGCAGTAGGGTGTAGATAGTACAGGACAGAAATGGACGCAACGTAGGATTACTTCCATTTCTTCCCTAAGAGGGGAGATGTCGTGTATTCCGACCTCGCCAAGGGTCGAACCGGTGGGCTGTCAGATAAGCGACAGCCGGGACTCGATCCCAGAGTATCGGGACAGGAACAACGCGATATAGGAATATTAAGTTATAATAAGGGTCACCTTGTAATGACATATAATGATATGTAATTCTAGTATACTTTGTATTTTATGAATTCAGTAATGAAGGCAAAATTGTCTAGTAAACTAGAGTAAATCGTTTTAGTCAGGCGGTGAGCTTGTTTCACATGTTTACTAGCACGGATGTTTCTTATTGACAAACCAATGTTTAGGTAGACCGTACAAGTGTACTTGGCTTCGGCCGACAAAGGGAGCAAAGGCAGTATTCCCAGAGCAGGGATTTACCAGCCAAGAAAGAGAAGAAAGAATGCTAAGTAAGAGATGTAGATGTTTGTGTCCAGAGGACCATCAGAGGGCAGCACTTAGCAGGGCAAATGGCTCGGAAACGCCAAAAACCCAGCCCTTATGGTAGTGGAAAAGGACTGATTTTTGCTTTAATGTGAGTGGATAAAAACGCGAATCCAAAAAGGCAGACAGGGATTCTCGACAGTGAACTGGCACACAGTTGTATTAAGGTGCCGTAAGGCAGGGTTTGAATTGCGCGTAGAGTAGGAGATTAGTGAGCAAGCTCCCGTCAGGCCAGAATAGTAATAGGTTGTATATATTGTATATAGTCTAGTTATCATCGTACTTCTAAATAAAAGGGCAGCATTTTTGTACTTTATGTTCTTATTTCGGGAGTTCCGGGGCCAAGTACGTACTTAATTACTTCCCTACAGGACGGCTCGGCTGGAAGGACCGTACTTCAACTTTATCGGTCGATGACAACCACAAGAACGTCCCACAGGACAGGTAGGTGGCAACAGCCTTAAGGAGAATAATGGATAGGAAGAGCATTGTGGGATACAAGGTTTTGCCGGTGCAGTGACGATATGATCATAAGAACATTACCTACTACCAAGGACTACCTGAAATTCTGTTGAAGATGTACTGTTTCAACCAGATGTCCGGCTCTATGGCTAAATGGTTAGCGTGTTGGCCTTAGGTCACAGGGGTCTCGGGTTAGATTCCCGGCAGGGCCTGGAATTTGAACGCTAATTGGTTAATTCCCCTGCCACGGAGTTTGGGTGTATGTGTCGTCTTCATCATCATACCATCCTCATCACGACGTGCAGGTCGCCTACGGGAGTCAAATCAAAAGACCTGCGTCTGGCGAGCCGAACTTGTCCTCGGACTCTGCCGGCACTGAAAGCTATACGCCATTTCATTTCATTTTGTTTCAACCAGATAAAAATGGATTCATCAAATGGACCTTGTAGTGACACCATGATGTGCTAAATGTGTTCCCGTCACCGGGTTGGTAAAGAAGCGGACCATCGCTAATTCTGGTACTACAATTGTTTTTATAACAAATCGGGTGCATTTTACCATGCCTAAGAAACCAACTAATTTGCGAAAATCATGAATTTTCTCAATTTCTCTGGAATAAGAATTTATCATAATTTTGAAGTGTCACTAAAGTAATGGTATGTTAGCCATGTATATGACGTCACGTATCACATGGTTAACATACCTACATGACGACACACATAAATAGCAAAATGTCAAATACGTACTGAATATAAATTAGGGTAAAGGAGTTTTAATACAATTACATTTCACTTATAATCTTCTAAAATACTACCTTAACACCGGATAGTCGTGCATAAATACTGATAATCCGCCACATATTTAGAACAGTCCAATTTTAAACACATGGAAGCTAATTGTAATTACGATTTTCGTACGTAATACTGTCAGAAAGGACTATAGATTACGAACAGCACTTCTAAATCACTCGGTAAAACGAATTAAATTGTAATACGATACTCACAATGGCCTGGACGTTTGAATTCTTGTATATTTCTTGTTGAAATATAATTGGCCATTTTTCGCCCCCAATGGAAAATTACTCTTAAAACACTCTCTCTTTTCACTTCATATGCACTATAAATGAATTTAACATCACATGGTTACGTAAAGCTAGCTAAACAATTACAAATAAATGAAAATATGAGGTGAACAATAATTGATAGGGAATCTGCCACCTGCACGACTGCCCTAAATGCAGATAATTGATTGATTGACTGATTGATTGATTGGTTGATTTATTGATTTATTTATTTATTTATTTATTTATTTATTTATTTATTTATTTATTTATTTATTGATTAATATTTACATGACAATTCCACAAAGTTTTAATTCCAACACCGCATATGGACTAACCACGTTTTCGAACTGTCAAATCTTCAAAATCTGAAAAAGTAACAGACATGCGTGAAAGAGTATCGACAGAAGTACCAACAGTATTCAAAAACACACTGGCTGTTTTCGTGGTATTTCAATTATTTTTATTAGAGTGTATTTTGACGACCCAATTTATGACGCAAATAAATATTTGCCAACTGCTGATTTTAAAACATGTGTAACTACTCGTGATGTCACGGAAGATGTGTTGTTCCTAGTGAATTACTAATTAATAAAATTCGCCGCGCTTGCGGAATAGTGAAAATGTGGCTAGTGACAAAGGCAATGTGCTTGTGGCTAGCAACCAGGGCGACAGCAGCGCATTCTGCGTTCGATGGTGATGGAAAGGTAAATTAAGTATGAATGAAGTACTGAGCTGAGGGCAAGCAAAGGGGGTTAGGGTTCTAGCACTTCATAAGGCGATAGGAGCGCATTGTATACCGTGGCGAAAAGGTAAATTAATTAAGGAGTACCTGGTGGGTTGGCCGTGCGGTTAGGGGCACGCAGCTGTGAGCTTGCATCTGGGAGATAGTGGGTTCGAACCCCACAGTCAGCAGCCCTGAAGATGTTTTTCCGTGGATTCCCCATTTTCACAGCAGGCAAATGGCGGGGGGGGGTGTGCCCTAATTAAGGCCACGGCCGCTTCCTTCCCACTCTTAGGCATTTCCTATCCCATCGTCACCATTAGACCTATCTGTGTTGGTACAACGTACAGCAAATTGCATACATACAACATCATTATAGACCGTTATGCCTTTCCGCGTTCACTCTGCAAGCCTCTGAAATTACTGAACGTCGCCATAATCCTCTATTTGGAACTAGTGCTATGGCCTCATTTAGTTCTATACCGCTTATCTTTAAATCGTTAGAGGATGAGTCTAACCATCGTCATCTTGGTCTCCCTCTACTTCTCTTACCCTCCATAACAGAGTCCATTATTCTCCTCGGTAACCTATCCTCCTCCATTCGCCTCACATGACGCCACCACCGAAGTCGGTTTATGCGTACAGCTTCGTCCATCGAGTTCATTCGTAACTTAGCATTTATCTGCTCATTCTGAGACCCTCCTGCTATTGTTCCCGCATGTTTGTACCAGCAATCATTCTCGCTACTTTCATGTCTGTTACTTCTAACTTGTAAAAAGAAAAAAATAATATGTTAACGAAGTATGGTCTGGGGCGAAAGTAGCCAACCTCGAATAAGTATGTATCCTCGGGGAGATGCATTCCATGTGCGAGGTACCCTCCGAATGACCGTCTATTTATTCATTACCACTGTATGTTATTTATTTGGCTTTGTGCGGAGGCTGTGTTGTGAAGTATAGCGATTTCGCGGTTGATTATAAGAACAATTCGAGTAATTTGATAGTTTCATGAACATCGCCAACTGCTTTCAAGTAGCAGAGTTTGTGAATTTGTGGATATAACGTTCAATTCATTGCGAACACCAATCACATAGTTTTTTCGTTGTCGCAGAGTTCAAAGCGAAGGCCTATGTCGTTGGTTTGTTAGTGGATGGAAAAACACTTTTTTTGCTGTTTCAAAACTGAATGGTACCATGTAGGTTACTCTGCGGTCCTGTGGTGTCTTCTACCGAAATCTCTGTGCCCTATTTTGAAGCTCGAGTTCAGTTTTTCTGGGAAGACTATCGTCGATTGGAGATACCGTTAGTCGTGTGTGGTGTGGGTGGACGCTAACAAGACAAGAAAAATTAGGTGGCTGGATATAGTTGTCGAAATTTGTATATGAATTTGTACATGGTAATACTGGATTTACAGTAGAATGTTCAACTAGTAGTATTTCTTGTAATAGTTTCCTTCCATGGAATTGCTTGTTGTTCTTATGGTTGTTGTAGTTGTTGTTGTGTAATTATGTTCTAACATTACTGGATTGTCACCGGCATATTTCCCAACTGCGACGTATTTGATAATAATAATAATTTAAAATTGATGAAATGAAATTTGGTAAATCGAAGTATCACAGAGGCAGGCACAAGTTCAGTGGTGTTTTGGTAGGGATGTGCGCTACTGAAGCCTGGAATCGAGAATGTCAACTCCATCAACTCCGAACACTGGGGTGACTTCAAGCTAACCTGCCGCTTATTGCAGGGCCGCGCGCATTGCGAAGTTCGGGAAGATAACATGAATAATAGATTAGATCAGATTTATTTTTCGTGGCAAGGTTAGGACCATTTGGCCCTCTCTTCCATCTAACCATATTATGAGATACAATGTGAGCATAATTTTATTTTCATTGTGGGATACTGAGTATTGTAGAATGAATTATCGTTAACGAAGACGACGAGCGTAATGGTGTAGTCAACGAGTATAAGGAGCTACACTAGGTAGTGTCCGTACCAATAGACCACGGACATTGAATTTCATGCCTTCATTTGTCGAGATAAGGAAAATGGTGAAGGCATATTGATGGCAAATCGTTATGAATTTAACATAGCTAAAAGCATGAAAGATGAGAACAAACCTAATATGGATAAAGCCATGAAATACAAACAAAATTCTAGTATTCTAACATAGGCTGCACAAAACCATAAAAAAAAACACAGTGAACTTAGCCTTAACCAAACCCTCCAGTGATGACTTCCATACATGTTGGTGGCTGTGCAGTGTCCAATAAATTCAACCGCGACAATGAACACCATGCATTTCGTCCCATAAATGAAGTTGCGTGAATGAACCATACAATACGAATGACGTCCAACTTATCATTCGCACATGTTCCACATGGCGCAGTAGCGGCGATTGGGAATTAAAAGTGGGGGGCGGGGGGGGGGGGTGAAATGTACAGACCACAAAAAGTACATGGGTTAGTGGGATATACCGGGCGGGGGAGGGGGGGAGGGAGGAAGACGGCGTGGTGTAGCATGTAAACTGAAAAAAAAACTCCAAAGTGGGATTTATTTCTGCTCACTGAGCTAATTTCCACAGAGAGGTAAATGTTTTACCAACTTAAGTGTGGCAATCATTTGAGATTCTTATTCAATAATAGACTATACAATAAAAATTTCACCAAAGGAACAATATATACATCTATTACAATTAAATAGAAGTACAGCGTGATTATGCAATTGAAATCATTTAGTATTTGACTAGGCCTGTACACCAAGAAACTAATAGACAGTAAAGAGACTTCTAGACGGACGAATGTGCGCGGCAAGTCGGTGAATCATACCTCAGTGTCCATGATCTTGGCAAAATATTATACCCCAGGTACCCTTTCTCACAGCATATGCAAAGTCCCCACTACTTGCTGTGGCGCTATGCAAATCAGTTAGCCGCGACGAGCGATATTTTGTGCGTATTTCCGCTAATAATTAACGAAAATAAAGTAAAGAATTAGCTGATAAGAAAACAGGGCTTGTACAAAGTGCTTTCATAAAAAAATACTCCTATATTCCTAGTTTCAGACGGCTAAAATGGAATAATTTTTTCTTCCCTCGCCCCCCTTTGTCGCCGCTACTGCAACATGGGATAGTAAGACCCTCTGAACGTGACCAGGTTCTTCCCGCGCTCTTTCCACATTCTGGTGGGGTTACGGGTGCAGACTGTGTAGGCCTAATGTTGACAGCGTATTCATTTTTACTGTGAGTGCTGTCATCTGGAGAGACTTTCCATTGAACTGGTTGTCATGAATATGTAATTTAAATCCAATCTGGCGAGTATTGAAGAGTATTCTCTCAGAATATATTATTCAATTTTGTTTACAATTTGATGTACGTCGCACCGACACAGACAGGTTTATGGCGATGATGGGACAGGAAAGGGCTAGGAGTGGGAAGGAAGCGGCCGTGGCCTTAATTAAGGTACAGCCCCAGCATTTGCCTGGTGTGAAAATGGGAAACCACAGAAAACCATCTTCAGGTCTGCCGAAAGTGGGGTTCGAACCCACCATCTCCCGAATGCAAGCTCACAGCTGTGGGACCCTAAAAGCACGGCCAATTGTTCGGTGAAGAAATATTTTGAAGAGGGGAATATGGAATGAAAAATTTGGTCAGTGGAAGACAGGTTTCATCACCGTGATTAATTACTTCATTTTTCGTACTGAAGTAAACAAAACGGGATTAGACTGCCTTTAGAAAACGGTCTCTAGTGATCAGCTGCAAAATCTATCGAGAACTGCTAGGACTGCACTTCGTAGGAAGGAGGGAGATTGTGCATTAGTTAACAAATGTGTTTCCAGCTTCGGCTTCCAGGAATTCATCTTCCTTTAAGAGTACGGTAGGAGTAACTATCCCAGTACGTACGTTCACTTCACCTACTGAAAGCGAGAGTAACTTGGACACTTCGGAGTGGGCGAGTAATTTCCTCCGTATCCATATGTTTTACTACCAGTTACCCGCGGCATCCCTCGCGTGGATTTCGTAACTTCATAAAAGTAGTCGTTCCTCAATATTGCACTAAGACATTATCTGAAAATGACATAAAGTATAAAAACTCGCCGAAAAATTGATTTTCATTTACCCCAGAGACTCTTTGTAAACCCCGTATGTGGTATCTGGGGCTAAGATGACCATGCGAAATAGAAGTGTACATGTGAGGAACACTCTTCTCTCAAGTCGAAATCAACAAAAAATACACGTTTTTTATTTATAAAGGAGATTCCAAATACCTCCTTCCACGTCTGTAACATCTTCAGTTTTTTGGATTTAACCACTTTAACAGTCCTTTTCTCACAAACAAAGCAAAGAAATTCATTTTTCTCCATTTTAAAGGAGATTCCAAATACCAGTTTTCACGCCTGTGACATCTTCAGTTTTTGAGATATAACTAGTCTCGTGTTCCTGAATTTTTGAATGACTTTCCGAATACCAAGTTTCCTGTCCGTAACATCTTAAAATTTTGACATATGCTGTGTGTATAGCGGTACTCATTTTTAAAATGCATCCGCTTTTTCAATTCTTTTCAGTCCCTTAAGTGGATTTTCCGAAAACAAAAATACACGTTTTTTATTTTTAAAGGAGATTCCGATCACGAGTTTTCACTTCTGTAACATCTACAGTATTTTAGGTATAACTATCCTCATAAAAAGAATAATACAACTTCTCCTTCACTTTCTTCCACCACTCACATGGACTTTCCGAAAACGGAATATACGTGTTTCTTTATTTTTAAAAGAGATTCAGAATACCAAGTTTAACTTCCGTATTATATCAGTTTTTGAGATATAAGTATCATCTTACAAAGAATTCAACACATTTTTCAATTCATTCACCCCCACTCCCACCTTAAGTGGGTTTACCGAAAACAAATACATATGTGTTTCTTTACTTTGAAAGAAGATTCCAAATACAAATTTTCATGTCTGTAACATCTTCAGTTTTTGAGATATAAGTACCCTCTTAAACAGAATTTAACACCTCCTTTACTTATATACCTTTTAAGTCGATTGCCCGAAAATAAAAAATAGTGTTTCTTTAATGGTAAAGGATACCAAATACCATTTTCACGTCCCTAACATCTTTACCTTTTAGAGATATAAGTATCCTCATACAAATATTCAATTAATTTTCCAATTCTTTCACCCCCACTTAATTGGATTTTCCGAAATCAAAGGAATATGTATTTCCTTACTTTTAAAAGAGATTCCAAATACCAATTTTCACGTCTGTAACATCTTTAGTTTTTGAGGTATAAGTAACCTCATACAAATAATTCAACTAACTTTTCAATTTTTTCATCCCCCCTCAAGTGAATTTTCGAAAAAAATACGCATTTATTCATTTTTAAAGGAGATTCCAATAATCAATTCAACCCACTTTTCAGTCCTTTTTACACGCTCCCCCAAGTGGTTTTTCCGAAAAACAAAAAACAAAACAAATAGCCGTGCGGTTATGAGCGCGCAGCTGTGAGCTTGCACCCGGGAGATAGTGGGTTCGAAACCCACTGTCGGCAGCCCTGAAAATGGTTTTTCGTGGTTTTCCATTTTCACTCCAGGCAAATGCTGGGGCTTTTCCTTAATTAAGGCCACCTCCGCTTCCTTCCCATTCCTAGGCCTTTCCTATTCCATCGTCGCCATAAGACCTATCTGTGTCGTTGCGACGTAAAGCAACTAGCAAAAAAATACGTATTTCTTTTTCTTTACTTTTGAAAGGGATTAAAAATAATAAGTTTTTAGATACACTGCAGATATGCTCGTTCTAAAAATTCACCTACATTTTTAGTTACATTACTACTTTTCTTTATATTTACGGGAGATTCCAAATATCAGTCTTCACGTCTGTAATATGTTACGTTTCTGACATATACTGTAGATATATTCTTTCTAAAAATTCACCCCAATTGTCATTCCTGTTCACCCCCATTAATTTTATTTTCCAAAAACTCAAACTACGTGTTTCTTTATTTTTAATGGAAATTACCAATACCAATTTTCATGCCTGTAACATCTTCAGTTTTTGAGATATAAGTATTTTCATAAAATGTATTCAACCCACTTTTCACCTTTTTCACTCACCTTAATGGGATTTTCCGAAAACAAATTATGTGTTTCCTTGTTTTTAAAAGAGATTCCAAATACCAGTTTTTACGTCTGTAAACTTTTAAGTTTTTGAGGTATAGATATACTCATTTTAACAGTTCACTCCCTATTTTGACCCTTTTAGCGTCTGAATATCCAAAACTCCTTCCTTAGTCAGCATCTCCACTCTAATACGAATGTATTCCCAAAATTTCATACCTTTATGTCCAGTAGTTTTGGCTCGGCGATGATGAGTCAGTCAGTCAGTCAGTCAGTCAGTCAGTCAGTCAGTCAGTCAGTCAGTCAGTCAGTCAGTCAGTCAGTCAGTCAGTCAGTCAGTCAGTCAGTCAGTCAGTCAGGCAGGACATGTTATTTTATAAATATTTCCCAGTTTTTATTCAGACGGCTACGAAATGGACACATAATCGATTTCTTCAAAGCACTCTTCAATAATATAGTGCATGACCTTGACATTCCCTTAGTGATTGAAGACATACTGTTCATTGTTTCCTAGGGTCATACAAGTTCAAGGTTATGTAATGATCGCATAGTGACATTAACTCCGGACAACATTCTCTTTGACAGAGCGAGTTGGCTTCACTTTTGGATGCGTGTAGCTGACATTTTGCATTCGGGAGATAGTGAGTTCGAACCTCACTGTCGACAGCCCTGAAGATGGTTTCCCGTGATTTTTTCATTCAAGGGGTTGTACCTTAAGGAAAGCCACGGTCGCATCGTTTCCAGTCTTGGCCCTGTCCTACTCCAACGTCACCATAAGACCACTCTGAGTCGAAACGACGAAAAAAATAACAGACAAAAACAAAAACTACATGGCGACGAAGGGCTAGAAAAGGCTTAGGAGTGGGAATGAAGCGGCCGCGGCCTTAATTAAGGTACAGCTTGGTGTGAAAATGGGAAACTGCAAGAAACCATCTTCAGAGCTGCCAACAGTGGGGTTCGAACCCACTATCTCTCGGATGCAAGCTCACAGATGCGTGTCCCTAACCGCACGGCTGATAACATATTATGGCGTATTTTGATTTAATAAGATTCTATAAAAAACGTAATTAAATTCATTTAGTATTTTAACGCAATAATACAGAGTTTCTTTGCGAGATTCACGTATATTTGTCAATTTATTGATATTTAAGGGCTTCGTTTATGTAAGTTATTTCACTTCTTTTGAATGTCACAGAAAATCATTGATATTTTATGAGATATTGTGCGGGTTAAATTTATCGCTTATCTGGCAAGCTTCTCTTGAAATAAAGAAACCTACACTCTACATCGACATAATGTATAATGCCTTAATTCGAGGTGGCATTTTCCTTGGGATTTCAAAGAATTTTATCCTTAAGAATATTACTTTACAAAATTCTTGATTTACTGTTTCATGATGCTCGAAGCAGAGCTTAAATTCGGTAATCAGGGGTAGAGAATTGTAAGATTTTAATAATTGAAATTCGTAATAATGTACACTTTACATTCTTGCAGTAGTTCAATAATAATAATAATAATAATAATAATAATAATAATAATAATAATAATAATAATAATAATAATAATAATAATAATAATAATAATAATAATCTCTGTATGTTAGGTCATCAGCCCAGAGGCTGGTTGGATCCTCAAATAGCACCACCAAAGGTTATGCGGTTATAAGGAAACCGCAAAACCAAGGGCAGCACCAAAATGAGGCGTACTAGGCAAGACGAGGAGTGAGGTAGTTTGCCATTGCTTTCCTCACTGGGTCAGAAAGTTCTATTGCAGCACGACTGACTCTAAGAACAACACCTTTCATAACACTCAGATGCACTAGTCGTGCTCTGAATGTCAATACTCAGCACCACCCATACCCCAGCAGCTTCCATATTGTCACAGCCATGGATGAGACTGGGACTTCGGTGAAAGCTACACTTTACTCTGGCCTGTGCCAAGGGATGGATACAAAAGTACTGTATCCATCAAGAAATGGCAGCAGGCAACATAATAATAATAATAATAATAATAATAATAATAATAATAATAATAATAATAATAATAATAATAATAATAATAATAATAATATTCTTTTACATTCCACAAACTACTTCTACTGTTTTCGGAAACGCCATGTCAAAAAGCAAAATGAATATATTCAATCTGAGCCTTCAGAGCAAACTATTAGACTATACAAAGTAGTTGTTTCTTTCAAAAATGTACAATTCATATCAAGAAAAACAGTGTGAATACAAATCTAAAGTACACCTAAGGGAGAAGGAAGTATGTGTTAGTCTCTACTTCCAGAAAAAGTTGCCAGGGTATGACTAAAACTTAAATTGTGTGTAGAAGAGGACATAGCGAATAAACAGCCACATGAATTGATGAATAAATTAATGGAAGATAGGGACTGATTGATAGGTTGAACAATTCACTGATAGACTTAGGGAGATAATGAAAGGACGGTTGAGCAGAGTAAAATACTGCCTAAAGTGAGAAAAAGTCATTAATAATATTCTGAGCACTAAGTCCGCTTAGAACATCACTTCATAAACGCTGTACAAATCAAAGTGGACGAACCATACATAAAAGCCACTGTATTTCTGGGTCACCGCATGTTATGGGTTTCGGCTGCCAACATTGACAGTTCATGTTATTTAAGGCCAGTTTTATCGCCTGCTAGTAAAGAACGGGTAGCTCTTCCTCCATGTAAAACGTTATTTCCGTTAGAACACTCCCGGGTAGCGCTATCGGCAGCGTAAACCTTAGCTATGGATGGATAAATTATCGGCCACTTCAAGAGTCAGATAAGAATTCACCTACCAGGTAAGTCGTGAGAGCTGAACATTATTAGCTGTAGTTTGTCTGCCATACAACTTGTCTTAGTTCAGTATGTTCATAAAAACGTGATACCATAACAGTGATCGGTATCATATTGCAGGGTTTTAATCACGAATGCTTCCCTTGACGTATTATCATTATTATTATTATTATTATTATTATTTTTTTGCTAGTTGCTTTACGTCGCAACGACACAGATAGGTCTTATGGCGACGATGGGACAGGAAAGGGCTAGGAGTGGGAAGGAAGCGGCCGTGGCCTTAATTAAGGTACAGCCCCAGCATTTGCCTGGTGTGAAAATGGGAAACCACGGAAAACCATTTTCAGGGCTGCCGACAGTGGGATTCGAACCTACTATCTCCCGAATACTGGATACTGGCCGCAATTAAGCGACTGCAGCTATCGAGCTCGGTATTTTTATTATTATTATTATTATTATTATTATTATTATTATTATTATTATTATTATTATTATTATTATTATTACGTGACCTACGGACTCCCCTGTATACTCCCCTACTGTATACTACGCCCAATTTAGCCCTACCTCTCGGAATTTGATTTAGTAAATTTCATTTTCCAAAAGGTATTTACTTGTGCATAAAAACGATAGCAATAGAATATCTACTAAACTAACCAAAGTACTTTAGCCGCATGCGATTTTTTAACGATTGTTTCTTTTTCACAGTTTCATTTGTTCACTACTGTTTGCAGTACCCAGAAATCCATCTAAAACACTATTATATAAAATTACAAAACAGTACGTTAAGATGATTCAGAAATATTTTAAGATCACATAATCAAATGCTGTAGCTCTGCAGCCCCCAAGGACGTTGGCCGGCCAAGGTAACTGCTGCTCAGCCCCACGCCCTGCAAATATTGAAGTGTCTCATGGTCAATGTGACGACTCCTTCAGCCATATTACTAGGTATTTTCGATCAGGCTCGTTGCCGTCATATCAGATAGCTCCTCAGTTGACGAGCAACCCTTAGCTCATGGATAAAATTCATGGTATAGCTGGGAATCGAACCTGGGGCCTAGGGCTAAAAAGTCAGTCCACCCCGACACCGACAGTATTTTAACTAACTAACGTCAAAATAATGAAAATCTGCCTTTGACCAACCTTCTCGCCCCATCATATTAGCCGATTCAAATGATATCCTGGTCTCAGGAGCAAAGACTCAGCTATATACTTGACAGTCATGCCAACTAAACTATCGAGAATACAACGCTGCTATATCAATGAAAGATTCTTCGAGTAGGGTAACCACTCCAACACAGAGCTCCGCAATTATCTGAAACCGAAAACGTAATTTTCGATATTAGATTGGAATAAGAAACGGCAGGACTTTCTTAAACAAGAAATTCCGGACGAAGAAAAATGTTCTTGATTTTAGTAAGGAAAATTAGGACAGGGACTTGAGAAAAAATACGCTGGGTGCTTCTTGCTTAACATCAAGGAAATAACGTAGAGTTTTCATTGAAACGAAAACAAAAACAAAACAAAACGGATATTTAAGAGCTAAAACGAGAAAACGATCAATCAAAATCTTTGCATTCTTCTTCAAGAAAAGTTAATATCACAGTTTTTCGAATATTAATAATAATAATACATAATAATAATGTTATTGATTGTACTTCCCACCGATTACGTTTATGGTTTTCGGAGACGTTGAAGTACCGGAATTGAAGTCTAGAGGAGTGCTTTTACGTGCCACCTAACGACACGAGGCTGGCATATTTAAGCAACTTTCAATACCATCGAAGCCGCCAACTTGAGCTCTACCGTATTAGCTGCTCAGCCCGGCTCCTGAATACGCAATTAGCGAGAAGTAAGGGGAGAAATTGAAAATAAAATAGCCTTTTCTTCTTTAACACGACGACCGTCATATCTCATATCCCAAAATATCATTGAGTCTCCCAGGGACGGAGAAGGCCGTAGAGCTGCAAATACAAGGTCGCCTCCGGGTACTCTCTCAAGCTTCAAGAAGAGGACTACTGAGAGTTTCAGTGGTAAGTTCTTGATGCGACCGTCGAATCCCAAACGCGCTCGATGGGACTGACGTCTGGCGATCTCGTAGGCCAGTTCAGCGCTGACACATCTAGGTGCTCTCTGAGCCATGTAGTATTAGTGTGCGATGTGTGCACGCTGTTATTATGGCGAACGAGATTGATAGTGAGGGCTTGGATGGTTGGCAAGCCTACACTTCCTTAGGAACTGCGAATACTCCTCCAACTCCATTCTGGATGAGACCTGAAGTAGTTCTTCTACTCCAGGGACATTCATTCACTCTCAACAGGCCAAACTGATCCTTCCATTCCGTGTCTTTGCTACACTGTCTTTTGGTGATTAGCGCGTGCTTTCAAGCGTCTATAGCGACACCCTTGCACCCTCGTTCGTTGCAAGAACCTTTCCATCACACCGAATAACTGATTCTGAAAATTCCTGAGTCGTTACGAGGTATTTGAGGCAGAAAACCACTCGTAGTTTTCAATGTTCTGGCGTAAGTGCTTCCTTCCTAGCGGGCTTGCGATCGTGGATATCAGCAATATGGAAACGATGGCGACCTGACATCGGGCTCATTAGTATATTGAGATTTCTTGTAATCGCTATAGCTGAGAGGAATGGATTCCTATTGCTGGCTTCCACAATGACCCTATCCTGCACTCTTGGGGGTCTTCCTTGCGCTTTCCAGCTTTGACGTGCCTTGAGACCTCCCATGCCCTTTTCTCTGAATTGTCCTTATCCCTAGCCTCACAGTTTCTTCTGAGTAATCAACTACTTAGGAAATATTAGTGGTTGGGCAGTAGCATTTCCCCATATGAATATTGCGGCACCTAGGTCCCTTGGGTGTACAGGGTGTGGCACAAAATTGTTTGGAAATATATCAGTCTAACATTTCTCCTGCTGTAAACATCAATTGAAATAACTCCACACACAAGTGGGTTATTGACCAACACCCTGCGAATAACTTGCCACGTCAACGCTAGGTAATGCCAGTATCTCGTCTCTTATTTTATCACCTCGATTATGTCCCATCATTTCCATAAATTTACAATGTTAGCTCCCCAAAGAAGGGTAAAATCGAACATTATTTCACGAATTAGTTATTGTATAACTTAAACTATAGATTCAATTCTTAGTGTATTATAGGCTATTTATTGGCAATGTTCAACTCAGAGAAAATATAATTATTACTTGCTGTACACAACGATTACGTACAGTAATACCTAAAGGCACTGTTAGGGCCAGAGGTTAATTCAAAATAAAGTAGGGCTAATCAAGAAACAAGTTTCATGTTCTTGGTAGTTTCATTACAAAGAAGGTCAAATTCATCAAGCCGCACGCAGAGAAAAGTAAAGACTCTAGAAAAGAATCTGAGATTTTTCCATTGTCTAACGTGAACGTATAGCAAGAGTAATGACGCAGTGGTGACAAACGCTGCAGGATGTATTTACTATACCAGTAGTGTAACCACCAACATTCATTCTCCGACGCTAAAATTCTTCTTCATCTTCTACTTAATCTATTTACCCTCCAGGGTTGGCTTTTCCCTCGGACTCAGCGAGGGATCCCACCTCTACCACCTAAGGGTAGTGTCCTGGACCGTGAAACTTTGGGTTGGAATTACAGCTGGGAAGGAGGACCAGTACCTCGCCTAGGCGGCCTCACCTGCTATGCTGAACAGGGGCCCTTTGGGGCGAATGGGAAGATTGGAAGGGATAGGAAAGGAAGAAGGAAGGGAATGGCCGTGGCCTTAAGCTAGGTACCATTCCAGAATTTGCCTCGTGGGGAAGTGGGAAACCATGGAAAACCACTTCGAGGATGGCTGGGGTGGGAATCGAAACCCTTCTGCTCAGTTGACCTCCCGAGGCTGAGTGGATCCCGATCCAGTCTCGTACCACGTTTCAAATTTCGTGGTATATTCGGGAATCGAATCCGGACCTCCGAGGGAGGCAGCTAATCACACTAACCACTACACCACAGAGGTGGACAGGTGGACACGCTAAAATTCTACGTAGGCAAAGTTTACTCGTACATTATACTAACGAGTTTTATTCAGAGTGTTGTAATATCCATAAACCGTAAGAATGAAGCTATCTACGAGGAAGTGTGTCACTACGATGTATAAGCAACATCTGAACGTATTGACAGGAATTTCGTGATTATATGCCGGGCTGAATGGTTCAGATGGTAGAGCGCTAGCATTCTGAGCCCAGTATGGTGGGTTTGATTCCAGATCAGCTCGGTGGTAACTGAAGATGCTCAGATACACCAGCCTTGTGTCGGTAGATTCACGATGGATATGTAATAGAACTCATGCAGGACAACATTTCTGGCATCTTGACTCCTCTAAAAACCGTAGAAGTAGTTAATGGGACGTAAAAGCTATTATCATTATTATTGTACCGGGTGGTACACCTCAACCCCGCACATTTAAAAGAAGCGCCTTAAGGAACGCTATCTATCAGACAAATCTTGAAACAGCTAATGCACCAAGTTGGGACATTAATCAGAAGATGTCACTACTGAATAACTGAATGATATTTTATTTTAAAGTTTCCTAAACTGTCTGGATTTATTGTTTTGGTTTTGGTGTACATCAAGAAGTTTGAACTTTTCTCCATAGATGTCTGTACAAAAAACTGAGGTCATGCACTCAGGTGCAAGGTGGAATAATTAATGAGTTAAAGAAGTTTTGTGTTTATAGGTTTTTCTCAACTAAATTAACTTTCATTTATTTTGGCACTTCAATATTGCAACACTTCCTTATCATCCCGCCAGCTTTTGAGTCTGGTCAATAACATATTTTCTGTACAATTATTTTTCAGCCAGTCACAGGCTACTTGTAGCTTCTGGTTTACCCAATAAAATGAGAGGGTGTGTCCGGATTTAGTCCAGAGCCTTCTCGAATCCTCCTCTCGGGTATATAAAAGCTGCGGCTTTTTCAAGCTACCTTGTCTTATTGATCGTCGAATTACTGAGCGTGTGTGTTAAGACAGGAGGCGGGGCGCCTCATTCTTCGGCAGGTTGTACATCAGCCCAGGTAATGGTCATCAGTTTTACTTCTCTGTAGCTATCTCTGTAACTATGTAACAATCCGTATCCTAAACATGTAAACTACTTCTTGCTAATGTAAAACTTCATAAAGTCTTAAACTGTAAATCGGGGATAGAGAGTGCGTTACCCTCTCAAGTTCCCCTTCAATTTATCTGGAGGTGACTACAATTTTGTAGCTATTTTTCCCATGTAAATCATAAATTAACTTATCCTTCGAGTCACCCCAGTAGTTTGGGATTAGCCTCTGTATCATCGGGCCACTAGCCTAAGTAGGGTTTTAAAACTTCGTTTTCAAGGAGCGCAAGTGTACGCCTCCATACATTTTTGAGTTTGGGCCAGTAATATTTTTTTTTTTTGCTAGGGGCTTTACGTCGCACCGACACAGATAGGTCTTATGGCGACGATGGGATTGGAAAGGCCTAGGAGTTGGAAGGAAGCGGCCGTGGCCTTAATTAAGGTACAGCCCCAGCATTTGCCTGGTGTGAAAATGGGAAACCACGGAAAACCATCTTCAGGGCTGCCGATAGTGGGATTCGAACCTACTATCTCCCGGATGCAAGCTCACAGCCAGTAATATTAACCTGTTCTTCTTTTCACGAAGGCCCAGTAGTATGGCTACTAGATACCCCTGTATTAACTAGATTATAAATTGTAGGTTGTGTCTAGAGAGGCCAGATTGTAAAATTTTTGTGAAGTGGCCTTGAGCAGGCTATAAGAGCTTGGGAGCCAGTCTCCTTGGTAAAATTTGGAGAGCATGTAAGAGCTTTTCTGAGATTTGTATAATATTAAGTGGGGGCCTTTGGAAGGCCGTATTTGTAACCTTTGTAGCAAAGTGCTCTTGATCTGTGTTTTGGGAGATATCTCTCCTGATCTAACTAAACGCAACATTTGTGACGTTTTAAGCTTGTAAATTGGAGCTGGAAGCTCAAAACTTGCAGTTCCTGCAGTTGGGTTTCTATTCTTGTTTGCTATTTGTACCTGACATTTTGTTCCTTCACATGGTGAAGAATTTTGTTTTTGTAATCTGAAAAGAAATATAACCTTTATTTTAAAGTTTTAATTAATCTTTGACTTTCGTAGACAGACCCATTCAACCCGGACCTTCTTTCACTTCTTTGCGTTCTACAGATACTCCGGAACAAGTGGTAGCAGAGCGTGGTTGAATGGATGTAGGTTAAGCCCCTTTTGACGGCTAACGTAGGATCCGTTTCGAACTCTAAGAATTTTCTCGTTTGCTGGGAATTTTCCCAATTATTAACTGTTTCTGTCAAGATGTCTGGTCCTAGCGAAGTCCTCGCTCCCGGGTACTTGCGCAAGGAGGAATTGATTTATGAGCTCCAATGAGATCCAATCTGGGGGCACGGTTGTGGCAGATATTTCCAAACTTAAGAGTCCTTAGAACTGCCCATTTGTATCCCAGTTTTTGGGGAAACAGAAATTGATGAGGCTCTATCCACTATCAAGACAATACCACCGAGCTAGAGTCTGTAGTCTGTTTCTTTGAAGTGAGCGATCTATCTGCTAACCAACTTAAGAGAGTACAGACTGGACTGTTCCATTTTTACAATAGGGCTAGGGACCTATTGTCTCTAAAGTTGAAGGAGGATCATGCTAAGAAGGCTAGCAATTTGGTTGAACATCTGTCAGACCTGTCTAATAGAGTTAGTCAATTGTTATCTGGGGCTGCTACTCCCAAAACCGACCAAATCCCTTTGATAAAGTTAGCTACTGAGGAGGATCCTAGTAAATCTATTGAAAGTAGGAAATATGTGACAACTCAACAAACATCTGTCCCATTGGAAACTGAGTCTGGTCATCCTAGACAAATTCTACCTTTCTTTTCGAATAATGCTGTGTTTGAAGCTTCTCAACCTTCCATGCCGCCACCTATCATGTCACCCGGTTTCAGTAGTTTGCCTCATCCATTGGCTATGTTGCTTAAGGGTATTTCAAAATTTTCAGTAAACTTAACTAATGAAGTAAGTTCCTTCCCAAGGTTCATAGTAAAATTTCAAGATCATGCGCTAGTGTTTTCCCTCTCTCATTCTCAAATACTTCAAATTATATACCCTTATTCTGTAGGCGTCGTATCGGACAAAATAATCAAAACCTTAGCTGATCCATCATCTATAGAAGTATTCCACGCCCACCTCCTGGCAAACTTTATTCCGCTAGAGCAACGTCATCATTAATACAAAAGTTATATTTTAGAGTACAGCGATTGGATGAAAATCTTGCAGACTTTATCCAAGATATTAAATTTTACATCAGGGTGTTTACTCTTCATTTCTCTGAAGACCAAATAGTGTAAACTATTGTCGAAAGCATATCTCCGCCCTATAGGTCATATCTATGTTTTGCAACCCGACCTCAAACTTTCTCAGAATTAGAGGCTATGGCTGTGTCAGCCGAAGGTGTAAGGTACGCCGACACCTTACGAGTTGCTAAGGAGCCCCTCCGTCTTCTAACAGTTCTCGGCCTCCACCTTGCCGAACTTTCACCACCCGCAAATGTTATGCTTGTGGTTCAACTGAACATTTTCGCAATAATGCCCAGGAGCAGGTTCATCTCAAGATTTTTTTTAAATGTGGCTGTTTTACTCATCTCGCCAAGAATTGCACTAACATCAATAGTACACCCTCCTGCTCAACTTCTGGTGCTGCCTACGCTAACCCTGATAATAGGAAATGACTAGTGTCATCAGCTGAGTCAGCATGTTCACCTTCCCGAGGCTCAGCCCCTGTTCTGTTAAAAGAAAAGTTCTTCTGATTTATCATTTGAAGGTCCTAGATAATGTCTTAGGATTGCGGAAGAGATCCCTGCATTCGTGACATTTCTGAAAATTGAAGTAAACAATGAGCCCATCTCTGTTCTATTACACTCAGGGAATGTGAGTTCCATAATTTAGGAAGAACGGTATTCTAAATTAAAAACTGCTTGTAAATTTCCGGAATATAGTTATTCTGCTGTAAAATGAGTTTAGGCTAACTCCTCTCCATTAGAAATTTTAGGCTTCACTTGGGCTAAAATTCGTATTTCAAAATTTACCTGGAAAGTGAAATTGCTGGCCGATAAACAATTGTCTTGCCGAGTAATATTGGGGGCCGATTTCATGTCTTATACTGGTCTTCTGCTCGACATTCAGAACAAGTCGTGCACCTCCAAATTTGCTAGTAATTGTAATATTCCCCTTTTGAAGTGTAATTCTGTGTCATGTTCATCTGTTGCGCCTACCCAGGGTGAGATGTTGTTAGATCTTAGACATCTACCTGAGGAGCAGGCTGAAAGTATTCGAAATTTGTGTCAGTTCTTTCCTGACGTATTTTCTGATACCCTTGGCGTTACTGACCTTATAGAATATAATATCGAGTTAACAGATTCTATTCCAGTTAGGGTTCTGCCTTATAGACTGTCCCCTCCTAAAATGAAGGCTCTTAAGGGAGTCATCGAGCAGATATTAAAGGATGGAATCATTCGACCTTCTAAGTCCATTTTTCTTGTGCCGAAACCAGAAGATGGCTTCAGGCCTGTGATTGATTACAGGGCTTTGAACCGTAAGGTGGTGTTACAATTTGTGCCCCTTCCTGATCTTCACTCTAGTTTTTCGAAAAGCCAAGTTCTTTACCATCCTGGATCTTAATCAGGCATACAAACAGATCCCTCTAGCAGAAGAATCGAAACATCTAACGGCTTTCGCCACGGATTGATTACAACCGCGTGCCTTTCGGGCTCCCCAGGGTGCAGCTGTTCTTACTAGACTGCTAGATAGGGTCTTCTCGGACATTAAATTTGAATATCTGTATCACTACCTCGATTATGCCGTTGTGTTTTCTGAGACCTTTGTAGAACACCTAGATCATCTAAAGGAAGTACTCAATCGCCTTCGTAAGGCCGGATTAACTGTGAAATTGTCGGACGTAGCTTTTTCTAAACCTTTCAGGTCGTTCTTAGGGTATATTGTGTAGCCCGATAGTGTTTCCATTGATCATTCCAGAACACAGGCTATCCGTGATTTCAAACCTTCTAAGGACATCAAAGGCATTGTCAGGTTTATAGGAATGGTGAATTTTTTCCACGAAATTTATTCCTAACTTCGCTAACAGAGCGGCGCCCCTGAACTTACTGGGGAGGAAAGGCGTCAAAATTGAATGGGGACCTGCTCAGCAAGCAGATTTTGAAGATCTTAAATTAGCTCCTTGTAACGCCCCTGTATTAGCCATGCCAGATTTCTCTAAGAAATTCATTGTTCAATCAGACGCCTCGTCATCGGTTGTTGGCGCTGTCCTTCTTCAGGAAACGGAACTCGGAAGGCGACCCATCGCCTATGCTTCTAGGACCTTATCGGCTCAAGAAGCCAAATATTCAATGTATGAACTTGAGGGTTTGGTACTTTTCTTTTCACTAGAGAAGTGCCGCCTTGGTCTGGAACATGTCAAATTTGAATTAGAAACGGATAACCAAGCCTTAAATTTGGTGTTAGCTAGGCCTCGTCGTAATGGACGTATCGCCCGCTGGGCCATCGGGATTTCTGCATTCCAATTTGATGTGAGGCACATTAGAGGATTCGAAAATGTAGTTGCGGATGGACTAAGCCTCATGTATTCACATGAAGTAGAGACCATTGAACAGGAAGATAGTTCTTCTCTTCCCACTTCCATACCTTCGGATATTAATGCTATCTTGACTGATGCCCCTATGTTATTTCGGGATATCGGGAAATATCAACGTGGAGATCCTGTGCTGGCTCCTATAATGAAAACCCTTTCTTCGGGGGAACATGTGGTCCCTTATGTGTTGAGGAACGGGGTATTGTGTTGCCCTTCGTGGCACGATCAAAAGATGAAGGTAGTGGTTCCAGCTGTGCTTGTCCCTATGATCTTCAAATACTACCATGAGATCCAGTTAGGGGGCATTTAGGCATCTTCAAAACTCGGGAAAAGATCCGAGAGATGTTCATTTGCGAAGGTATGGACGATGAAATGAGAGAAATGGTTAAAGCTTGTAAATCTTGCTTGCTTAGTAAGCCCACCTTGTCCACTAAGCTAGGGCTTTCGTCATCGCATCAAGCGTCTCGACCCTTGGAACGCCTATGTATAGACTACGTCGGACCTTTCCCAAAATCAAAGGGGAACGGAAATAAATCTATTCTGGTGTGCGTAGACGGTTTCACGAGATTTTCCTGGTTATTTCCGACTAAGCTGGCTACCACTCAGTCTACCATTACTTGTTTGAATTCTATATTTGCTTCTTTTGGTCCTTGTCAATACATAGTTTCTGATAATGCTAAGGCATTCACATCTAACTTATTCCGCAAATTCATTTTTGACCTGTCTATATCACACGTAAGCACTTCTGCTTATTACCCTCAACCATCTCTGGCTGAGCGGGTCAATCGCATTCTCCGATCTGCCTTAATTGCGTTTCATCATGAAGATCATTCCAGGTGGGATACTTTCCTGCATTTGTTAGCTTTTGCTCTAAATTCGGCGGTTCATGAGTCCCACAAGTTCACTCGAGCATCTCTCATGTTTAAGTTTGTTCCTAACTCGCCGGTCTCTAATCTTTGGTCACTTAATGACATATTACCAGAGACAATAGATCCCGATAATCTTAGAGATCTATGGAAGAAGGCTAAAACAATCTTAAAGCTTCCCATGAAAAGGTTAGAGAAATATATGATCGTGGGCGGAGGCCCACCAATTTAAAAGTCGGAAATCAGGTCATGGTAAAAAAAATGTTCCTGCGGGCAAGCTTGCCCCCAGATTTCATGGGCCGTGTATCATTTTTGATTTTCTAACTCCATTTACATTATTGGTCAGTAACCCAGCCACAGAGAGGATATTTAGGGTTCACCTGTCTCAGGTGAAGCCAATTGAAAATTCATTGGTGTATTTCATTAGCTATTACACTAAATTTTGTTAGGAGTCGAAGGATGTTTTTCTTTTAAGAAGGATAGTAGATCTTAAAATTAATTAGATGGTAACACGGGGGCCTCCTGCCCCGACCATATTACTGTTATTCTATGTACAACCATCCCCTCGGATATAAATTCTAGTTGTCCATTACCTGGTGGCCATTACTTAGCCCCCGTCTCCCTAAATCTATGTACTGTTGACGCTCACTCTCCATCAAAGGGGCCCGCCCTTCTACATCCTGAAAAAATAAATATAGTACTCTAAAGCTCCATCAAAACAATCTCTGTCGCCAAGATACTTATTGTTTCAGTGCCCTCTCAGCCGTCGGCGGCTGTGTCTCAACATCTGGCGAGCGATACCGGAGTGGGGAATGGGCCCACTCCACTGTAGTTTTGTCTCCTTTTGAGCGGTGCGCCGGAGCTCCATCTTTCCGGCAAGGGCTGAGGTACGTTAACTCTACCGCCAACCCATCTGGGGACTGAATTTCTACATCTGATCTGAAAATCCAATTAAGGGCGCGTAAATGAATTTTAAAAAAAGCGTTTAATTCTTTGTATGAGGATACTTACATCTCAAGAACGGAGGATGTTACGAACGTGAAAATTGTTATTTGGAATCTCCTTTATAAAGAAACATGCATTTTTTGTTGGTTGGGAATCAATTTTTGGGGGGCGTAAAAGGAGTTGAATTCTTTTTATGAGGATACAAATAAGAAGTATACTTGAAACAATACGCCCCTAAGGGGTATGAGGAATGAGGAATGATGACATAAATATTCGATTATATGAAACCGTTTGAATAACGATCTTAAAATGCCAAATGATATCCCAGGTATCAAGTAACAAAAGATTTGAAACAAATTTAACCCCTCAGAGAGTTAAATGGGGGTTAAGAACCTAAAACAAATATATTCATTCCTTCCTCCGAATCAGTTTAACGTACGAAGACAAAATTCCAAACAGGGGATAATTATTTCAAATCCTAAGTGTGAAATAGTAAATATTTTTAAACTTTCCACCGCTAAAGTGTTACACGATGTTAACTCCGTAAACTAAATTATTCATCCCTCCAAAACCGTTTGGCTCATAAAGTTGTAATTTTACGAGAAGGGTCTACTTTTATGTCCTAAGTGTAAAATACCATATACTTCAAAACATTTCTCCCCTAAGGGGTTTAGATGGTGGTTGACTCTCAGAAACACAATATGCATTTTCGGAAACCGTTTCAGGCATGAACATAACTTTCTTTTATGAAGGGTGGTCTTATATATCCTAGATGTTAATAAAATATTTCAGAACATTCGCTCCTTAAAAAGTATTCAATCCTCCATTACTGTTCGACGTACAAAATTAAAATGTCAAAGGTTGGTCGTTTTTACGTCCTAGATGTTAAATAAAATATGGTTTAAAACTTTCAAATTCTTCCGCACGGGCTTCAGGTGAGTGGTAGATTATAAAATAAATAACCATTTCCCAAAACCGTTTGACGTACGGACTGAAGATGTACTTTACAGGCTCAGCTGACAGGGGACTCTCCAGAATGTAAAACTTTGAATAATAACTTTCATTTAAAGGCGTAGTGATGCACGGGTATCTTGCGAGTTATTCATAAGCATAAGATTTTAATAGGCATGAATTTCGTGATTAAAAGTCAAAATGTGATGGTAGTAATAATATTAATTCTGACCAGGTATCTATAACTGATTCTTAATAGTAATAAAATAACCGGGAATTTTTCTTATAATGGTTACAGTAAATCTTATGGGCCGTTTTTGTAAGACGGAGACTCGACCATCCAGATGCTGACGGGGTGATAGGTAATGTTAGATGGTCAGAAGAAAAAAATGAGATAAATGAGCAACATGTAAATCCGTCCCGAAATGATTAAATGATATCCCCTCAGCAGAGAAAGAAATGTTATGTCGATGTATCAGTGAGGAATACTAGTGACATAATGTAGAGCATAACGAAAAAATGGCATATGCTCCGGAAATGAGAGCTTACTTCGTCGAATAATTATGAGAAGGAAATGATAGAAAATCGACGATATTATAAGAGATGAAAACAAGGGACAACGAGAATATACGACGAATATGAAATGAAAGGCCACAAGAATAAGATGCCAGAGATAACATGCTCAAACGTATGACGAAACGACAAGATATTCACCGCACCCGTACGTAAATCACAGTCGCAGGTCAAAAGATAACGTTAACCCGGGAGTGGTCGCTATATGAGATTTTCTCTCACATTATTTTTTATTGTGATATTACTTCACAGTGATGAAAGGGAGGTGACTGTTCCCTCGTCTAGCTGAGTTTATAACTTTCGTGAGTAGAGCGATTCACATTTGAAGGGTAAGCACCCCCTCCCCTAGTCAGAACATAGGTTGCTGTATGTCCGTGCGCGTTGCGTGGGAGATTCTCTAATCGCGCGACTAATGACGTTGGTGTTATTTTGAAACTTACTCCTGTTGTACGCGTTAGTACTTGTGTTATGAGCACTTCTTGTTTCTGAAAATGTTATTGTGTTCAGAAACCTTGCTTTGTACGTAAATATTACTAGATTTAATGCATGTGTGAGATTTTATTTTTTACAACTTCAGGACGGAAGATTTTTTATGTACATTCAATATGTTATTTTAAGTAGTAATTTGTGTCTTTAATAAACAGTTAATCATGTCCGGCTACATGGCTAAATGGTTAGCGTGCTGGCCTTTGGTCACAGAAGTCCCGAATTCGATTCCCGGCGGGGTCGGGAATTTTAACCTTAATTGGGTAATTTCGCTGACCCGGAGCCTGGGTGTATGTGTCGTCTTCATCATCATTTCATCCTCAACATGACGCGCAGGTCGCCTACGGAGTCAAATCAAAAGACCTGTATCTGGCGTGTCAAACTTGTCCTCGGACACTCCCGGCTCTAAAAGCCATACGCCATCTCTACCTCTCACACACACACACAGCTAAACATCTCATGGTTATCTAAAATATATAAGGTAGAACTTGCGTTTCATTTCAGTTGTAAATTTCAGCCTTATGCCCCAAAAAACTGTGAATTAAGTCAAATTTATTTTAATGTGAGAGAAAGTCTCACGCGCGACCACTTACGTTACATTTCGGCTAGCGACCACTCGCGGGTTAACTTGTTCATATGATCCAATGAAATGACCTCCGGGTGAGGCAGTGTTATTTCGTGCTAATTTGTATTACAGGTTTATATGGGAACTTTTAACAATAAAAAATAATAACAATGATAACAATAATAAATAACACTATTGATTTCAGAGGATTTTTAATTGCCAGTCATTTTGCTAATACATGTGGAAATATGATACTTGAAATGACTAGATTAAATTAGTAGAAAGAAGCAAAAATATTGCAAATATAAAATATTATGAGACCATGAACAACGAATATGTGATGTGGTGAAATTCCTTTTCTGCGAAATAATATTTATGGTCACTGAAGTATAACAATTACATTAATAATATCCGTACGATTTAACCTCTTGGATAATACTGACATTACTATGATAGTAGTAAGGCAAGGCCGGATCTATCCTCGGGCTCATCAGAGGCCGTGGAGCGTGTCACGTGACTGCTGAATCAGCAGCGCGGGAAATTTGAATTCTGCGTGAGGTCAATGACCCCTAGCAGTGTACCTAGGCCGATTCCAACTCCGCGGTCATTAACCCGAGGTCATTGAGCCCTAGTATAGCAATGACGATTTGCGGATTTTGCAAGAGAGCGAGCCTAACTTCACAGTCGCCATCTTGAGGGAAATAACCTAACTTTAACGGCTAGTTGCCCTTTCCGACGCCTCAGAGAGTGAGCCTAACCTCTCAAACGCCATATTGAAAGGGCTATACTTAGTTTTACGGCAAGATGCCCTTCCCGACACCAGTTGCACAAGATGGCGGCTATACACAACTCCTTATGAGACGGCGTAAGGGCGCTTGCGCAAGATGGCGGCTATACATGGCTTCCTATGGAGAAAGATGCCGCCGATGGGCACTTGCGCAAGATGGTGACTGCTCTTATGAGACGACCTAGGGGCGCTTGCGCAGGATGGCGGCTATATACGGCTTCACATGGAGAAAGATGACGGCTATGGGCGATTGCGCAAGTGACGGCAATAAACGGGATTTTATGGAGAAAGATGATGGCTATGGGCGATTGCATACGATGGCGGCTATACATGGGCTCTTATACAGAAAGATGTCACCATGGGCGATTCCACAAGATGGTGGCTATACGTAGGCTCGGCTATACATAGGCTCTTATTAGAACGCCTAGTGCTATAAGAAATACATTGGTTACATTTAAGCCCCTAGCAGTCGAACAAATTATCGGATAAATATGTAGCTTGAAATTTGGTTTGGAAATATACTATTTGAATCTGTTGGCATGGGTTATAAGCATGCAGCTCGTGCGGAACGTGAAATAAGAAATACATTGCTTACATTTAAGCTCCCATGTTATTATTGTTATTCTGTTTTTAACTTTCAGTGATGACGTTATCATGGTTATGCATGTTTAGACTTGTTCGTTATCAAGCTCACTTTCTCAAGCTCTTATAGATGAAATGAGTAGGTGTAAGGAGGCAAAGGAATGCAATAAGTACAACATTTTGAAGCAATGAAATATTTATTGTATAATGATTTACAAAATAAAAACAATCTTATACAGCAGTCTTGGTTTTGCTGTCGACAAGGTTGCTGTGCTCTTTAACAGCTTTCTGCGAAGAGGTAGCATGCTTCCGAAATTGTAATATCTCCTTCCACATTCATATTAAACAAAACATTTAGTGTTTATGAAATATATGATACTATATATGTTATGCTTTACAAAGAAGATAATTCAGTTCTTACCTTGTTATTCATGTGATTTGTTCCTTTTCTGAATTATCTTGATCATGTACTGAACTGAATGGAAAAAGTTTATCCATTAACTGTGTACAGTGTTGAATCCTCGGATTTGATCCATCCCAGTAATCATCTTTATCATCATCATCATCATCATCATTTTGTCCTCGATGCTTGTAATGACGTTGACAGGTTCTGCATAAAGCTACATCGATTGCCATCTTACTATGGAGAGGAAGGATGTCCCGAAAATTATTTACGAATGGAGCAGCGTACATAGATAAAAATCCTTATGGTAAACATTGAATCAGACGTTTCGGCATCTGAGATACGATTCCATGTTTACAGAACATCTTATTAGCCTTACTTACTCGTGTGAGATAAATAAGATCTTGCGTATTAGCATTGGAACAGAATGCGCATTGACAGTTTTGTTTGTTATTAAGACGATTGTCTGTAACCGTGTAGACTTTTTCTTCTTTCTGTTCCATAGCGTACGATATCGAAGCACACACTAATGTTGATGATAAAGGACTATTCCGTAGGAGAAGGGATTGTGCTAACCTGAGTAACTGCGAGGACGAGGAGGAAGAGGAAGTAGTGGAACGTAGCTGACTTGTAAGGCGGAGGAGAAGGAACACGGCTATGTCCTGTCAGAGGAGGAGGACGAGGAAGCTGTTATCTTAACAGCTGTTACATTTTAAAAATAGTGTCGGGAAGGGATTATGTTAGACAATAATACGCTTAAGGCGTAATTCGTCTTCTATTTCTTGAATCTGTCGTACATACACTGTGTATCCAACATCTTGATAAGCTCTTAGGTGTAGTAATCGTTCAACGAGTAAGTTAACGTCTTTACAGTATCTTACATCTGTGTGGGTAACAGAGTTTTGCTAATACGTGTAGACAGTTGATGTGTAGAAAAAGGAAGAACTTTTTATGCGGTATGTGCTTCTGCAGTGTTATCAGCAGATACAAAATTAACACGGTTTGATTGAAAAGAAACGGTTAAATCTTCTTCTACTGCTGCATCTTTCTTCTCTCTTCTTGATATGTTTGCACAGCTACAGAACATGTTGTTGGCTTAGAAAATAAAGTAGAATGAAAAATCTCTGATGGAAAAGAAACGTCGTGTTCTTCTTTTTCTTCCTTATGCATCTCCTCTTTATTTGGTGGTGTGAGGTTAGTAACAGAACATGTAGTAAGCTAAGACGATGTTAGATCGTTTCGATTACGCTTCTTTTTAGCGCGCTTTCGACATTTAGTTAATGTTTCTATGCGTTCTACTGATAAATTATTCAAACAAATGTGATTAGAATTTACATGTCGTGTGAGATTATCACGCCTGTTGAATAGAGCAGTACGTTATTTTCATGCATACATTTCGAAGTTATGCTTTACAACTTTATGCCGTTGAAGACTGTCAAGTCTTGAAAAACTCACATTACAAAGATCACACATAAATATAATAGATGTTTTATAGGTAGATATGATGTATACTTTTACAATGCAACCGGCAAATAACAACACCGGTAAATAACAACTCCCTATCTATATGTAAAACTGCGTTTAATATGGACGAGTATGAGGAGGAGCAGGAACTATGCCCTGTCAGATGAGGAGGAGTAGGAGGAGGAGGAGGAAGATGCTATATTTACAGATGTTTAAGGTACACCCTCCTACACTCGGTTTTCCAACCAAACGCCGGGATGTATCTTAAATATGGCTACGACCCTACTACCTTCATAGTAACAGAATTTTGATAAAAAGCGCGTGGATTTTAAATTGCCCGCTACTACGTGCACAAGATTACAACAGTGAGGTTTAGCACCGTCAAGATGGCAGCAGTGATGTTAGCGATCTTCTGCTGTTTAAAATTCCGCGTCCACATAGTTAAAGATGACAGCTGTTATCTTGACAGGTGTCAAAAGAGCACATGGATTTTACATTCCGCGCCACGACGTGCATAAGGTGGCAGCAATGAGCTTTAGCGCCGTGAAGATGGCAGCAGTGAGGTTAGCGAAGATCTATTGCCTTAAAAGTGAGGTTATGGTCTGTCAAGATGACAGCTGTCATCTTGACAGCGGTCAAAAGCACGTGGCCAAGCAGGTGGCTTTGTTTACAAATAAGAGCACGTGCTCGTGGCGTCACGGTCACGTGGTATGCTGCATTAGCATTCCAAGTTCAAAATCCAAGCCTATGTGGTTAGAACTTGTCAAAAAGCACGTAGATTTTAAATTCCGCGCTCTACGTCCTTAAGTTAGTGCACATAGAACATTCCAAGATAGCAGCTGTCATCTTAACTATGTAGGCGCATAAATTTGAAATTCGGGACATCCTTCCTCTCCATAGTAAGATGTCAATCGATTAAGCTGTATGCAGAACCTGTCAAAGTCATTACAAGCATCGAGGACAAAATGATGATGATGATGATGATGATGATGATGATGATGATGATGATGATGAAGAAGATTGGGATGGATCAAATCCGAGGATTCAACACTGTATACAGTTAATGGATAAACTTTTTCCATTCATTTCAGTACATGATCAAGAAAATTCAGAAAAGGAACAAACCACATGAATAATAAGAAGGTAAGGACTGCATTATCTTCTTTGTAAAGCATAACACATATAGTATAATATATTTCATAAGCACTAAATGTTTGTTTAATATGAATGTGGAAGGAGACATTACAATTTAGGAAGCATGCTACCTCTTCACAGAAAGCTGTTAAAGAGCATAGCAACCTTGTCGGCAGCAAAACCAACACTGTTGTATAAGATTGTTTTTTGTAAATCATTATGCAATAAATATTTCATTGCATTCAAAATGTTGTACTTATTGCACTCCTTTGCCTCCTTACATCTACTCATTCCATCTATAAAGGCTTGAGTAAGTGACCTCGATAACGAACAAGTCTAAACATGCATAACCATGATAACGTCATTACTGCAAGTTAAAAACAGAATAACATGGGAGCTTAAATGTAAGCAATGTATTTCTTATTTCACGTTCCACACAAGCTACATGCATATAACCCATGCCAACAGATTCAAATAGTACATTTCCGAACCGTAATTTCAACTTACATGTTTATCCGATAATTTGTTCGACTGCTAGGGTCTTAAATGTAACCAATGCATTTCTTACAGCACTAGGCGTTCTGTTTAATTTCACTTTCCGCATGAGCTACATGCTTATAACCCATGCCAACAGATTCAAATAGTATATTTACGAACTGGAATTTCATGTTTCATGTTTATCCGATAATTTGTTCGACTGCTAAGGGCTTAAATGTAACCAAATTATTTCTTATAACACTAGGCGTTCTGTTTAATTTAACTCCTGCATGAGCTAGAAGCTTATAACTTATAGCAACAGACTGAAATAATATGTTTCCGAAGCGATATTTCATGTTATACATTTATGCGATAATTTGTTCGATTGCTAGGGGCTTAAATGCAATTTTTTTCTTATAGCACTAGGCGTTCTAATGAGAGGCCATGTATAGCCGAGCCTATGTATAGCCGCCATCTTGCGCAATCGCCCATGGTCGGCATCTTTCTCTATAAGAGCCCATGTATAGCCGCCATCTTGTGCAATCGGCCATAGCCCTCATCCTTCTCCATAAGAGCCTGTGTATATCTGTCATCTTGCACAAGCGCCCCTATTCCGTCTCATATGAACCTGTGTATAGCCGCCATCTTGCGCAGTAAGCCCCTCAGGTAGCCTTTTACTTCAGAGGTTGTGTATAGCCGCCATCTTGTGCCAGTGCCCCTGAACCGTCTAGGTATAGCCGCCATCTTGTGCAAGTGTCCCTAGACCGTCTCATAAGACCAGCCGCCTTCTTGCGCAAGCGCCCCTAGGCCGTCTCATAAGAGGCTATGTATAGCCGCCATCTTGCGCAAGCTTCCCTGGGCCGTCTCATCAGAGCAGCCGCCATTTTCGCAAGCGCCCTTAGGCCGTCTCATAAGAGTCTATGAATAGCCGCCATCTTGCGTAGTAGTCTATAAGCTAGCTTTCTCCATAAGAGCCTGTGTATAGCCGCCATCTTGCCCAAGCGCCCTTGGCCGTCAACTTTTCCATAAGTGCCCATGTATAGCCGCCATCTTGAGCAATCGCCCTTGGGAGACATCTTTCTCTATAAGAGTCTATGTATAGCAGCCATCTTGCGCAATCGCCCATAGCATCACCTTCCTCCACAAGAGCGCATGTATAGCCGCCATCTTGTGCAATCGCCCATAGCAGCCATCTTTCTCCATATGAGCCGATGTAAGGCAGCCATCTTGCGCAATTACCCATAGCCGTCATCTTTCTCCATACGAGCCCATGTATAGCCGCCATCTTGTGCAAGCGCCCGTGACCAACATCTTTCTCCATAAGAGGCTCTGTATAGCCGCCATCTTGCGCAATCGCCCATAGCTGTCATCTTTCTCCATAAGAAGCCGTATATAGACGCCATCCTTCTCAAGCACCCCTAGGCCGTCTCATAAGAGCAGCCGCCATCTTGCGCAAGCGCCCATGACCAACATCTTTCTCCATAAGAGACTCTGTATAGCCGTCATCTTGCGCAGTCGCCCATAGCTGTCACCTTTCTCCATAAGAAGCCGTATATAGCCACAACCTTTCTCAAGCACCCCTAGGCCATCTCATAAGAGCAGCCGCCATCATGCGCAAGCGCCCATGGCCAGCATCTTTCTCCATAAGAAGCCGTGTATAGCCACCATTTTGTGCAAGCACCCCTAGGCCGTCTCTTGAAACAACATTTCACTTACATTATTCAAGTAAAGCAAATGCAACAAAAATCGCTGGACAGACCTGTGTCGAATTGTAAATAGCAATATTAAGTTATAATATATCGTTTACCAGTTATTTGAGGTAATCAAGATGTAAATCAGAATAATCACACATCCATATGATTGACATGGAATCTTACAGCGAAACATGTATAATATTCGCCTATAAGATGTCAGAAAGGTCTGTTTAACACTGTGAAGCATTTGAATTTACCTCTGATGAACGAGTTTTGGAACGTTGGTTGACCGTGTGGTTATACGTGTCGAACCCGTAGCAAGCAAGGTGCGGCACTTAACCTTCAGACGAACCAAGGCAGGATGCCGCGATTTTACAGGTGTGAAACCCGTCAATGGCGTGGGTACGCGAACAGAAGAGAGAGTCGGCATACATCAGACAAGAGACAGAGCGAGTTATTTGAAAGCGGGGAAGTACTGAACAACAACAGGTTGCCATCTAACACGAAATATCCAGGTTGGAATTATTTGATTTCCTTCCCGTATCTTAGTCACAGAGCCATGTTCCACAGATCCAAGATAAGGACAATTCCTTGTTATACTTTCGAAGTAGCGTGAGCCATTAAAATGATGTAACTGTGCCTGTTTCGTTTTTTCCGACTTCTTTGAAGGACCCGTTGTAAGATAGCTGACCGATCACAAAAGGAAGGTTAGTGTATCTCGGGGTAGTACTGAACCCTTGAACTTATGGGTTCAGTACTAGAGGGTGTGCCCTACCCTCCGACTACATATAAAATGCCGATAGCGTCAGGGAAAGCTCTGAGTTACTCACTCATTCATTCACAGACTGACTCGGTTACTTTCTTAGACTCCTTTCGGTATCTAAGTGACATTCGAGACGTGATCGACAAAGCATTTAGTATTGTATCAGTGATAGAGTAGACTTAATAACTATTTGATTATGCTCACCCGAATAACATTTGCTTAGATTATAAATGTTTAGTACGAGTTCGCGCGGTGTAGATAATTGAGTGCAGAGTCGAATTTTTTTAGACACATAGTGCTTCAGATAGAATTCAGTAGGTCCTGGCAATACATTACGGTTGTGGACCGAGTGTTATGGTATTAAGACTAAACACAATATAATGTGGCACTTATAATAAAATTGTACAAGTATATACATATGTTTGAGTAACAAATATGTACTGTACATGATTCTCTCTAGAAAACTCTGTGAGGAGTTGATATACACTGTATCAGCTTAAGCAGACATTTTGATACTTGGTGTGTTAGGTAACCAAGGTATGTTGATAAGACTGCAGGATTGATTGTTGGAACTGTGCAGACAGAATATGAAGATTTAGCATTCTTCTGGAGTTGTAAGTAGACACTGCGCGTAGTGATATTAAATGGTGGAACTCTCAGTTCATAGCGGAACAATGGGACCTATTCAAATTGAGAAAAAGCCAGTAAAAACGCAAAGTACGCGGAAAGAAGCATAGATAACAACAATGTGAATAGACACTCACCTTGCGCGGTAGTGTGTGCAGTTTTGCTGATAGTGTGCGACTGGTGGTGGAAGGAGATATATGGCAGTGGAGGAAGGCAAGGGACAAGCGCATGCGGGTTGGGCAGAGCGGTAGTGGCTTGGGCGGGGATGGGGGGAGGAGAGGGAATTTAAGGTGGAGCTGAAGGGTGTGGGAGAAAGGGTAATTGTTTCGGAAAAGTACCATTAATTAAACTTAGGATCGAATTGTGGATGGCTGAATTAGTGTTTCTGAGAAAAGTGATGAATGAATCAAAAATTATGTTGGGTTTCTCTGAGATTTCATTAAGATTGTAATTGGCGTTAAATATTGGTCCAGGTGTATGTAGTGATTTTCCATTATGCTGAGTAAAGGACCCTTACTTGCTAATTCAAGAATGTTCATATCTTGTTCGATATTGGTGAAATTGTGTTTATAATCTTGCATGTGTTGGCCGGTAGCTGAAAAATTATATTTTATTGCGTTAATGTGCTCGTGGTATCTTATATTGAAGCTCCTTCCGGTCTGCCCAATGTACGACTTGTCACATGTGTTACATTTGATCCTATAAACTCCTGATTTAAAAAACTGCTGATTTTGTTGATATGTGACGTATTGTGTAGAATGTTCTTATTGATGGTTTTGAAAGCTATTTTGACGCCTTGTTTCTTAAAGATATTAGTTATCTTGTAAATATCGTTGTTAAACGTGTAGGTGGAAAATGTTAGAAGTTTAGTTATTTCTTTTTTGAGGGTAGTTTCAGGGTGATGTTTGTGTTTATCGATTATCCTTTCTATAAAATGATTGATGAAACCGTTGGATTTTGCAATTCCCCGCATTGTGTTTAGTTTATTCTTTAGATCCTTCTTGAACATAGGTATGCTGAAAGTTCGATGAACTAGGTTATTTTATGTAGCTCGTTTTTGGGACTGCGGGTGCAGTGAATCATGGCGAATGGTGAAAGCTGTTTCAGTAGGTTTCCTGAATATTTTATAACTTAAAGAGTCTGAGTGTCTAGTGATAGTTAAATCTAGAAAGTTTATTTTTTGACCTGATTCAGTTTCTAGTGCGAATTTGATATGAGGATCAATACTGTTGAGTCCTAGGAGGGTGGTGGAAGCGTTAATTGATTTTCGTAAATATTTACGAATAAATCGTCAACATACCTGACCCAGAAGTGAATGTTATCAAATTTATTGTCAATTTTGTCGTATTCGAGGAAATCTAGGTATATTTCTGCCAAGATGCCTGAGGCTGGTGATCCCGTTGCCAAGCCGTCCTTCTGGTATATGACACTGTCAAAAGTGATAAAGTTATTGTTTACAACTAGATTTAATACTGTGATGAAATCTTGTATGTCTAGTTTGCTCAAGGGGCTGTTTTTGTTTAAACTGTATTCAATTATTGGAATTAATTTTGATACTTGTATGCTTGGCTACATATTTACAATATCGAAAGGGTGAATAGAGTAATCGGGTTGCATATTGAATTTGTATCGCTTATCTACTAGCTCTGATGTGTATCAATAGACTTTTTTAGACCAAAATTGGTAGTTTTTCTTAAGAAACTACCGGGCGAGTTGGCCGTGCGCGTAGAGGCGCGCGGCTGTGAGCTTGCATCCGGGAGATAGTAGGTTCGAATCCCACTATCGGCAGCCCTGAAAATGGTTTTCCGTGGTTTCCCATTTTCACACCAGGCAATTGCTGGGGCTGTACCTTAATTAAGGCCACGGCCGCTGCCTTCCAACTCCTAGGCCTTTCCTATCCCATCGTCGCCATAAAACCTATGTGTGTCGGTGCGACGTAAAGCCCCTAGCAAAAAAAATTCTTAAGAAACTTTGGATGAATTGTGATATTTTGTATAAGGGACTTGGTGTATAGTTGATAATTGGGCGAATGGGAACGCCGGCCTTGTGTATTTTGGGGAGAGCTTTAGCAGTGGGGAGACCTGGGTTCTTATTTATGAGTTTGGATTTTTCCTCTTCAGTAAATAAAATGAAGTGTTCTTAACAGTTTGTTTCAGAAGTTTTTGAACTTTTTTGGTGGGGTATTTTTTGATTGTAGAAAAGGAGCTATCTGTGAAGAAGATTTTCGTCTTATTAATATATTTATTTTACCAATAATCACTGTTACATTGCCCTTGTCGGCTTTGGTTACGATAAATTCGTTGTCTTCTATGTTCTTTTTGAGGGCGTAAACTCGTTTTTGTTCAGCTAATATTTCCCAATTTTTTGAATCATTCGTGGGGTTGGATAAATTGGAGAGGATGTTATTCAGTTTTCTTTTAAAATCGG
Organism: Anabrus simplex; assembly: GCF_040414725.1. Lineage (NCBI taxonomy): Eukaryota > Metazoa > Arthropoda > Insecta > Orthoptera > Tettigoniidae > Anabrus > Anabrus simplex. The sequence continues at coordinate 186,372,413 of NC_090266.1, forward strand.
TTCTAACTTCATGTTGTGTATCTTCCGGCATTTTTATGATGGCTAGGTCTGATTCTGTAATCAAAGTAGTGGCTATGTTGAGAATGTTCAAACTGGGCCAGTTGTGTTTTGATCCTTTGGCTAAAGTTGAGTTAAGGGTTGTAAATTTCATGTTGTTGGTCCGTATTGAACTGAGAATAACATATGAGTAACAACACAGTAAAGGTCTCCACCTATTCAACACAAAATATATTAAAGTAGTATAATTGGATGGTTCGGCGGCCACCACCCCCACCGGCTCCCAGAGGCCACCTCCACCGCCACTACAGCCAGAGGCCTCCCAGAGGCCACCTCCACCGCCACCACAGCCAGAGGCCTCCCAGATGCCTCCTCCACCACCACCACAGCCAGAGGCCTCCCAGAGGTCTCCTCCACCACCCGCGGGAAATTTGAATTTGTAAACAAAGCCACGTGCTTTTTGACAGCTATCATCGACAACAACGCATCGCTAACCTCAGTACTGCCATCTTGACGGGCCTAAACCTCAGTAGTGCCAACTTAACCTAACTAGCGCGAGGTAAACAAAGCCACGTGTTTTTTGACAGCCACGTGCTTTTTAACAGACAACAACGCATCGCTAACCTCAGTACTGCCATCTTGACAGGCCTAAACCTCAGTAGTACCAACTTAACCTAACTAGCGTGAGATAAACAAATCCACGTGCTTTTTTGACAGCTGTCATCCGCCATCTTTAAACTACAGAGCACCGTGCTGCCCTCTTTATCGCAGTAGCTGCAAATTCGTCACCTGTCATCGGCAGTGCTGCCATCTTGGCGGGCCTAAACCTTAGTGCTACCAACTTAACCTCACTAGCGTGAGATAAACAAATCCACGTGCTTTTTTGACAGCTGTCATCCGCCATCTTTAAACCACAGAGCACTGTGCTGCCCTCTTTATCGCAGTAGCTGCAAATTCGTCACCTGTCATCCGCAGTGCTGCCATCTTAACGGGCCTAAACCTTAGTGCTACCAACTTAACCTCACTAGCGCGAGATTAGAATCGGTAAACAAATCCACGTGCTTTTTGACAGCTGTCATCCGCCATCTCTAATCTATAGAGCACAGTGGTGCTCTCTTTAGCTACTTACCTTTGAAATGTGGTGGCGGATAATTTGAAAAATGCTTTTCGACAGCAGCCATCTTTAATCTAGAGAGCACCGTGCTGCCCTCTTTAGCTAGATACCTGTGGTGGCAGGCAATTCCACATGACAGCAGCCATCTTTAATCAAGAGAGCACCGTGCTGCCCTCTATGTGGTGGCGGCAATTTGAAAAATTCTACATGCTCTTGTTTGGAAACAAACTCACGCGCTTTTTTGACAGCCGTCATCCGCCATCTTTAATCAACAGAGCACAGTGCTGCCCTCTTTAGCTAGATACCTTTGAAATGTGGTGGTGGCAAATTCCACGTGCTCTTGTTTGGAAACAAAGCTATGTGCTTTTTTGACAGCTGACATCCGCCATCTTTAATCTATAGAGCACAGTGCTGCCCTCTTTAGCTACTTACCTTTGAAATGTGGTACGTCACAGCTGTCATCCGTAGTGCTGCCATCTTAACGGGCCTAAACCTTAGTGCTACCAACTTAACCTTACTAGCGCGAGATTTGAATCGGTAAACAAATCCACGTGCTTTTTTGACAGCTGTCATCCACCATCTTTAATCCATAGAGCACAGCGGTGCCCTCTGTAACTACTTACCTTTGAAAAGTGGTGGCGGATAATTTGAAAAATGCTTTTTGATAGCAGCCATCTTTAATCCAGAGAGCACCGTGCTGCCCTCTTTAGCTAGATACCTGTGGTGGCAGGCAATTCCACGTGACAGCAGCCATCTTTAATCAAGAGGGCACCGTGCTGCCCTCTTTGTGGCGGTGGCAAATTCCACGTTCTTTACAAACTCACGTGCTTTTTTCTGACAGCTGTCATCCGCCATCTTGCATCACAAACCTCAGTGCAGCGCTCTTTAGCTAGTTACCTTTGAAATGTGGTGACGGCAATTTGAAAAATTCTATGTGCTCTTGTTTGGAAACAAAGCCACGTGCTTTTCGACAGCTGTCATCCACCATCTTTAATCAATAGAGAACTGTGCTGCTGTCATGCGGGGAATTTCGTCAGCTGTCATCCGCCATCTTAAATCTACAGAGCACCGTGCTGCCCTCTATGTAGTAGCGGGCTATTTGAAAAGTTCTGTTAGCTGTCATCCGCCATCTTTAAACAAGAGAGCACCGTGCTGCCATCTTTAGCTAGATACCTTTGAAATGTGGTGGCGGCAATTTGAAAAATTATATGTGCTCTTGTTTAGTAAACAAAGCCACGTGCTTTTTTTGACAGCTGTCATCCACCATCCTTAATCAATAGAGAACCGTGTTGCTCTCTGTAGTAGCGGGCAATTTGAAAAGTTCTGTTAGCTGTCATCCGCCATCTTTAATCAAGAGAGCACCGTGCAGCCATCTTTAGCTAGATACCTTTGAAATGTGGTGGCGGCAAATTGAAAAATTCCACGTGCTCTTGTTTAGTAAACAAACTCACGCGCTCTTTGTCAGCTGTCATCCGCCATCTTTAATCTATAGAGCTCAGTGCTACACTCTTTAGGTACATACTTTTGAAATATGGTGGCGGATAATTTAAAAAGAAAAATTCTATATCAGCCATCTCTCGACGCTAATTGCACAAGATGGTGGCTATACATGACTCCTTAAAGGTGCTTATGCAAGATGGCCGCTATACATAGGTTCTTATGAGATACCCTTGGGATGCTTGCGCAAGATGGCGGTTATACAAGGCTCCTTATGAGACGCCCTAGAGATGCTTGCGCAAGATGGCGGTTGCTCTTATGAGCTGGCTTAAGGGTCCTTGCACAAGATGGCTAGAGGTGCCCTAAGGATGCTTGCGCAATATGGCGGACGCAAGATGGCGGCTATACACGACTCCTTATGAGACGCCTTAAGGGTGCTTGCGCAAGATGGCTGCTGCTCTTATGAAGAAAGCTAGCTTAGAGGCTAACGTGTCGTGCTAGTTCGATTCATTAAATTTGGGGCTTAAATGCATAATGTTAAATATCTCGAAAACGGTGCATTGTAGAGCAAAACGGACAAAATGTTTCCACCGAATACCTCGGTTCGCAGTATGGGGGACATGATATCATAAGAAAAACATAGTCTAATGATGAGATCAACGGTTTGGTTCTAACTTAGGCCCTTTGGCATTAGCTCTGTTTCAGCTTGTAATGAAGCAAGTCTTCGTAACATGATCAGGTCTAGCTATGGTAGAGAGTATAACGTGCCGTGCAGGTTCGATTCATTACATTTGGGGCTTAAATGCAAAATGTTAAATATCTCGAAAACGGACAAAATTTTTCTACCTGATACCTAGGTTTGCAGTATCAGGAACATGATAGCATAAGAAAAACATAGTCTAATGATGAGATCGACGGTTCGATTCTTACTTAGGCCCTTTGGCATTGGCAGCTATCTATTTCTACAAGATGGCGGCTATACATAGCTTCTTATGAGACAGCTTAAGAGCGCTTGCACAAGATGACTGCTGCTCTTATGAGACGCCCTAGGGGTGCTTGCGGGAGGTAGCAGCGACAAGACGATGACTATACACAGCTGCTTATGATACGGCCTAGAGGTGCTTACACAAGATGGTGGCTGCTCTGATGAAGAAAGCTAGCTTTGCATCGTGCACGTATTTTTACAGCACTAAACCTCATACCTTTGAAATGTGGTGGCGAGTAATTTGAAAAATTCGACGTGCTTTTTCATAAGCTGTTAATGTCTCCTCTTATGTCAAGGCATAGCTCTATCGAACAAGTTTAAACCTGCATCGGAATAGCTAGAGTAAGCACGTGCTGCAGTGATGACGTCATTAAGCATGTTTAGACTTGCAAATCACTAAAGAAACATAACAAGGCTAGAATCGAACACTGCACTCTATGCCGTTAACTTTATCATGTGATCGGAACATTGATTGAAGTGTTTAGAACACTAAATAAGTAGAACCGAACACTGTACTCGATACAACATGTGTTTAGAACATGTCAGGGGATACCTTTGTTCTAAGAAGATTAGTTTACCGCACATTCCTTGTAGGGCTAATAGGCTAAAGGGCTAATGGGCAAAAGGGCTAAAGGGCTAATGGGCTAAAGGGCTAAAGGGCTAAAGGGCTAAAGGAGCAACAACCTCATCGATCGCTATCAGCAAGAACGCTTGTACTTTGTTAAGTGTAGAAAATTAATCTTTATTTGTAAATGGTTTCATGTTCAGAACAAGGAATGGAACCTAGGGGTTACGTCTTACCTAATAAAATCCCCGAGGTGCGATGAGTTACGTTTTTCGAACTAGTGTTTGGAACACTGAACTTTTCAAGATGATAGCAAAGAGTTTAGCAATGTTCTCTTGTTGGATTATAAATTCCGCGCTACAACATGCATAAGGTGGCAGCCTTGAGGTTTACTGCCGTAAAGATGACAAGAGTGAGGTTAACAATGTTCCGTTGTTGGATTTTAAATTCCGCGCTATAACATGCATAAGGTGGCAGCCTTGAGGTTTACCGCCGTAAAGATGGCAGCAGTGAGGTTAGCGACGCTCTATTGTCCTTCGAAGTGAGGTTAGGGTTCGTCAAGAAGACAGCTGTCAAAAAAGCACGTGGCTATGTTTACCAAACAAGAGCACGTGGCTGTGACGTCACGGTCACGTAATCAATCCTTAGCTCGACGTCGTTAAGAGCAGCATTAGGATTAGCTATTCTTAAAAGTCTTGGGAACAGAGCAGCAGTATGAATTGCCATGTTTCAAAGCGTGTACACATCACCTATCGATTTTACATGCATCGACCATCGAACTAAACTTCATCCGCTAGGTCGTGCTGCTATCTTAGCATAACCTATACCCATAAAATTAAAGTACAATGAATAGCCATGTTTCAAAGCGTGTACACATCACCTATCGATTTTACATGCATCGACTATCGAACTAAACTTCATCCGCTAGATCGTGCTGCTATCTTAGCATAACCTATACCCATAAAATTAAAGTACAATGAATAGCCATGTTTCAAAGCGTGTACACATTACCTATCGTTTTTGCATGCATCGACTCTCGTACTAAACTTCTTCCGCTAGATTGTGCTGCTATCTTAGCATAACCTATACGCGTGACCTTAAAGTACAATGAATAGCCATGTTTCAAAGCGTGTACACATTACCTATCGACTTTGCATGCAACAAATATCGTACTATACTTCTTCCGCTAGGTTGTGCTGCTATCTTAGCATAACTTATACACATGAACTTAAAGTACAAAGAATAGCCATGTTTCAAAGCGTGTACACATTACTTATTGATTTTGCATTCATCGAATCTCGTACTGAACTTCTTCCGCTTGATTGTGCTGCTATCTTAGCATAACCTATACCCACGAACTTAAAGTACAATGAATAGTCATGTTTCAAAGCGTGTACACATCAACTACCGAATTTGCATGTATCGACTTTCGTACTAAACTTCTGCAGGTAGATTGTGCTGGTATCTTAGCATAACTTATACACATGAACTTAAAAGTAAAAAGAATAGCCATGTTTCAAAGCGTGTACACAATACCTATCGATTTTGCATGCATTGACTCTCGTACTAAACTTCTTCCGCTAGATTGTACTGCTATCTTATCATAACCTATATGCATGAACTTAAACTACAAAGAATAGCCATGTTTCAAAGTGTGTACACATCACCTATCGATTTTACATGCAACAAATATCGTACTAAACTTCTTCCGCTAGATTGTGCTGCTATCTTAGCATAACCTATACCCATGAACTTAAAGTACAATGAATAGTCATGTTTCAAAGCGTGTACGCATCAACTATCGATTTTGCATGTATCGACTCTCGTACAAAACTTCTTCAGGTAGATTGTGCTGCTATCTTAGCATAACTAAGACGCATGAACTTAAAGTACAAAGAATAACTATGTTTCAAAGCGTGTACACATCACCTATCGATTTTGCATTCATCGACTCTCGTACTAAACTTCTTACGCTAGACTGTGCTGCTATCTTAGCCTAACCTATACGCATGAACTTAAAGTACGAAGAATAACCATGTTTTAAAGCGTGTACACGTCACCTATCGATTTTGCATGCATCAAATATCGTACTAAACTTCTTGCGCTAGATTGTGCTGCTATCTTAGCATAACCTGTACGCATGAACTTAAAGTAGAAAGAATAGCCTTGTTTCAAAGCGTGTACACATTACCTAATGATTTTGCATGCAACGACTATCATACTAAACTTTTACCACTAGATTGTGCTAAAATCGTATAAGTGTGCTGCTATCTTAGCATAACCTATCGATTTTACATGCATCGACTATCGTACTAGACGTCTTCCGCTAGAGCATGTAGCAATCGCTTTTGTGTATCCCTAACCCATGTGCATGAACTTAAAGCACAAGGAAGAGCTATGTTCTAAAGCGTGTACACATCACCTATCGATGATGTATGCATCGAATATCGTACTAAACTTCTTCTACAACAGCGTGCAATCATCGCTTGTGTATGCACGAACTTAAAGCATAAAGAATAGCAATGTATAAAAATCTTGTAAACAAAGCAGCAGCATTAAGTATAGCCATGTTTAAATGCGTGTACACATCATGTATCCATGATGCACGCAGTACTAAACTTATTCCATTAGAATGTACAAAGTTCGCATGTGTTTGTGCTGCTATCTTAGCATAGCCTATGTGCATGAACATAAAGCATAAAGAATAGTTATGTGTAAAAAATCTTGTGAACATAGCAGAATGTTTACTACGTAGGTGTAGACATTGAACTTTGCATGCTGAGGCAGCATACTACGTGACCGGGACGTCACGACCACGTGCTCTTGTTTGGTAAACATAGCCACGTGCGTTTTTGACAGCTGTCTTCTTGACGAACCCTAACCTCACTTTGAAGGACAATAGAGCGTCGCTAACCTCACTGCTGCCATCTTTACGGCGGTAAACCTCAAGGCTGCCACCTTATGCATGTTATAGCGCGGAATTTAAAATCCAACAACGGAACATTGTTAACCTCACTCTTGTCATCTTTACGGCAGTAAACCTCAAGGCTGCCACCTTATGCATGTTGTAGCGCGGAATTTATAATCCAACAACAGAACATTGCTAAACTCTCTGCTATCAACTTGAAAAGTTCAGTGTTCCAAACACTAGTTCGAAAAACGTAACTCATCGCACCTCGGGGATTTTATTAGGTAAGACGTAACCCCTAGGTTCCATTCCTTGTTCTGAACATGAAACCATTTACAAATAAAGATTAATTTTCTACACTTAAAAAAGTACAAGCGTTCTTGCTGATAGCGATCGATGAGGTTGTTGCTCCTTTAGCCCTTTAGCCCTTTAGCCCATTAGCCCTTTAGCCCTTTAGCCCATTAGCCCTTTAGCCCTTTTGCTCATTAGCCCTTTAGCCTATTAGCCCTACAAGGAATGTGCGGTAAACTAATCTTCTTAGAACAAAGGTATCCCCTGACATGTTCTAAACACATGTTGTATCGAGTACAGTGTTCGGTTCTACTTATTTAGTGTTCTAAACACTTCAATCAATATTCCGATCACATGATAAAGTTAATGGCATAGAGTGCAGTGTTCGATTCTAGCCTTGTTATGTTTCTTTAGTGATTTGCAAGTCTAAACATGCTTAATGACGTCATCACTGCAGCACGTGCTTACTCTAGCTTTCCCGATGCAGGTTTAAACTTGTTCGATAGAGCTATGCCTTGACATAAGAGGAGGCCTTAACAGCTTATGAAAAAGCACGTCGAATTTTTCAAATTACTTGCCACCACATTTCAAAGGTATGAGGTTTAGTGCTGTAAAAATACGTGCACGATGCAAAGCTAGCTTTCTTCATCAGAGCAGCCACCATCTTGTGTAAGCACCTCTAGGCCGTATCATAAGCAGCTGTGTATAGTCATCGTCTTGTCGCTGCTACCTCCCGCAAGCACCCCTAGGGCGTCTCATAAGAGCAGCAGTCATCTTGTGCAAGCGCTCTTAAGCTGTCTCATAAGAAGCTATGTATAGCCGCCATCTTGTAGAAATAGATAGCTGCCAATGCCAAAGAGCCTAAGTAGGAATCGAACCGTCGATCTCATCATTAGACTATGTTTTTCTTATGCTATCATGTTCCTGATACTGCAAACCTAGGTATCGGGTAGAAAAATTTTGTCCGTTTTCGAGATAATTAACATTTTGCATTTAAGCCCAAAATGTAATGAATCGAACCTGCACGGCACGTTATACTCTCTACCATAGCTAGACCTGATCATGTTACGAAGACTTGCTTCATTACAAGCTGAAACAGAGCTAATGCCAAAGGGCCTAAGTTAGAACCGAACCGTTGATCTCATCATTAGACTTTTTTTTCTTATGATATCATGTCCCCCATACTGCGAACCGAGGTATTGGGTAGAAAAATTTTGTCCGTTTTGCTCTACAATGCACCGTTTTCGAGATATTTAACATTATGCATTTAAGCCCCAAATTTAATGAATCGAACTAGCACGACACGTTAGCCTCTAAGCTAGCTTTCTTCATAAGAGCAGCAGCCATCTTGCGCAAGCACCCTTAAGGCGTCTCATAAGGAGTCGTGTATAGCCGCCATCTTGCGTCCGCCATCTTGCGCAAGCATCCTTAGGGCATCTCTAGCCATCTTGAGCAAGGACCCTTAAGCCGCCTCATAAGAGCAACCGCCATCTTGCGAAAGCATCTCTAGGGCGTCTCATAAGGAGCCTTGTATAACCGCCATCTTGCGCAAGCATCCCAAGGGTATCTCATAAGAACCTATGTATAGCGGCCATCTTGCATAAGCACCTTTAAGGAGTCATGTATAGCCACCATCTTGTGCAATTAGCGTCGAGAGATGGCTGATATATAATTTTTCTTTTTAAATTATCCGCCACCATATTTCAAAGGTATGTACCTAAAGAGTGTAGCACTGAGCTCTGTAGATTAAAGATGGCGAATGACAGCTGACAAAAAGCGCGTGAGTTTGTTTACTAAACTAGAGCACGTGGAATTTTTCAATTTGCCGCCACCAGATTTCAAAGGTATCTAGCTAAAGATGGCAGCACGGTGCTCTCTTGATTAAAGATGGCGGATGACAGCTAACAGAACTTTTCAAATTGCCCGCTACTACAGAGAGCAGCACGGTGCTCTATTGATTAAAGATGGTGGATGACAGCTGTCAAAAAAAGCACGTGGCTTTGTTTACTAAACAAGAGCACATAGAATTTTTCAAATTGCCGTCACCACATTTCAAAGGTAACTAGCTAAAGAGCGCTGCACTGAGGTTTGTGATGCAAGATGGCGGATGACAGCTGTCAGAAAAAAACACGTGAGTTTATAAAGCGCGTGGAATTTGCCACCGCCACAAAGAGGGCAGCACGGTGCCCTCTTGATTAAAGATGGCTGCTGTCACGTGGAATTGCCTGCCACCACAGGTATCTAGCTAAAGAGGGCAGCACGGTGCTCTCTGGATTAAAGATGGCTGCTATCAAAAAGCATTTTTCAAATTATCCGCCACCACATTTCAAGGGTAAGTATCTAAAGAGGGCACCACTGTGCTCTATGGATTAAAGATGGTGGATGACAGCTGTCAAAAAAGCACGTGGATTTGTTTACCGATTCAAATCTCGCGCTAGTAAGGTTAAGTTGGTAGCACTAAAGTTTAGGCCCGTTAAGATTGCAGCACTGCGGATGACGGCTTTGACGTACCACATTTCAAAGGTAAGTAGCTAAAGAGGGCAGCACTGTGCTCTATAGATTAAAGATGGCGGATGTCAGCTGTCAAAAAAGCACATAGCTTTGTTTCCAAACAAGAGCACGTGGAATTTGCCGCCACCACATTTCAAAGGTATCTAGCTAAAGAGGGCAGCACTGTGCTCTGTTGATTAAAGATGGCGGATGACGGCTGTCAAAAAAGCGCGTGAGTTTGTTTCCAAACAAGAGCATGTAGAATTTTTCAAATTGCCGCCACCACATAGAGGGCAGCACGGTGCTCTCTTGATTAAAGATGGCTGCTGTCATGTGGAATTGCCTGCCACCACAGGTATCTAGCTAAAGAAGGCAGCACGGTGCTCTCTACATTAAAGATGGCTGCTGTCAAAAAGCATTTTTCAAATTATCCGCCACCACATTTCAAATGTAAGTAGCTAAAGAGAGCACCACTGTGCTCTATGGATTAAAGATGGCGGATGACAGCTGTCAAGAAGCACGTTAATTGTTTACCGATTCTAATCTCGCGCTAGTGAGGTTAAGTTGGTAGCACTAAGGTTTAGGCCCGTTAAGATGGCAGCACTGCGGATGACAGGTGACGAATTTGCAGCTACTGCGATAAAGAGGGCAGCACAGTGCTCTGTGGTTTAAAGATGGCGGATGACAGCTGTCAAAAAAGCACGTGGATTTGTTCATCTCACGCTAGTTAGGTTAAGTTGGTACTACTGAGGTTTAGGCCTGTCAAGATGGCAGTACTGAGGTTAGCGATGCGTTGTTGTCTGTCAAAAAGCACGTGGCTTTCAAAAAACACGTGGCTTTGTTTACCTCGCGCTAGTTAGGTTAAGTTGGCACTACTGAGGTTTAGGCCCGTCAAGATGGCAGTACTGAGGTTAGCGATGCGTTGTTGTCGATGATAGCTGTCAAAAAGCACGTGGCTTTGTGTACAAATTCAAATTTCCCGCGGGTGGTGGAGGAGACCTCTGGGAGGCCTCTGGCTGTGGTGGTGGTGGAGGAGGCATCTGGGAGGCCTCTGGCTGTGGTGGCGGTGGAGGTGGCCTCTGGGAGGCCTCTGGCTGTGGTGGCGGTGGAGGTGGCCTCTGGGAGCCGGTGTAGGTGGTGGCCGCCGAACCATCCAATTATACTACATATTAATATTTTAAAATTACATGGAACTAGTTTCGACCCATCTAGGGGTCATCATCAGCCACAGGCCTAGATATTGAAAGGCTTTCTGTTTTGCCTGATAAGTTACATCATTAAGGGTTATAAATTTCATGTTGTTGGTCCGTATTGAACTGAGAATAACATATGAGCTTTCAATATCTAGGCCTGTGGCTGATGATGACCCCTAGATGGGTCGAAACTAGTTCCATGTAATTTTAAAATATTAATATATTTTGGATTGAATAGGTGGAAACCTTTACTGTGTTGTTACTCATATGTTATTCTCAGTTCAATACGGACCAACAACATGAAATTTATAACCCTTCATGATGTAGCTTACCAGGCAAAACAGAAAGCCTTTCAATATCTAGGCCTGTGGCTGATGATGACCCCTAGATGGGTCGAAACTAGTTCCATGTAATTTTAAAATATTAATATATTTTGTATTGAATAGGTGGAAACCTTTACTGTAAAGTTGAATGCTCAAATTCACTTAAGGATGTGTTTGATATATTTATGACAGGTGGGTGAAACTGCTTACAATCATCCATGTTTTTTTTAAAGTTTCTAGTTTGATTGTTGTGTAGTTTGGAGTTTTTTAAACTGGTAATTTTTTCTACAAATTTGATTGTTTTCTGGCTGGTTCATAGAATAATTTCTTTTCTGTTTGGTGATAGAAAGGTGTTCATTGTGTATTTGAAAGTAGTTTAGTCTCTGCGAGGTGAGCATCATACAATTTCTGATTTAAAAAATATGTCTTCCTATATAAGAATTTAATTTCGTCCCTTAACCTTATTTTGTTGGTTTGTTTTGAGTTTTGATGGTTTGGGGTGAGATCGGATGTTTCTTTTTGTTGCTTTTTAGAAAATTATGTGTCAGGCCAAGGGATATGCATTGTTTTAGGACATCGACTTCTTTGCGTAATTAGGCTATCTTTAATTCAAGGCCTAGATATTGAAAGGCTTTCGAGGGTTATGAATTTTATGTTGTTGGTCCGTATTTTTATTTGCAACACATATTAAGTAACTTTCAAGATAAAGTAATGAACTTCTCTGTGTATAACAAATACATTATTAAACTAACTTATCTACGCAGAGTTAAGATTAATTATTAATTGATTATAAGAATGTGAATTTTTACTTATCGCAGTTCATAATAAATGCATTCGAACTTGGTATAGGAATCTCTTGAGACATTTGCTGTTAGAGTTTAGTGTGAATTTGTGTTTGGGAATTATTGGAATCCAATTTGATTTGACTTTTATTCCTTTGTTTAATTATTCTCTTTTGTTTCATCTTTAATTATTTCCCTTTTTATTCAATAAATTATTTGATACTAGTCTGGCCAACCTTATATCGATTAGTTAGAGTGTAGAGTAGTTACACCTGCACCCCTGAAACAAGAAGACGACAAACTCATCGCGTCTGAAAAGAGATTCTTCACGCGGTAAGTATTCTATTTACACCGAGGCAGGACCCATCACCAGTCGCCGCGAGCTCTACACCTTACAAGGGTACAATATATCTTGTAAATAACTGGTGTTGGCAATCTTTAACAGGGATTATTTACAACAGCATTTTGTGAATACGCATTCATTTTCAAGTTAATGAGTTTAATACTCTCTGTCAGCTTTTCTCTTCTGTTTAGATAAGTTCTGATTACTAATTCTCAGTGACACAAAATCGTTTCGGGTTAAAAACGTCTGTCTGTAGTAGCCAGGTGTTCAAAATTTGTTTTACTCCGGGTTTGGTTTCTGGCATTTGTAACACGTGGGAGGGTGGTTAAGGTGTTTTAAATACGAGTTCCAAGATAACTTGCATGTCTCTGTCCACCTAAAGTGTTTCTGCGTAGGAGTGGCAAACCAGATTTAACTTGCAGTCTTGTATTGTGGTACTATGCTGGTTGGTTCTGCACGAGGCCACTCCGGAGATCATACGCCATTATTATTATTATTATTATTATTATTATTATTATTATTATTATTATTATTATTGATTAATCCAATTTTCAAATGATAATAATAACATCAAGAGGTAAAACATAATATTCTAAATACTGATCACATGAACTCTGACAATAAATCCATTACGAACTGTAATTTTTGAAATTGTGGAGTCCGCTGCCTGGAATACCTCTCCCCAACATTTTAACATCATTATACTCACTGGTGAAGCAATTTGCATGGCAATGACGTCAGTGATTCTTAAGTGGGTCTGTTTAAATTTATAAATTTTCTGTATTCTACCTAAAATTTCCATACTCACTGTTCTGTGCATTCCAAGTCTGGAGCATGGAATATAGCTATAATAATAAAAAAGTTTGAGAGGTATCTGGAGTATAATTCATCTCAGAAAACCAGAGATCAAAGCAAAACGTTGTTTTACCAACAAATCTATTAGCGTATAACTTTTAAAAATTAATCTGAAGTTTTTGTGCCAGTAATTAAGCAGTATAGCGGAGAATAACAGCACAGACGTGTTTTATAGATACGTCGAAATTTTCGAAACACAATATCGAGATCTTGTCATCGGTCTTCTTGGCTGTTGGTCAGCGTAGTGGTCTTCGGTACCGAGGACCCTGGATTCGATTCCCGTCCAGGTGGGGCCGGGGATTTTAAATGTGCATGGTTAATTCCTCTGGCTTGGGGACTAAGTGTTTGCGTTCGTCTCAATACTCACAACATGCAGCACACCACGCTACCGGCCACCACAGAAACACATATCAGTGAATTGGCGTTAGGAAGGGTATCCGATCGTAACACTGGGCCAAATCTGCCACCCCAATAAATTGGAAAATGTCAAGAAAGAATTATTAAGAGATTTTTTCTTATATGATTTTTTTGTACCAGTTGGTTCACGTCGCACTGACACAGATAGGTCTTTTGGCGGCGATGGGTTAGGAATGGCATAAGAGTGGGAAGTAAGTGGCCATGACCTTAATTAAAGTACAGCCCCAGCATTTGCCTGGTGTGAATGCAAGCTCATACCTGCACTCAAGCTCAACCTCTCGAATTGAAGCTCATCCCTGCGCGCCCCTAACCGCATGACCAGCTCACTCGGTATTTGAAATATATTAGTTAGTTCAATATATCGCAATACAGTATGTAGAAAGTCCTGCGTATGTTCTTCAATTGAATTTTAACAAATTTGAGGAAAAAGGTTTAATCATCAAAGGACTGTCTATTTCTTCATGACTACATCACATCTTACTCCAAATGACCAGATTCCATCCTTATCGAACATGATTTCGAGGAGCAGAGGGAATGTATGCGAATTTTGACAGTTTTGAAAAACAAATGTGTTTTCCTTCGGGTAATTCTACAGAGACCATAAGAAGTGGAAGTAGACGGAACAATGCACGGTCTAGATTGGTGGATGTGGTGAAGCCATCCCAGCAACTTTCTACCAGTGATTATAGAGAGGTGAGACCTAGTGTTATCTACTCGCTAGTTTTGTGTGTTTCGTTAAATGTTTCGATACAATTTCTCAGTAGCGACTCGTGTCTCAAATGGCAGGTGGGGCTAATGTGGGTATGATTATTATTATTGTTACGGGGATACCGTGGTTTACAGAGGTGAAAGAAGGTGCGGGCATGAATGGGTGGAAATAGAAAAGTCAGAAGATTAATTTAAAACGTAAAAATTGCAGCTATATTTCTTCCTTGAATCTTTTGTTTCTTTTCAAATTTTAAACTCGGTTAGAAAATAACAGTTAATCAGGTACAATATTTAAGATTGAATATCAATTTTAGAGAGGTCTAGAATAATCACATAACAATAATTTAACAATATGTGCTTGAAGCTCCCTAATTGCAAATTTTAGATGAGCACTACTGCTCCTTTCAACCAACAGTCATGGAGACAGATCTCCCAATTCCTCTTACACCAATAGGAATGGCATCTTTGCTTTACACTTTCCAGGCCTATCAAAGGCCCAACCTACATTTAACAAAATTAAACAGTATTCACTGTCTTAACTGCTCGACAGTCTGATTTGCCTTACAATGAAACGAATAAGGTGAACTGTAACAGGGGTAACAAGTACCCATTCTACCTGAACTTTGGTAAAAAACAAAAGGTTAAAGTCACTGGCCGAAAATCAAAAGGTTAGTATGCGAACACTTGCACTCCTTGAAATTTACGTGATATAGCTCTATCTGGGCTCATGGCCGGACGTTACAGAGGCTAAGCCTATACTACTGAGGTGACAAGACTGAGAGAAAGTCTACAAAATTAGGAGATAATTTTTGGAGGTTTCAGAATCATAGTCACCTCAATATCAAGTTGAGAGGAAATACAGAGGGTTCCCCATTCTTTATTCCCTAAGTTCGAGCAAGTTCTTTGGACTTGTGTGAGAATTTACATTAAGAAATAAAAATTACGTGGCGAAAGAAAATGTAAACCTTCCCCTCGAGCTAGCTTTCAATGAATATCACATAGTTAAGCAGAAGCTGAAATTACCTTGAGCTGGTGGTCCTCCCAAAAATATACGAGGGAGCTCTTTCCCCCTGCCTCCATTACAAAAACACACTAGACTGGAGCGATCACAAAGGCAACATGGCCCGAAATGTGCAAGATTTTATGGCGGAGAGGAAGGTTCCAGAATTCTCTGGGTCAAAACCTGACACACCCATAATTTTCATTGGACAATCAAATAAATATAAAAAAGCGTGATTGTTTAATTAAATAAATGTACAAAATTTCTCATTGGTGGAAAGTTTAAGTTGGCGGGAAGAGATGGAAGTGTAGATAACTTTTGAACACCAAAAACATACTATAAACAATTCAGTTTAGGAAACCTTGACATACAATATTACTTTGAAAAGTAATAGTTCATCTTCACCCCAGAGGGCCGCAACATAAGTTGATAGTAGCGAGATCTGTCAAGAAATGTCCGAACTTCTTGTATCAAATTTGACGACCCAGTTCTAGATGGCCTTATGAAAGGCGCTTGATTTAAATGCACGGGGCAGGTGTACCTCTGGTACACGGCTACATACTGAGTAGATCGTGGCTGCCCTTCATAGTTAACTCGTCAACATCTTTTTTCCGTGACTCTGGTGGTCCTGGAATGAACTATATTTCTAAGAGGGTCTCTATCTTGAGTCTAGTTACTATGGAGTGACAGTTGCCATTATGCTTTGTTACTGCTCAGAAGACGATTCTGGTCACAGGATCGAAACACGTCAGCTGATAATTAATTGTACACGACTTTACATCCCCAAATAATTATCATAATTATTAATATTATTTATTATTAATATAGTTTTTGTTTATTCTGCTGTTGTATATACACCCATATTAAACCTTGTCATTACAGTTTTAGTGGCAGTATCAGTACAGTTAAGCATGCTTGATTCTAATTCATATTAATAATACTTTAAAAGTGAGGGGGAGGGGGTCTACCTCATTTATAAAGGAACTGCGCTCACCGATTCTTCTGCTGTGCAAACTATTCACTATTTTAAACGCTACATACTAATCACTGTTGAGCAAAACTACCCAGAACTAATGCTCTCCACTCCGCAAATGCTAAAAGGAAACTGTAAACTAAAATTCCAAATGTGTCGAAAGCTTCACTCTGTGAATGATCACCAAAACATGTTTCATGAGGTTAGAAGAATACAAGAATACAGCTTCGCCTACATTGTCCTTTTTTATTGTGGGCACGTCAATGCTAGACACTAGCTTGACATTTTAAAATGCATTGAAACTTTCACTCCCTCAAAGGTTCACTAACCTTCAAAACGGTTACCAATACTCGCTGTGAGGACTGAGAGTGAATTAGCCCCAGTGTTAGGAAAAACGTAGAAAACATGTAATACCGGTACAATCATACTTTCATTTCCTCATATCATTAACCAGCAGTTACCCGCGGCTTCGCTTGCGTGGATTTCGTAATTTGATAAAAGTAATCGTTTCTCGGCACCGCACTAAGACATTATCTGATAATCCGTAAAGTATAAAAACTCACCGAAAAATTGAGTTCCATTTATCCCAGAAACTCTTTGTAAACGACGTTTGTGGTATTGCCTTTTGAGGAAAAGATGACCATGCAACATTGAACTGTACATGTGAGAAACAGTCTTCTCTCAAGACGACAAATATAAATTTTAAAAAATGTTTATTTTTTATTTATTTATTTTTATAGGAGATTCCAAATACTGTACCCATTTCCACGTCTGTAACATCTTCAGTTTTTCAGATGTAAACACCCACATAAAAAGAATTCAAGTTCTTCCCTTCTTCACACACTTCTCCCCTATTAAGTGAACTTTCAGAAAAATAGATAAATACGTGTTTCTTTAATTTTAAAAGAGATTCAAAATACCAACTTTCTCGTCTGTAACATCTTCAGTTTCTGAGATGTAAGTACCCTCATAAACATAATTCAACTCCTCCTTTACTTATTTTCACCCTGCACCTAAGTCGATTTTCCGAAAACAAAAAATACCTGTTCCTTTATTTTTAAAGGAGATTCCAAATACATATTTTCACATCTATAACACATTTAGTTTTTCGATATAAGTATTCATATACAAGGAATTCAACTAGATTTCAATTCCTTCACCCCCTGAAGTGGGTTTTACAGAAATAAAAGAGTACATGTTTCTTTACTTTGAAAGAAGTTTCCAAATAGAAATGTTTGTGTCCCTAACATCTTCATATTCTGAGATATAAGTATCCTCATACAAATAATTCAACTCCTTTTTCACCCCCACCCCGCGTTATGTTGAACCCCGCGTCTAAAATGCGTGTTTATTTATCTATAAAGGAGCTTCAAAATACCTAGTCTCATGACTGTAATGTCTTCAGATTTTGAGATGTAAGTATCTTCATGCAAAGAATTCAACTAATTTTTCAATTCTTTCAATCCGCTTAAGTGAATTTTACAAAAACGAAGAAATAAGTATTTATTTATTTTTAACGGAGACTCCAAATATCAATTTTCACCTCTGTAATATCTTCAGATTTTGGGATATTAGCAACCTCATGAAAAGAATTCAACACATTTTTCACTTCGTTTTACCCACCTCCTTAAGTGGATATTCCGAAAACAAAAGAATATGTGTTTATTTATTTTTAAAGGAGATTTAAAATACCTATTTTCACGTCTGTAACGTTCCGTTTTTTGAGGTATAAGTATCCTCATAATTCATAAATAATTTTTCCTCTTTATTTCACCCTTCCCTCTTAAGTGGATTTTCCGAAAACAAAGTAATACGTGTTTCTTTATTTATAAAGGAGGTTCCAAATACCCGTTTTTAACATCTTCAGTTTTTGAGATATAAGTATCCTCATAAAAAGAATTCAACTCCTTCTTCCCCACCACTCCCCCGCTTAAGTGACCTTTCAGAAAACAAAAGAATACGTGTTTCTTTATCCATAAAGGAGATTCATAATGCCCATTTTCAAGTCGGTAACATGTAAAGTTATTCAGATATACTGTAGATGTGCTGATATTAAAAATTCACCCCTTTTCTTCCCTTTTGTGTATTTTCCGAAAACAAATTATGCGTGTTCCTTTACTTTTACAAGAGATTCAAAAATAATTCATGCCTGGAAAAGTGTTACGTGTTTTAAATATAATGTACATATCCTTTATTATAATTCACCCTTTTTCTCACGCCCGTTCACCCCACTCCCCTATATGAGAATTTTCGAAAAACGAAACATACGTTTTTCTTTATTTTTAAAGGAGTTTCCAAATACCAATATTCATGTCTGTAACATCTTCAGTTTTTGAGATATATGTATCATCATAAAAGGTATATTCAACCCTTTTCTTATCTTTTTTTTCAACCCCCTTAAAGGGATTTTCCGAAAACAAAAATACCTATTTCTTTGCTTTTAAAGTTCCCAAACAACAATTTTCGTGTCTTTAAACTGTTCAGTTTTCGATATATAGATACACTCATTTTAAAAATTCACCCCGTTTCCACCCCCTTAGCGACGGAATATCCAAAAAGTCTCCCTCAGTGAGCACCTGCATT
Organism: Anabrus simplex; assembly: GCF_040414725.1. NCBI lineage: Eukaryota > Metazoa > Arthropoda > Insecta > Orthoptera > Tettigoniidae > Anabrus > Anabrus simplex. Next base: position 186,391,377 of record NC_090266.1, read on the forward strand.
GTAATATGAATGCATCCCCAAAATTTCATTCCTTTATGTTTAGTAGTGTTGGCTCGGCGATGATGAACCTGTCAGTCAGTCAGGACAAGTTATTTTATATAACTTATAGATAGATTACTTCAGGACAGTGGTACTCAGATATTAATTTAGTTCCATTAAATTAATTATCTAAAATATAAATATAGCATTTCTAAACTCTTTTTGTCCGTAAATCTGGTGGGGCTAAACCCCTGTAACCCTTAATGACGCACCGCCCCTGCAATTTCTACAACTCACTCTACACATTGAAACTGACCACCTTATTGTGCGGTAATAACTCATATTAAGGCATGGTATCCGCACCTCAGAGACATGAATTCTTATTTCAGAAATTCCACATGAACTGGACGAGAGTTCGACTCAGCCGATTTTTTTTGGGAAACCAGTGCCGACGCCACTCTACTATCATGCTCCATTTCTGAAGTATACTCAAATGTTACGAGGGGCGTACTATAATGTTTTACACTTTATTTTTTGTACGTCCGGGTATGGTTCACATTTCACTTTTGAAGGTGGTGACGTGTAACTAGTGTCTTGTTCCACCGTTTAGTAGCAGCATACGCACAGGGGCCAACGAATGCACTCGTCATGTATGCTGTATGTTAGGTATTCAGCCCGAAGGCTGGTTTGAACTTCCACAGCTCCGCCAAGAACTGTCTTAAATAGCCTAGGCGTCACTGAAGAGGCGTTCTAGGGAAATGAGGAGAGAGGTAGTTTCCCGTTGCTTTCCTCACAGAGTCAGAAGTTGCTATGACATATCAGCCTGCCAAGCCCACCGAAATGCATGTGCCAACCGACTCTATGAGCGATATCTTCACACAATGCATAACAGGGACTGACTGCATAAGGAATGGTATTACTAGCATCATTCATGCCTCAGTCACTTTCATATTGTCAAAGCCAAGGATGAGACTGAGGCAGGTCAATGAAAGTAACAAATTTATTCTAGTCCATACCAGAAGACATAGTGCACCGTAAACCCTACATCTCGCCAGCAAAGGCATGCACTCGTCATAGCCATTTCATAACAACACTGTCAGCGTAGGAGCTGACAACATGGAATGCACCCGTCAGGGACAGCGCTATACGACTTGCTTCCTACGAAAAGAAGGCTCGAACACTGCAAAAAGTCATCGGCGCTTGGTGGCAGTCTGTGGAGAACATGCGCCGTCACGGAAAACAGTTTACAACTGCTTTTCATCTACAGACAAGAGTCTAGGCACCCACGTGAATGACACCTTCCTCAACTGCAAGTGGCCGTGCATGATCCGCCGCGGCGTGTTTCGTCTAATTCCCATGGCTGCCTCCATTTCCGTCAATGTGATGCATTTGTTTCCTTGGATGGCCTGTTCGACCCGGGCAATGCGACACCGTCACATTCCTTCCAGAACTGGTTCCCTTGTCCACCGAATGCGCCCTGTTTTCCAGCCTTCCACCCAGTTCTAAACTGTTTTCGTGATGGCACATGTTGTACACAGACCGCCACCAAGCGCCGAGGAATTTCTGCAGTGGTCACGCCTTCTTTCCATAGGAACCAAGTCGTATATCACTGTCCCTGACGTTTGCTTTCCATGTTGTCTGCTCTCACGCTGACAGTGTTGTTATGAAATGGTTATGACGAGTGCATTCGTTGGCCCCTGTGCGTGTGCTACTACCAAACGGTGGAACAAGACACTAGTTACACGTCACCACCTTCAAAAGCTAAATGTGAACCATACGTACAAAATAAAGTGTAAAACAATTATACCGTGTCCGAGAAGTCCCCGTACTCCTAGTTTCATACGTTTCATATTATAATTTTGTTATACACTTAAGAAAATGGAAATTGCAACACCATGAAGGCATTGGTCGTTTGTGTTGATTTTCCAGAAATGGAACGATGCCATGTAGGTATGTAAACGATCAAAGTTTCAGACCCATTGGATTGTTGTTACAGGTCTCCCCATGTGATTGGTCGCGGAGGAATCAACTCCAGTATACGGACTCTGGCGTAGCGTAGTTGACTTGCAGTCTGTGCAGTGAAGTGTTCCCCGTCAAACATGCCTAGACGACAGAGAAGAGCACGCTATCAACTACTGTCGCCGTTTGAAAGGGCTCGGATAACTGGGCTGTGTAAGGCTGGATTATCGCTAATGATTGTCGCTGCACGTGTTGGCCGACAGGCATCTACGGTACAACGTATATGGCAGCAGCGGTCAAATGAAGGTACCCACACTCGTAGACCTGGCACAGGCCCAGCGCGATGGACAACTGCGAGAGAGGATCGCCGCATCATTCGGATGGCCCGGATGGAACCCCATGCAACAGCAGAGCAAATTCGAGCAGCTGTGGCACCCCACGTTACACAACAAACAGTTGATAATCGCCTGCGTGCAGCTGGCTTACGAGCCCGTGTCCCTGCAGAATGTGTTCCATTGACCCCACAACAGCGACGTGTAAGGCTGGCCTGGTGTCGAGAAAGATCGACGTGGGTCGACGAATTGCATAGGGTCGTCTTTAGTGATGAATCGCGCTTCTGTCTTACCGGCAGTGATCGCCGGAATCGTTGCGCCGACGTACCTGGGAGAGGGACCGCCCAGATCTTATTGTCGTGAGGCACACAGGGCCAACACCAAGCATTATGGTCTGGGGAGCTATTGGCTTTAATGTGAAATCACAATTAGTGCTTGTTGAGGGCGCTATGACTGTTCGACAGTACGTTGATAGGGTGCTCAATCCAGTGGTTGTCCCTATGATGGCTAACATTGCTAATGGGATGTTTCAGCAGGACAATGCCCGGGTTCACACTGCACGCATCGCCAGAGAAGCTCTGAACGACATCACAAACTTAGAATGGTCCGCCAGATCCCCGGAGCTCAGTCCTATTGAGCATGTGTGGGACATGATGGGTCGACAACTGGCCAACCGTCCTCAGTCACCCACAACTCTGGAACAACTGACTCGTGCAGTGCAGCAAGCATGGGCCACAATTACTCAGGAAGCGATCCAGGGCCTTATTGACTCCATGCCTCGACAAATTCATCAATGCATTGCAGCTCGTGGTGGGCACATACTGTATTGATTGTTGTCCAAAATTGCGGTCAGAGGGACCTGAAAGTGTAATCATCGAATCACAACCGAACACTCGTCCTGCATGTTCAATTGCAGCAATGTAGCACCATTCTTTCTGGGTGTTGCAATTTCCATTTTCTTCAGTGTATTATGGCATGGGCAATTGAGTTTGTATAATTGGGGAATTCAATAGTTGTTTTATTGGTATTGGTAACCCTGCTGCTAGCGTCGTTGTCAGTCTCATTTGAGTTGTTAAATCATGGCGGACGTGAGCGGACACAGCTACACTGTTGAGGAGCGATTAGTGGCGTTTGTGTGGGTGCACGAACGAGCATATACGGGGCAAACAAGGACAGTGATAATGAGTGCACTTAGAGATCGCTTTGGCAAACCCCCACATCGTAAAGCTACTCTGCTTGATTGGGAGAAACGTGCGCTTGCTTCAGGCAGTGTCAAAGACAGGCCGCGTAGTGGACGTAAGAAGAAGAAACGTGTGACGCCGTCGCTCAATCAACTGAGCAGTCTCCATTGAAATGCATTCGCAAAAGAGCAGCTAAACTTCAAGTACCGCGGTCAACAATGCATGACCACATTAAAAGAGATTTGAAAATGAAAGGATTTAGGCCGATGCACGTGAATGAATTATCTGACAATGACACGGAGCAACGAGTTGCAGCCTGGCGTGCTTTGTTGGCACAATTCCCAACTGCCGTCTCTCGCTCAAGAGTGTTATTTTCTGATGAATGTGCGATATATCGCAGTTCACATAGGAGGAATGTGGTTTTCTGGTCAAAGGAAAATCCTCATTATGTGCAGGAGTTGGAAAGGAACCCCCCTCATGTTATGGGCCGGGATATCATCACGTCACTTGTGCGGACCGTATTTTTTGATGGGTATGTGAATGGAAAATCTTATTTGCATATGTTACCATCTTGGTTAATACCTCAGCTTCAAGACAAGGGAATCATGGGTCATGTGTAGTTGCAGCAGGATGGGGCTCCAGCACATTTTGCTATTCAGGTGCGCGAGTTCCTTAATGTACAATTTCAAGGCCGCTGGATTGGCCGTGGCTCACCAAAATCTCCAGCCCCGTTGAAATGGCCACCACGAAGCCCGGACCTTACCCCGCCAGGCAACTCATTATGGGGAATAATCAATTCCCATGTGGCTCAACGTCGGTACACGACTAATGAATAATTGCGCCAAAGTGTGGAGGAAGCCTTTCGTTCCATAACTCCTGAGATGCTCCGCAAGATGTCAATGAGGAATTGGAGACGGATAGAACTCTGTGAAACGCATGATGGTGCACATACGGATTCCCTGAATGCATAGTATTTATATGTAAGTACTCCACTATAATATGAAACGCATGAAACTAGGGGTACGGGGACTTCTCGGACACCCTCTGTAACTCCAAAGTGGTTACAACTTACCACATTATCACTTCTACGCCACATAAATGTAAACATACACAGAAAACCAACTTCATTACTGTTGACAGTGTAGTTCGAACCCACTATCTCCCGAATGCAAGCCCACAGCTGCACGCCCGTAATCACATGACCAACTCGCTCGGTAATATGAAACTTTACAGTATGGCGCCTGTCATTGCGTTATAAGCCAGTTGAATTTTTTTTTTGCTACGGGCTTTACGTCGCACCGACACAGATAGGTCTTATGGCGACGATGGGATAGGAAAGGCCTAGGAGTTGGAAGGAAGCGGCCGTGGCCTTAATTAAGGTACAGCCCCAGCATTTGCCTGGTGTGAAAATGGGAAACCACGGAAAACCATCTTCAGGGCTGCCGATAGTGGGATTCGAACCTACTATCTCCCGGATGCAAGCTCACAGCCGCGTGCCTCTACACGCACGGCCAACTCGCCCGGTACCAGTTGAAATAGAAGCAAAAGTGAACCATATTCTTCACCTCTTTATAATCACATTCTTTTGTGTGAAAAAAAAGCGGGAGTCTACGATAAAAGTATATTTTGAGCACTGCTACTTGACAGACTTTCAGAAGTACACATGTCTCTTTTGATGACGAACAAATAGTAAATATATTAATTTGGGAGAGACAACTGAATCGGAAAGTGATGAAGCTCACTACAGGGAAACACATTCTAGGCGTGGTGCTGATAAAACCAGCTCTGTAGAGAACCTGAAGTGATCGATGGTATAAATGATCACAAAGCTTTTTTGTCGTGGTTAAAAGTAAGTGTGATAGAAAGAAAGGGAAGTGGGGCTATTAGGCAATACCCCGTGGTTGATAATAGAGGCTTGGGGGAGCTTTTAAAAAGAAGTCATGACCAGTGGGAAATGGTGAATAAAAATGTAAACTACCTCTATAGGATATGTTTACAGCAATATTGTTGATGAGTTGGAAAACAGGTACGTACAAGTTAACCGCACAACAATTGGCCGGCAAAGAAATACTTAATTTTATACATTCTCTAAATTCGAGGATATTCGTAAACTGTGGACAAAGGAAAGATACTTGGAACTCTAGCACATGCACAAAATGTTGTTCCTATTTAAGACAAAAGGATTTTTAAAGAAAGTCACCTTCTGCGACGGCCAGTTTTTGTGCGGTTGAATGTACCTTTAAAGTTGGCAAGGAGTGGTAAAGACCTATTGTATAATAACGGACAAATAAAGAGTAAGTAATTCCTCTTTATTCGTGGTGAATTTAGGGCTCAATCCCTTCTCTTACACTTAACCACAACATTTGAAATAATTAAATTAAAAGATTACGAAAGATTAAAGAGGTGCACTTGAAAAAAGAAATGGATTTTAGAATGGTTTTGGAAGTAAGCAGAGATTGAAGGAACGTACTAGGAAATTGAATTTAGCAAGAAAGTCAGTTAAGGATAACATAATGGCAAGCATCATTAGCAGTAATATGAATTTTAGTGAAAAATGGAAGGCTATGTGAAAGTACTTTAGGGCAGAAACAGGTTTCAGGTAGGATATTCCAGGGATTATTAATTGTGACGTAACAATTTTATTATTTTGGGGCTGTCCAGAAGGACATGGAAATTGGTGTCATGTAAGTTTAATTATTTATAATTCAAGACTTTATTGGTCACGCGAGAATAGTTGAACTGTCCTGAATTGTTAATCATCAGTATGCCGTAAGTCACGTCGCGCGGTTTTCTTCAACGCATTTCCATTATTCATTTGATTTGGCGGTACGCATACTCATTGCGTGAAACTGGACACACCTCCCGGTGAGTTGTTTGTGTGCTACGTTGCAAGATGAATGTACAGTAGGCCTATCAGGCGGAGGCTCTCCTGTGTTTGTACTTAAATAATGCGGTTGACGTGACTCATCTACAGAGGTAAACCGCCTTGATAGGTGGATTAAAGGTGGAAGTGAGTTCTCTCGAGTTCCAGTATTTAATTCTCGCCCGTCCTAAGGATTATTATTATTATTTTAATAATAATAATTATTATTAATAATAACAACAATAATAATAATAATAATAATACAAAAATGTATCATAAGAGAGTCAACACCCACGTGGTTCTGAACCACGCATTCACTGGACAATATCGTAATTTAAAACTATTCCTGAATAATAATAATAATAATAATAATAATAATAATAATAATAATAATAATAATAATAATAATAATATAGCTTTACAAAGTGCAACGTTTCTCGTGAAATAATTCTGTGTGATCTTTAAAATCGTTAAAATCTTCAAATTCACATTTTAAATAAATGTCGCCGTAATGACGAGCAAAGCCAAGCTTGCCGGGTTGAGTGGCTCAGACGGTTAAGGCGCTCGCCTTCTGACCCCAACTTGGCAGGTTCGATCCTGGCTCAGTCCGGTGGTATTTGAAGGTGCTCAAATACGTCAGCCTCGTGTCGGTAGATTTACTGGCACGTAAAAGAACGCCTGGGGGACTAAATTCCGGCACCTCGGCGTCTCCGAAAACCGTAAAAGAGTAGTTAGTGGGACGTAAAACAAATAGCATTAGTATTATTATTAAAGCCAAGCTTCCTTTGCAATTCACAAGGTCGATCACTCCCGAGCGTAAATATAAAAATTGTTGATACTCTTTGGTGATTCTACTTTGAGTGAAGATGACTTGAACCCAATAAGAAATTTAGGGAAATTATATCTTGAATGTTAGAAATGTAAACTTGGGCTGTGTTATGCAATTTTTAATTCATTTGTAATTAATTTATTCATTATTTCGATAGTACTACGAAGATCTGGCATCCTACTGTTTTAATGGATGTTGAATTGTAAGTGCATCGTGTCTCGTATTTACTAAGTTAAACACTATTCATTTCTTTCCCTTATTTTTACATTTAGTTAGCATCTATTTTTGATGCTGTTATTTATTCGGTGTGGATCGATCTGAAGGTTGTGTTGCCTTTTTTCTTAATTGTGAGATCTTGCTGCTACTAGATTGGAGTTTGTTATTTGACCTGTGGGGTTTAATTAATCCTCCAGTATCTGTTGTGGTTTATTTTGACCTTATGTGGTTCTGGGATCTATTCCACCTCCTTTAATGGTAGTCATGAAGTATGTACTGCACCCACCCGTACCCATATGGGTCTCCGGCGACAACGTGCGGTTTAACAGGTTCACCTATTCATCCTCTAATTCCTCTGGTCTATCAGCCTAAAAAACGTTGTTGTATTCTTATTCTCCTTCTTATGCAATGTGTCATCTAGCTGCTTCTTCTTCTACCGAGCTCGATAGCTGCAGTCGCTTAAGTGCGGCCAGTATCCAATATTCGGGAGATAGTGGGTTCGAACCCCACTGTCGGCAGCCCTGAAGATGGTTTTCCGTGGTTTCCCATTTTCACACCAGGCAAATGCTGGTGCTGTACCTTAATTAAGGCCACGGGCGCTTCCTTCCCAGTCCTAGCCCTTTCCTGTCCCATCGTCACCATAAGACATATCTGTGTCGGTGCGAAGTAAAGCCAATAGCAAAAAAAATTAGCTTCTTCTTCTTCTCCTTCTGGGATGTATTGTCACGTTCAGGTATAATAATGATATTCATGGTACTCATCTGGGGTGATTCTATTTACAAACATTTACATTCGCAGTATGACTGTAGCTAGGTTGTTCCCTTCCGAATCGTCTGGAGAATTATGATCTGCCTCACCTCTCCTTTAAACTCAGTTCGCTCAAAACACAGTACCTTATTGCTTTATTTGTAGCTCGTTAAATGCTCTTCATAATCCACTCCGCGACATTCTTCACCTTCTAATGTTTCCATTTACAAGTCAAGTTCTATAACTTCATTCTCTAATCCTTTCGTTTCTAACATACCTTCGACTAGTTTGTTAGCATCTTTTTCCACTAATTTGTTGGATCTGGGTTTGTTCTCCGCCTAATGTAGAAGTGACTCAGTTTCTTCTGGTACTGCCTTCGATTCCACCATTTCTGTCCGTTCCGTGACATCCTGCACATCAATTTCGTTGTCTCGAATCCTGTCTTTGTTCCCTCAAACATCTTCATTAATCTTCCCAATTTGTTCCCTGATATCCAAAATCTTAGCTTCGTCGTTATCTGCCTGGATCTTGACCTGCTTCATCATATTTAACCTTGACCACGTCGCCTTTCACGCTGTTCATTTTGCTATTAACCTTAGTCACCTCCTGTTCGATACTGGCCTCAACCTGATTTAATCGCTCAACTATTCCCTCGACTTTCTTTCTGACCACGGTAATTAACCTCCGAAACTGTATCTACTTTGTCGCTTAATTCCTGAGCCCCATTCTCGCACTGTTGCTGGACCGCCTGAATTTTCCTCGCTAATTCACTATATTTTTCAATTATAGTATTTGTCTCTGTGCGGTTTTCTTCTAACTTAACTTCAAAATTCGTTAGTTTGTCCTCAAAGTTCTTTAACTGTCCTTTGACTTCCGCACGCTCCTCCTTACATTCATCCTCAACCATATTTAAAATCTCGTTAGTTTGCACGAGCCTTCCCTTTATACTGTTCATCACTTCATTAGTTTGTGTACTACTCTGCTCCATCTTATCCTCGAGTGTTTTTAAATTGTCCTTCATAGCTACACTACTTTGCTCTATCTTCCCCTCCAGTTTATCTTCGAGCGTTTTTATACTAGTCTGCATCACTTCACTACTCCTGTCGAGCATCTCCTCCATCAAAGCCCTTATGGCTTCCACATCTATATCAAATATTCTCTGTGGCGAAACTGGACCCCCCTTCCCTAACCTCAGCGTCAACAATTCTCAACTTCACATCCGAATTGGTTTTTGATGGTGATGATGATGATTATTATTGTTGTTTAAAGGGGCCTAACATATTTTATATTTAATCTGCAATATGCAAATTAAGCCTTCAAACGGTGATATTTTAAGTTGCCTAACTACCTAACATCACCAGGAGTCTCATAGACTTCGATCATAACAATGGAAAATTTTGAAAATATGATTGAAATTGTAGGCCCTAAATTCGTTTATTAAAATTGCAGTCAACCGGTGATTTACCATGTGCTCGATTTTAATGCCAACACGTTTGGTCTAATGTCAGTAAACTAACCCATGCCTTCAGCACTGAGGTTCCTCAGACAAAATAAAAGTCATTAGAATCTCAAATTGAACCCATGAAAATAACCTACTGCCATTTAAAAAAGAGGCGTGAAGTTGGCCTTTATCAACCTCGAGTTTCTCAAAATTGTGGAAATATTTCCTACTAGCAAGGTGATTTGTGACAAGACACGCACCACTGGCTAATACCCGTGAATAGATTTGTGCCTTAAGGGAAACCGCTATTCACTTTTAACCTCACTTGTGGGAAAGTCATTTTATTGTTTCCTGGGATACGAACACATTCCTTTTAATTTTGGATACGCTCCTGATTAAGTAACCCTTATGGCTTCACCCATCTCACTGGACCACGGCTGTGTTCTCATCCGTCATATGACTTAGAATTCTACATTAACGTGTCACTTTTTTCTATGTAATACATTGGCTTGACTTCACCTTCGGTTGCAGCTTATGCTTACCACCAGTTCTGAGCTCTCTAAATCGAACACAGGGTCTTCCGTCAATACGCGAGCCCTGCATAGGAAAAAACACAAATAACTCATGTGTTGAATGGTATAAAATGCCTAGAGGAAACGGCAAAAGTCTGAAAATGCCTGCAAAGCCACTAATGCCCATGAAAATGTCCCAATGCCACAATTAACAACAGCAACGCCCGACGTGGCGCGCCAAGTATGCAATGGGTAACGTGGTTTCGAACGCATGTCAAGCAAATGCCCCACAAGAAAACCGCAAATGCCGAAAAGTCCCCACGTGACGGCGCCAAAAATGCACCCGCCCCCTACCCATATGTGTCTCCTGCGATATATTTACAGGATCGTAAACTGGGTGTTAATCTATTGGGCATTATGTGTATATACTGTATACACTGTACAGTATATAATCTAACTAAAAACGAATGAGAACATTATTTAAAATTTGAAAATAAAAGGGGTTTATTATACTCCTGATGATTATGGAACATGATGCAAAAATAACAATCTTGAATACATATGAATAATTGCAAATTTCGTAGCTAATATATAGAACATTTAAATATGTCGAGGACGAGACTAAGTACAACCGTTATAAAATGTACTAGCATGATAACCGTGCTTCGCTACGGTATTATAATGAAATTTATAATTGTCTGATTTTGAAAATTCTTACATATTTGAACTTGTACGCAGTTGATCTTTTAGGCCAGCTGTATAAATTTCTGCCGTTCCATTTAAAAATATGGAGTTAGTATCAATATCTCGGCTATTAACCACCCCGTGAGACTAAGTAGCACGTTATTTTACAAGACCCTGGATACCATTTACGAATATGAAAACAGAATGCCGATATCTTTAATGGTTTAGAAGTTATTTCTGTGTAACATGTTATGTGAATAACCCTGTATATACTGACTGCGCAAATGTCATGGGATAGTCACGTAATAGCGTGTGGGGCCTCCTCTGGCCCTGCGAACTGCAGTGAGACGCCGTGGAAGTGAGTCAACAAGTCCCTTGTAGTCCTCTGGACGCAGCCGACACCAAATCGTTTGCACAGCGACCGCCAACGCTGTTCTTGGGTGCAGTATCATGGAACGGAGCCTGCGTTCCAGGACATCCCAGATATGCTCGATAGGGTTCATATTGGGGCTCCTGGGTGGTCATGGCAGTCATTAGACCTCCACTGCATGTTGCTGGAACCATTCCCGGGCGACGTGGGAGCGATGTGGCGGCGCGTTATCATCTTGAAACACCGCAGAACCGTCTGGGCGCTGGAAGGACAAAAATGGGTGGAGATGGTCTCCGAGCAGCTCAACATACCGCGTACCATTCAAAGTCTCTTCCAGAACAACTAGGGGGCCCATTCCATACCAGTAAAATGCATCCCAGACCATAACAGAGACAGCAGCGCCCTGGACCACACCTTCGAGGCAGGCAGGATCCATTGCTTCATGTGGCCTGCGCCATACACGGTGCCTCCCATCGGCATGGTGCAGTTGAAATCGTGATTCGTCCGACCATATCACGTTATGCCATTGTTCCAGTGTCCCTCCCTGGTGACTGGCGAGAAATGCCCGTCGTTGTGCCCGATGACGTACCCGTGTGCGGCGCCGGCTCCCATACCCCATAGAACCCATGTTCCTACGGATTGTCCACTGGGAGACGTGTCTAGCACGGCCTGTGATGAATTGAGCCTTGAATTGTTGCACGGTTGCCCGTCTGTCATTATTGACAATCCGTTTCAGATGTCACCGGTCACGGTCATCGAGGGTGGCTGGACGGCCGGTCGTTCGTCTGTTGTGGACGGTGACACCCGTATTCTACCATTCACGATACAGCCTGGACATGGTTGATCGTGTGAAGCCGAATCCCCTCACCACTTCCGAAATCGCACATCCTACCCGTCGGGCACCGACCACCATACTCCGTTCGAACGGTGTCAGCTCACGACGACGTTCCATGTTACACCTGTCACATGCACAGCCACTGCTCACAAGGTCTCCTATACAACTGCCGCTGGCACAGGGGGCGTGTGGTTCGCAGACAACACACCTGCGCATCAGTGCTTCGCTATCCCATGACATTTGTTCAGTCAGTTTATGTAGATTTATCATGATCTCGCATGTACGGAAAAATAAACAAATAAACTCACTCAAACCATCCCTGCTTACACTGGGTACCATTACACAAATTACAAACAAGTCTGAGTGAATCCTAACCTAGATCTAACCTGTACCCTTACGAAATAACCTACATCGTCCTAAATGAACCAACGTAATCGTAAAAAATGCCACGGTTCAGAAATAAACCCTCGACTCTGGACACATAACATAATTTGACCGTTGGGTCAGAACCGTCATTCCAGAACGCAATCAACAAATATAACATAGAACAGAACCAATACACACATAAAAATAATACATTGAATATATCTGGTTGCCTTGGAAACAACCCGCTATTACCGGAAGATTTGACCGTGTGGTTAAGACCGTTCAGCTGTGAGCTTGCATCCGGTCGATAGTGGGTTCGAACCCCACTGTCGGCAGCCCTGAAGGTGATTTCCCATGGTTTCCCATTTTCACACCAGACAAATGCTGGGGCTGTACTTTAATTAAGTCCACGGTCGCTTCCTTCCCACTCCTAGGCCTTTCCTATCCCATCGTCACCATAAGACATATCTGTGTCGGTGCGACGTAAAGACAATTGTCAAAAGTACAACCCGCTATTTGCGGATGCCAATGAGATCCGAACTCATTTCCTGCGACGATTGAAGATGGGGCTAAAATCCCTACTACTATCATTACTACTACTACTACTACTACTACTACTACTACTAATAATAATAATAATAATGGGTTTACTGGCCTCTGTCGATAATTAACTTTTGCTGAGGTAGATGGGTGGTTTATATTCCATAATGAAACAATTCTAAAACGTCGCCCTGTTACTCAGTAAACGGGGTAAACGGGACACTACGTCCTTGCCACGTGGGCCGACACAAAAACAACACTCATCCTACCTAGAGGAACAAAAAAAAAAAACACACGTGGGCCTCTCTGCAGCCTTCAAGGGTCGTCACCAGCCACATAATTCACTTTTTATTGTGGAGTCTCTCCGCTCTTTTCTTAACACGTCGTCTCTTTAAATCTCGATGTGGCAATACATAATTCACCAAGCCCTTTATCACTTTAATAAGGCCCTAAATATATCTACCCACCATATGGCTTTCATATTCTCCACCAGAAAACCCGGCTTCAACACCTTCAGCTTTCATGGACTAACTCATTTCTCGGTTGACTACATGGTCCTTTCTCTTCAACTCTCACATAAAAATGCAAGTGGGTAACCCAAAAACAACAAAATATACGATAACAAAATACCATCTTGTTGTTTGTTATTAAATAGGGTCCTAAAATCTAGGTCATGGGCCAGCATGATACCACTCGTAGGCAATAATCCAATTCCATCTTTACAACTCATTCTTGACAAATATGAAATCAAATATTATTACACAGAAAAATACAAATGAGTGGTCACCTCTAAAATTCAAAGAAACAGGGGTCTAGCTATTATTCAATGGAGGGCGCTGATTCGGATCTCCGAAATTCACTACAGCACTCCTTCCATCCGGGATGACTAACCTACCTTAAATATAACTCGCATGCATCATAATACACTTGACTGAGTACAAATCCTCTTAAATGACATTCCCATGGAAACTAATGGCACTCACCATTTTAAACACGGTCAAACTACGGAAATCAACCCCCCCAAAAAAAACACCGAGAATAAAATAAAAGAATAAGTTGACAAAACCAATCTTCCCTCATTTACAAAGACCTAATTACCTCAGACTTGATGCTAACTGAATACTGTGCCCTTAATTTAGCACCTTTACATTTTAAACAAAGGAAACCCTATCAATTATTATTTACAAATTAATGATCTTTAAATAGAAATTCCGTTACTATACGAGTCATGCTGATAAAAAAAAAGATGTACTCAGCCTCACTTCTCGTGACACCTTGGTCACACTCCGGTTTACTCCTCCGTCGTCTCCAGGTAGACCGCTATGATTATCGGGTGAGAACTGGAACTCCTAAGAAACTCCATAATCCTTGACACTGGAATCCCCATGGGTAACTACGGCTAACAACACACACACTTAAGCCCGTTACGCACGTCTGTTTCAAACAGGGCACTTTGCGGCGAGATTTTTGATCCAATGTCCCGGGATCAAAAATACTAATACAGGATTATTAGTTAAACACGCACATTTCGTTCAGTAGCGACACATCTTGGTGTCAACCCCTGTATCTCTGCTCACTATATTAATTATTATGCTGGTTCCAGTCGTCCCCTCTTTGTTTCTGGTGACGAAGGTAATAATAATAATAATAATAATAATAATAATAATAATAATAATAATAATAATAATAATAATAATAATAATAATAATAATAATAATAATAATAATAGTTCAAGTTCGGGCTCTAAATGAAAGTCAGACTAATCCGAACGAACACTCTATTATTTCGCCATTATTATTACTTTTTATTATTAACAAATACATTGCAAATGGGAAATATCCCTGCGGCAATGGTCACTTACAGCAATGTAATAATAAAGTAAAGTAAACATAATTACTTAACAACAAACAAATAAACAAGCAAACAACAGGAGTACAACAAGCAAATCCATGGAAAGAAAATATTACAAGAATTACTACTAGTTTAACATTCTAAATCCAGCATCATCATATACAAATTCACAAACAATTTAAGTATTTCCAGTGCTTAACACTATGGCTTACAATAACTATAGGTTTACCTTACTACTAGCTTAACATTGTAAGTGATAATAAGTTGAAGTTAAACCGTAATTACCCTACAACAACAACAACAACAAGAGTACAACTACTCTACTTTACTCTACTCATACACCACTTGAATTAAGTCATTTCAATTATTCTCTGCATTAAAAGTTCACACACAAAGGAAACTTTAGCCCGAGACAGACACACGTCTGTCCCTCGCTAGATGCTATGGAAGAATGAACCAGGGTAAGTTAACGCTTCCCGCTTCTTATATCAATTATAGGAAGATTTCCTCCTCTCAAAATGTGCATACGCTCTATTCGGGGGTATTATAGGCGCAGTAGTGGTATAATCAGGTGACCAGTGACCTTATAAGATGGTTCAAACTCTCCCGGACGAAATCTGCTCGCACAATCCAGAGTAATACTGCGAATAAATATCTGTCCTCATTTTCAACTAACTCACGGGAATTCCCTGCTGTCAAGTGGTTGTCGAGAGAATAAACATATGGTCTCTGTAACTTTCCACTCTGATATAACCACTTGTTCCTTCTTTTGTAGGAAAAACAATCTTAAACCATTTTTAATAACCACTTATTTCTTTTTAAGGAAATTATCGTCATAAAGGACGTCACAAACCCTAATAAAATTTACCGATGACGAACAGCTCTTTCGGATCTCTATACAATGCAATATATTATTAAAATCATTAATTTCATTGATATTAAAAATGAAGCTGACTATGCTGTTTTAAAGGTGGGTTCGTGATTACGATCGTGAAAAGTTTCCCTCTCCCTTTCACAGACGACAAGAATGAACGTCATGTCGGAACAGAACTTTCTCTAATACACAACCCCCAACAGGAAATAGTAAACACACCTGTCAACAGTGAATCGAATTATATAATAAATACTAGGACACTAGAGAAACAAGTATTCAACTACTGAACAAGAGCGTCATTCAAGACACTACGACTAATAGCATGCAATGAGCCGATGAGATCGAATCGGAAACCTCGAATCTTATGGGAATACAAGAGACGACGTCATGGAATCAAGAAAGCTTGAAGACAAATGAAACACCACCCCAAGAAGTTGCCATTTCGGAAAGCAAAGCAAAAGTAAAAACACATCGACCCTCAAGGGAAGAAACACAGAATCCACACAACAAGAGAGACCCGCGGCTACAGGGGAGTAGAGTAGGAGATAGATGACAGAGTCCCTCCCCCCATCCCCGTTGAATTTATTAGGAGAAGAAACATGCATATTTTCATGAGTATGCTGTTCACATGCACGCTGATGACACTAAATATAAATTGTATTCAAACTGCAAGTAAACAGTCGTTTCTTAAACAGATTATTCCTGACCAGGACGTGGGTATAGTTATGTAGTAAGAATTGGCACCTGAAGACCTTGCTCCCATTCCTGGATGCGATAAAATTATTAATGTTAACGAGCACAAACGCGGTACAGCTATATACATTAAGGACAATATACCATACCCGGACACAGCACTCCTGCCAAATTCTCGAGGAATCAGCACACGTATTCGGGACTTACTAATTGTAAACATCTATGCCCCATCAGGCTCACAAGCAAGGACGCAAAGACGGCTGTTCTATACCACATAAATCCTTCCACTTATTTACATACATAGAGAAAATTATGATCCTTGGAGGTGATTTTAACGCAGTATTATCACCCAAAGACCAAGCAGGACAGTTCCTGGGATGTCCCGCGCTATCTGATTTAATAAAGGGGCTACGCCTTAAAGACACATGGGAAGTGAAGCAACAAAGGCCAGCATGATATACATATTATTACCAAGGTGCAACTTCTCGACAAGATAGAATATATGTCAGCGGGGGACTGAAAGACCAAGTCAGAGATGTAAGATCCGCCAACATGAGTGGGGACCAAGACGCAGACGAGGAATTTGGAGGTTAAATGAATCTATTTTGAAGAACATGGACTTTAAAAAAAGATTTTTCTCTGAATGGCAAAAATGGAAAACATACATACCCCGATATAGAGATACTCTTGATTGGTGGCTGTTATACGCTAAACCTCGCACGATCTGGCTATTGAAGACATACAGTGCTGAGAGGAGAAGGCAGTTGAACCAAACGACAGAATTATATTATAAATGCTTAAGACAGTTATATATACGAGGATCCTACTAACGATACAACGAAGAGAAATGGAAGGTCTGAAAATTCAAGCGCAAGATCATAAAATTCTTGCCAACGAGTGTCCTTCCAGTTACCATCTTATAAGGAATTGCACGAAAGGACGTCAAACATACATCCATCATATCGGACCAACTAATGGACAAATAACGAAGAGCCCTGAATAAAAAAAAGAAATGGCGGAGAGCTTTTCCCAGTCCTTGTATAAAGAGGAGTCGCCCAACATCATAAATCACCAACACCTATTCTATGACGATACAAGACGAAGAATTCAGCATAGAGAGTAAGAAAGTTTGACCCAAGGCATCCCTTAGTAGAAATCCACCAGGAAATTCTACAAAGCGCACCGAACAAATCTCCTGGTCCCGATGGTCTAGGAAGAGCCTTTTACATGACATATTGGTCCATTATTAGAGATGAAATTGTTGCAGAATGAATGATGCCTGTAATCCAGAAAGGAACATCGACAAGATGAAAGAAGGCCTAGTGGTCCTTCTTCCCAAGATGACAAATCCAGTCAAGTTATCTAACTTTCGGTCCATAACGCTCTTAAATTTTGACTATAAGCTATTAACTAAATGTGTGAAAATGAGACTAACTGCGTTTATGGAGAACGCCACATCCGAACACCAGCTGATGCAACACCAGGAAAATGTGTAATAAATTATCTATGTGTAATTCGAGATATTATAAACGAGTCATTGGTCAACAATAAAAATAAACTTCTAATATCAACAGATTTTGACCACGCATTTGACAGGGTAAACCAAAAATATATAATTGAAACACTAAATGGTTGGCTTTGACACTCGATTCACGACTCTCATGGGTAAAATTCTTAATGGATTAACATAAATTGTTATTTAACAAGGCCAATTCACATCCACAGAGGAGTACAACAAGTGTATCCACTGTCTATGTTGATCTTTGTTCTCTCCCTAGAACCCCTTCTTAGCAATCTACAGAAACCTTTTAGTCCTAGTAATCTAGATATTGTCGCATTCGCAGATGATGTTACCATAATATTAGATCAAGCCATTCATATCCAGCATTTGTTCAAGGTAATCAAGGATTACTGGAGATATTCCGGGGCTCAGCTGAACCCAAGGAAGACAAAGGCGATGCGGCTTGGGAAAAGGGCCGTGTCCAATGGGCAGTTCCTGAGTGTGTAACATTAACACAAGAAATTAAAATTCTGGGAATAACCTGCTTTAACAGTGTGAACAAGATGATAAAAAAGAACTGGGCCGATGCTTTGCATTCTGTAAGGGGCATGTTGCAACAGGGTAGGTATAGATCTATCCTCTTGCAACAAAGGATAATGTATGTGAATATGTACTGCTTAAGCAAAATATGGTATCTGTGTCAAATCCTTCCCATGCCAAGGATGATTGATAAACGTATAACTTCGGTTGTTGGTTGGTTCATTTGGCAAGGATCATCACTACGACTTTCAAGAAGTACACTCACCTTACCTAAATCCCGGGGTAGGCCGGGACTAATCGACGTCAAAGGGAAAGCAAAAACCTTGTTTCTAACAAGAAACTTAAAGCTGTTTCACAAAGCACAGGATCATAAATCGATGAATTTCCTCACGAGATGGTGCAGTCTTCAACAATGCACTAACCCACCAGCTTATCATGACATCCATCATCATGCACCTCACGCAAGATATCTGAGAGTCGAGTTAATTTATATGCCAAAGGACGTCGTCACATCCCCAGATGTCTCAACGAAAAAGGTTTATAACAGTATACTGTTTCAACAGTATTTAGCCCTTAACATAACGAAACAAGCTATGATAATCAACTGCAATCGAGTATGGAGAAATATCCCCAATTTCATAGTTCCAGACGCAGTAAAAGAAAGTTGGTATAAAGTAATCCATGACATCATACCGAAAAACAGCAGAATTCATCATATTCATATGATCGATACGGATTTGTGCAACTTCTGTTAACATAAAGATACAATCCAACACCGACTTACAACTTGTGCGAAGATGCGACCGACATGGAATAAATTTAAGCATATGCTGAAGTGTATCATCGGACGTCCGAACACATATATCGCACCTGAATGGGTGATCCGCCCTGCATTTAGTTTACAACCACCGCAACTAAACAGTGCTGTCGTGTTACTGTTAAGTTGTTATGTCGACTGTGTGCTGAAATCTTCTGAGCCTTACAGTGAACTCGAAAGAATGTCCGAGATAAGTGACTATGTTTTAATGTGCATTCAGTGTCCGAAAAGGAAGAGATGGTTGGGAGAATATGTAGAGCAGCTAAGTAGTGTTCTGTAAGTGTGAAGTGCTGGAAGTGCCAAGGGTAAATTAAAACAAATCAAGACTGACTGTATAAAAGTGTGATATACGTTTGTGTGATTCATTTATTTGTTATTTGTTAATTATTGTCATCTACAGATGGGCATTATTGTGTTATTCTGGGACTTCAGATAATTCATGAACATTAGGCAATAAGAAATAAAATTGTAAAGACGGTTTCTGTTTGTGATTTTCTCTATATAATTGTGTGTTCATTTGTTGAACAGTTGAAATAATGTTATGTATTAACAATTAAATAAATCAGATGTGAAAAAGGTGGAACCCTCAAAAGCCCCTTCTCTGCAACCCCTACGCTGGGAACGGAGTTCACAGCACAACGTCCACAAAACGTCAGACTGCAAAGCACCGGCACCTATCTGCGGATGCTGTTCGCAGCAACATCCTACCCCAAAATGACCCCAACACCACACAACTCCTCACTGTAACACGTGTGGTGAATCACATCCAGGGGCGGCCGTACCTTATGTGCTGAAGTGCTGCAGCACATTGCCTATTGGGAAAATTAAATTAGTTTAAAAATATTATCTACAATCAAATACTGTACTGTACAGTGCATTGAAAAAGACGTCAGCCAAATAATAGGACATTATTCAACTCCCCTCACAACCAGTTAACTACTGGTGCACTCCACGCCGGGTGCTGTGCGATCACAGCTCACAGAAACCAGGAACTCTGCCTTTTGCGCATGCGTGCCGAACTTTTCCGATATAAAGGAAATGTGTTCCGATCGGTTCCGACAGGCTGTGGAAACAGCAGCCAAGACATCACTTCACAGCGATTCTTCGTTCGACCACAGGCAGCACTTGCACTAGGCACACTTGCATTACGAACGATATGAGAACGTGGCAGCTGGCACCCTCTTGACTCAGCGGTAGTATTTAAGAGAGGATCGCTCAAAGCAAACGGGAAAACGAAATACTATAGAGCTGTTCGCGCCAGGTCTTTTAACACCAAAGTGGGTAGAGTACTACCAACTTTCCTATTTCATAGTCACATTTGTAAATCGATGAACTATAAAAATTGTACTTTTTATGTTGACAAAATAAGGACATGATATTGTGATTTTCTTTAATTAATATGTCTAGTTTATAAATGACACTATAAAAACATAACATATAATTTTGCATTACGACGTTGTTGGTTTTATTTCAATGATGTTGGTAACATTGGGAAGTTCTGTTTTTGCGCGCTCACACCAAGTGTTTGAGATCGTGAATATTTTGCCATTGCATATTTAATTATATAGTTTTATAGTTTTTTATGAGGAATGTGTATATGTGTTGGGGTTGTTTGCGTGTTTGTTCAGTGTGGAAAACTCAGTGGAGAGCCTCTTGAAAACCACATACCGGTATGTTTCTAAATATTTTTATTTTTTGGAGTGGGGATGGGTTACAGCACACAACTGACTTTCTGCACCAGCCGCCACTGATCACATCCCACTTACTACCGTCTCAGTAAGGCCCGTCCTCCTCCCCATGACAACCGATCCGAAATAATCGCCCCCGTCAGAACCGTTAACCCACGTAAAGATCTCACTCGCTCGTAGTTTCCTCCTCCTACCATCGAAGATATCATTCGCTTCACCGCCCTTACTCTCCTCAACCTATTCCCATATCACCGACACTTAGTCCTCTCTCAACTTCAAGCAGCGGCCAATCAGGCTTTTATCCTCCATTTTGTCACCACCCACTCAGGCCTAAACTCCCTTTTTCAATTCACACGTTTGGCGACCCTTCTTTAATGGATTGTCGACCCAAACGCGTAAATTCCTCCCCTCCCATCTCCATTCTATTCGTAAATATCCAATCCTTTTTCACCAAGCGCCTCCATCTCCTGTCTCTCATCCAGTCCACGCCATCTTACTCAATGAAACCATGCATCGTCACAGAACCCCACCTTATCTTCCTGGATTCACCCTTCATCGAGCAGATCACCCTCAAGGCCGCGAAGGAGGGGGACCAGCAATAGCTATAAAACGTTCCCTTCCCACTCACCTTCAATTTACGCGCGTTCCAGCCAACACCTACCACTAGATTACCTCACTCTCCTCAGCAGAACCTTTCTGCAATACATTCTTCTTGCCGACCTGAATCTCAACAAACGGATCCGTTCGAGAAATGCACAGCCTCCACTCCCTTCTCAGTGACATCGATTCCTCCCTTATCCCACTCCCTAGCCCAACACGCACCTCATCCCAGACAACACCTGATGCAATAATCACCCATAACTCTCTCTCACACATCTCATCAATATTACACTCCTTCCCAGCATTGGCAGTGATCATCTCCTTGTTCTTTTACAAATCCCCACTCACCACACATCATCAAACCCATCATCCTCCCCCCAAGCAGTACCCAATTTTGCTCGAGCCAATTGGAATTCATAACGCTCCGCCCTCTCCAACACGCTCCCACACTCTCCCTCCCACCCCTGACCGACCAGGCCTCAGTTGATACCATGCAGGATCTCCTGCAATCTTCTATCATCTCTGCTTCCCAAGCCAACATCCTCACTACTTTATATTCCCCATCCAAACCGCGCCTCCCGCCCAAATTTCTCCGTCTCCAGAAACTTTGCCTGTCTCCAGGATTACATTCGCACCAGTGACACCTATTTTCTCCACCTGCACCGCCAGTTAATCCGCGCAGTACGTAACTACCTTATCGCTCACAAACGTCGCTCATGGACCCAAACCTGTACAACCGTACACTCCCTACATACTCATCCCTCCCAACACTGGCGTTGTCTTTACAGCCTCCTCGACCGGCATAGCACCCCTACCTATCCTATCATTCACCAAAGAAAGGCTCCAGATAACACCACGAAAAAGCTGAATATCTTCTCTGAACATTTCGCCTGGCGCTTCAACAACCAGTAGCCAATTTGTACATGTCTTCACTCATCTTTTTATACCAATTTATACTTAATGTAATGATAATTAATAGATAGCCCCTTAATTTAAGTATATCCATTATAGGTCATATGTAAATGCTTCAATCATGTTTTCTAATGTAAAGTTTATGTATTTTAACTTGGGGTGCACGTGTTACATCTTTTATAATTCACTTATATTCTGCATTAGGCTCTGCCAAGTAAAGATAAATATCTATGTACGCTTAATTTTTTCATCTCTTCTGTTCCAAACTATGTAACATGTATATCTCCTTATATCTACGGTGTCAATCAACTTGTGTTACTTACGATGTTCGTATCGCAGCTACTCATAATGTCTGTATTAAAAACTCAAAGAATATCATTATGCCCAGATGCCATATTATACGTGGAAAATATACAAAATGAAACAAAAATAAATACATACAAATAAATCAATAAACACAAAAACCCCTCCCTCCTCTGCCTGCACTCTCTAATATAGAGTAATCCTATCCTAGCCTCAAGACAATCCAGTACATCAACACATTCTCAAAAACAATAATCATTTTCTTCCCAATCTCCTTCTTCCTTCAATCCCTAACAACCCCGTCCAATCCCCTGGCCAGGGAGAGGGCACCGTCTAGGTGGCCCACCCCACCCCTTCAGAGTGGGGAATGAAAACTTGGAAGAAGCAGCAGCAACAGCACTGCAATACTGTTAAGAGAAACACACTGAAGCGATTTACTGTCGATTGTGACAAGTGAAGATATCAAGTCCTCACACTGATCATTCACTTCGCCATCGCACAGTCGATTCTGACAAGTACAGATATCAACAAGTCCTCACACTTTGTATTCACTACACCATCACAAGTCAAGATTAACTCCCCACTGCCGGCGAGTTGGCCGTGCGGTTAGGAGCGCGTAGCTGTGTGCTTGCGTCTGGGAGCTAGTGGGTTAGAATCCCACTGTCGGCAGCCCTGAAGATGGTTTCCGTTGTTTTCCCCATTTTCACACCAGGCAAATGCTGGGACTGTACCTTAATTAAGGCCATGGCCGCTTCCTGCCAACTCCTAGCCATTTCCTATCCCATCGTCGCCATAAAACCTATCTGTTTCGATGCGTCGTAAAGCCACTAGCAATAAAAATAACTCCCCACTAATTCTCTCGCCTCTCGACCTGTCAGATCGATATATATATATACCGTTCGACAAACATTCTAGAAATGTTCCTTCACAGGCTGAATGGATGAGATTGAGTGCGACAAAGCCTGCAAAATTCCTAAAGTTTCCACTCGTATCTGGATAATAAAGCATCACGGTAAGTTTCCAGGAACTCCATAAGCATCAGGATGATAGTCAAAAATATGAATATTATAAGTTTTCTACAGTTTTCGATTGAACATATTTGGATGTATATGAATATACAATACATTTTTACAGGGAAATCGTATGTTAACCGTATTTGACATTATTAATAAAAGATCAATGAAAAGTATTAAACACAATAATTGAAGGTTTTACAAGGTTTAGGTTAGGTGTAGGATGGTGTACATTCGACAAACCAAGCAGCGTCTTCTTACTGACTGTTTTATTTATACAATTTATCGTACACTTCCTGATACAAAAAGCGATCGCAGGAAATTGATAGGTCCCCGATACAAGCATGACCCAATTGAAAGAGTACGTTAGACTATTATAGGGATTTCCTAGCTAGTTAATACTCGGAAGTTTATCAACAATTCGCCGGAAAAAAGGGGCACTTTTATGCTTATCAGACGAAATTAAATTATATTATTCACTGCAATTACCCCTAAGCGCTGCTTTTCACTTTTCGCATATAATACAACTACACACGTTTATTGGAAAAGTGTGTACACTGACTGACAGAGCAAATGCAACACCAAGGAGGAGTGGTTCGAAAGGGATGAAAGTTGGGGAAAAAACAGAGTCGGCACGGAAGAATAATTGATGTTTATTTCAAACCGATATGCAGGTTTCACAATGTGCACGGCATCGACTCAGTAGGATGTAGGACCACCGCGAGCGGCGATGCACGCAGAAACACGTCGAGGTACAGAGTCAATAAGAGTGCGGATGGTGTCCTGAGGGATGGTTCTCCATTCTCTGTCAACCATTTGCCACAGTTGGTCGTCCGTACGAGGCTGGGGCAGAGTTTGCAAACGGCGTCCAATGAGATCCCACACGTGTTCGATTGGTGAGAGATCCGGAGAGTACGCTGGCCACGGAGGCATCTGTACACCTCGTAGAGCCTGTTGGGAGATGCGAGCAGTGTGTGGGCGGGCATTATCCTGCTGAAACAGAGCATTGGGCAGCCCCTGAAGGTACGGGAGTGCCACCGGCCGCAGCACATGCTGCACGTAGCGGTGGGCACTTAACGTGCATTGAATACGCACTAGAGGTGACGTGGAATCATATGCAATAGCGCCCCAAACCATGATGCCGCGTTGTCTAGCCGTAGGGCGCTCCACAGTTACTGCCGGATTTGACCTTTCTCCACGCCGACGCCACACTCGTCTGCGGTGACTATCACTGACAGAACAGAATCGTGACTCATCGGAGAACACGACGTTCCGCCATTCCCTCATCCAAGTTGCTCTAGCCCGGCACCATGCCAGGCGTGCACGTCTATGCTGTGGAGTCAATGGTAGTCTTCTGAGCGGACGCCGGGAGTGCAGGCCTCGTTCAACCAATCGACGGGAAATTGTTCTGGTCGATATTGGAACAGCCAGGGTGTCTTGCACATGCTGAAGAATGGCGGTTGACGTGGCGTGCGGGGCTGCCACCGCTTGGCGGCGGATGCGCCGATCCTCGCGTGCTGACGTCACTCGGGCTGCGCCTGGACCCCTCGCACGTGCCACATGTCCCTGCGCCAACCATCTTCGCCACAGGCGCTGCACCGTGGACACATCCCTATGGGTATCGGCTGCGATTTGACGAAGCGACCAACCTGCCCTTCTCAGCCCGATCACCATACCCCTCGTGAAGTCGTCTGTCTGCTGGAAATGCCTCCGTTGACGGCGGCCTGGCATTCTTAGCTATACACGTGTCCTGTGGCACACGACAACACGTTCTACAATGACTGTCGGCTGAGAAATCACGGTACGAAGTGGGCCATTCGCCAACGCCGTGTCCCATTTATCGTTCGCTACGTGCGCAGCACAGCGGCGCATTTCACATCATGAGCATACCTCAGTGACGTCAGTCTACCCTGCAATTGGCATAAAGTTCTGACCACTCCTTCTTGGTGTTGCATTTGCTCTGTCAGTCAGTGTATTTGGAGAAATGTATATTCAAGAATACGACAACAAATATTTTATTAAGAGCGACCATGTATACGAAGTATGACGTTGATTCTTCTTCTGTAAAGAACCCGCTCAGTTTTGTGTCCGAGTTCAAGGGAAAGTCAATGTATTAGAAGTTTCACCGTTGAGGATCTGAGGACTCAACATACATGCGTTTTGAATTAGCTACAACTTTGCTTTAAAGAGTATTATTTAGATAAAAATCGTTTGTGATATTAATGTCGATAAACAATGCCACCACTGTCAGCATGCCTGAAAATGGTTTTCCGTGGTTTCCCAATTTCACACGAGGCAAATGCCGGGGCTGTACCTTAATTAACGCCACGGTCGCTTCCTTCCCACCCCTAGCCCTTTGCTATCCCATCGTCGCCATAAGACCTATCTGTGTCGGTGCGACATAAATCATATTCTAAATAATAATAATAATAATAATAATAATAATAATAATAATAATAATAATAATAATAATAATAATAATATTAATAATACCGAGCTCGATAGCTGCAGTCGCTTAAGTGCGGCCAGCCTCCAGTATTCGGGAGATAGTAGGTTCGAACCCCACTGTCGGCAGCCCCGAAAATGGTTTTCCGTGGTTTCCCATTTTCACACCAGGCAAATGCTCGGGCTGTACCTTAATTAAGGCCACGGCCGCTTCCTTCCCACTCCTAGCCCTTCCCTGTCCTATCGTCGCCATAAGACCTATCTGTGTCGGTGCGACGTAAAGCAACTAGCAAATAATAATAATAATAATAATAATAATAATAATAATAATAATAATAATAATAATAATAAAAACTCCAGACTGAGCAACTTAGGCAGCAATGAGCTGCTTTTCTGAAACACAGTTGGTGGTTTCGATCCCGGCTCTCCTGAACTGAAATCCGCGAGCCTCATGCCGGCTAATTTACGGGCACGTTAAAGTTCTTCTGCCGTACGAAATTCTGGGACTTCGAAGTTCCTGACAAAGTATTTATTCCTGAAAGTATTGATTGGATTTACGTCCCACTAGCATAATTATTAATAATAGACTAATCGTAGTTTTTCTGTTTCCGCACCATCACAGACAGGTTTTCAGTGATGAAAAGGGGAGGGGGGAAAGGGTAGAACTGGGAAGGTAATGGCCATTATTTAATTCAGGTACAGCTCAGGCATTTTTGCGGTGAGAAAGTTGGAACCAACAGGAAACCAACGTCAAGGCTGTTGACTCGGTGAGAATAAGAAAAAAATTAACTGGAATACCACGCTTGGGAATTAAATTCTTACCTGTGACTATAGAAGTCACACCAAAATACAAACAAGCTACTGTATCTAGCTTAAGTTGAAGTACAGGAAATGAACTACCCACATCTCCGGCTGCGGAAGTCTTCTGGAGGAACTCCTACTCCTACACTCAAGCCAAGAAATCAATGCTTGCGCACGACGTGGGGCGATATTCAGACAATAGATGAAATGGAGTGAAAAAAATTTCGTATGATCTGCTGATAATAATGAATGTATTACGGACTTTGAACGAGAGAAACTACACTACCAACAATATTATGATCTATAATTGAGTTTTAACTTGGATCACTGCATACAGTATTATTGCCATTTACATATCATTAATCCTGTCATTATTCAGTAAGGACAGTTGATTTAGAGAGCTATTTCTGTATCCATCTGGCACCATATGTTGGCTCTTTTTTATTTCATCTTATTTTCTAAAGTGCTCTTCTTACTGTGGAAATTGCATGTTTCATGTTTCACTGACAAGGGAACTGTTTGAATTGGACCAAACCAATTGCAGTGCACATTGTAGGATGATCAACTGAGGAGTGTCTGTTCAAATGGCACTATTTCCATCCTAAGAATGTTGTGGAAAAACGCAAGGAAACGTATAACAAACGGCACATTGAACGTGTTCATGATCAGTTATGGTACTGCGTTTAAGGTGTTACATGTTTTTGGTCTGGATGGCCCATGGCATTCGGTAGTATTCAACTACTGTAATACATATTGACCAAATACTAAAAGTAATTTTGAAGTGGAAATAGCACCTTTTGCACAGTCACTCCTCAACTAAACCATCATAAACTTAATGGCGACAGTAATTATGCCGCAAAATAATTTGTACGTACTAAAAAAATGGGATGACGGGGAGATTATTGATGATGATGATGATGATGATGCTTGTTGTTTTAAGGGGCCTAACATCGAAGGTCACCGGCTCCGACGGGGAGATTACCAAAAGCAATCAAAAGCATTTATGTTTACAATTGGGCTGCGGTGAGAATTGATGGTAGAATGCTTTTGACAGCTGTCATCTTGACAGACCCTAACCTCACTTTTTTGGACAAGAGAACGTCGCTAACCTCACTGCTGCCATCTTGACAGACCCTAACCTCACTGCTGCCATCTTAATCACCTAGGGGCGCGGAATTTAAAATCCACGTGCTTTTGACAGCTTTCAAGATTACAGCTGCCATCTTGACAGGTCGTAACCACGTGCACTTGTTGAGCAAGTGAACGTCGCTAACCTCACTCCTGCCATCTTGACAGGTCCTAACCTCACTGCTGCCATCTTAACTACGTAAGGGGGCGGAATTCGAAATCAGCGTGCTTTTGACAGCTGTTAAGATGGCAGCTGCTGCTGAAGCACGCAAGTGTGCAAGGCTAACCTCAGAGAATTTTTTGCTTTGTTGAATTCGGGGGAGAGGGTAGAGAGGTACTCCCCATTTCCCAGCTCCCCTTACCAAAAATAGGGGATGGATGAGTGAGAGGTGTGCTCTCTCTCTCCCTCTCTCTCTCTCTCTCTCTCTCTCTCCCCCTCCCCCTAGAGGTCCACTACCTTGGTGATGATTCCTCTACAAAAATATTGCCCCTACTAAGATGTCAGGGCACAGCCACCTCTCACGAGGCGACCGAGTGCAACTACGCAAGCAGTTGTATTTATACCATCGTTGAGCGGGTGGAGGGGTGCTCAGATCAGCGTGCAGTGTGCGCGCATTGTGAGGCGAGTGTTGAGAACTCTAGTAAAATAAAATATAAAGTCTACTCGAAATTTTTTCGATTGTCGATGCAAGCTCATCGACTGGCGATTGTTTCGCACTCTGGTAAAAGAAAATATAAAATCATCTCGAAACCTTTTCGATTGTCGATGCATGCACATCGACTAACAATAGTTGCGAACTCTGGTAAAAGAATCGATTGTTGATGTATGCACATCGACTGACGATATTTGCGCACTCTAGTAAAAGGAAATATAAGCTCATCTCGAAATTTTTCGACTGTCGTGCATTGACTAACAATAGTTGCACACTCTGGTGAAAGAGAATGTAAGCTCATCTCGTAATTTTTTCGAATGTCAATGCTCGTGCATCTTGACGTGACTTAGCTACACATCACATGCTTTTAACAGGTATATGGTGCGGAATTTTGAAAAAGAGAACGACTCTATCTTTTTTTGCTGTCATCTTGACGGGAATTAGCCACCTGCAGGCGTGGAATTTTGAACTTGGCTAACCTTACTGCTGCTATCACGACAGGTACTAACCACGTGCCTTTGAAAGTTTTGAGGCACGGAGTTTGAATCTAACCTTACTGCTGTTGTCTTGACAGGACTTTACCACATACATGCTCGGAATTTTGAAACGAACCCTAACCTCACGGCTATTTTGACGGGACTTAGCCGCGTGCTTGGAATTTTGAAAAAGGAAACGACTCTAACTTCACAACTGTCATCTTGACAGGGACTTAGCTATGTCGACTGGAGTGGTCTAACCTATTTTTACAGCTAGATGCCCTTCCCAATGCCATCTTGCCAGACCCCTTCTCGACACCATCTTGGAGGGGCATAACCTCACAGGGTCGTAGTTTTATGGCAAGATGCTCTTCCAGACACTATCTTGGAGGGGCCTAAGGACCCTAGTTTTATGGCTCCCTTCTCCTCCTCCTCTCAGTTTATGTATCCGACAGCGTGACGTCATGGAGGTCAGCACAATCCGTCCTCATCACGGTTCTGTATCCGACAGCTTGATGTCACGGAGGTCAGCTCAATCCCTCCTCCTCCTAGCTGCCCTTCTCGACATGCCCTTTCCCGTTACCATCTTGGAGGGGGCCTAAGGACCATAGTTTGAGGCTAGCTGCCATTCTCAACATCCCCTTCCCCGACACCATGTTGGAGGGAACCTCACTCCATATGCTTTTGACCGGTGTGAGGCGAGGATTTAAAAGAATGTAAACGATCCTAACCTCACACCTGTTATCTTAACACTAAGTTCACATGCTTTTGTCAGCTGTGAGGCGGGTTTTTGAAAAAGAGAGTAAGGATAACCTCACTCGACGTGTTTTTGACAGGTGTGTTGTTTGAAAAAAGAGAGCAAGACTAACCTTACAGACGAAATGTCTACATTTACACAGACTATGTGCTCTTGTTTAACAGAGTTTTCAACAAGACTACATGCTAATGTTTTTCGGAATTTTTATAACTGATATACTTACGTTGCTGTTATGTGATGAGCATGGTGTAGAGATGTCCTCTTGTCCTTTTTCACCTCCTATTGAGACATGTGCATTGATTATTTACTTACATTTTTATATTTATCTTTTTTAACAGACAAAAGAAGAGAAGGGTGCGGAGGATGAATGTAGAAGGTTCTATAAGGAGATGATGGATTTTGTATGTGTTACACGCGTTTTTTATAATCATAATCTAGTTTTATATAAAACATAATTAAAAGTAAAAGGATGAGGAATAGAACTGTGTTGTTAAACAATTTTCTGAAAGTCCCTAACCGTGTAGCCAATTCTCTTGGTATAGATGTGTTGCAATGGCATTATCGCATAATGCTACTAGAACTTCACAGCATAAAATATGTTTATTTTACTCTGAACGTAAAGCTTACAGCTACACACCCCTAATCGCGTGGTTAATTCTTTCGGTATAGGTGCGTTGCAATGACATTGTCACGTAATGCTACTAGAACTTTACAGTATAAAGATATGTTTATTATCACACTAAATGCAAAGCTTACAGCTACACGTCACTAACCGCGTGGCCGATTCGCTCGAGGGATACTGAGAAATTAATCTCTGAACTGGCTATTAATCGAAAGGCACACAGCAAAAAATTACTACTATCACAGAACACATTTAATCTTAGATTATATTGAAGAAAATATACATACACTTACCTTTGAAGAAAACAATAATCACTACCACCATTAATAGTAGATAGATGTGAGCTCGAGCGTGCACACGCATCACAGTATTTACTTGAGAACGAAATTGAATGTCATATTGTAAGAATAAAGAAACGGAGAAGTACAGTTGTACTGCAATGTTCACATTACATAGAGATTATCGAAAATACCTTATCTTCGGCCATGCGGTAATAGCATACGCTTATATTAATATTATTAGTTCTGATTAATGGCTAAATGGGTTAGCACGCTGGCCCTTAGTCATAGATGTCCCGGGTTCGATTCCCGTCAGTGTCTAAAATTTTAACAAAGGCACACAGCATAAAATATTTACTAAAAACAGAACACATTTCAATCGTAGATTACGTTGAAAAAATATACATACACTTACCTCACGAACTATCCCATAGTAAATACCAAGCAAATGCTAGGACTGTATGACACATCCCCCAACAATATTGATCCATTTCCTCGGTAAAATGATTAGCGATATTCCATAGTAAATACCAAGCAAATGCTAGGGCTGTATGCTTCAGCACCCAACAATATTGTTCCGTCACAATAATAATAATGTTATTGGGTTTTCATCTCACTTACTACTTTTACGGATTACGGCGGATGCCGAGGAACCGGAATTTAATCATGTGGTAGTAGATCTGCCTACACTAGGCTGCTATATATGTTCATCTTTAAATACCATCGGACTGAGCTATGATCTACTTCCGGTAGCCTGGCTAGGAATCGAACCCAGCCTCACGAACTAGCCCGTAGTAAATACCAAGCAAATGCTAGGACTGTATGTTACAGCACCCGACAATATTGTTCTGTCTCATTAATAATGTTATTGGCTTCTTATCCCACTAACTACTTTCACGAATTTCGACGGATGCCGAGGAGCCAAAATCAAAGCAAATGCTAGGACTGTGTGGCACATTATCCAACAATATTGATCCGTCTCCTCGGTAAAATGATTAGCGATGTTACTACGCAATGCTGGGGAGGTTTGTCTGTAAAAGACAAGGGACCTATCTATTTCGATTACAGAATTAAATAGCCACTGAGCATTCTCAACCACAGAATCTTGAGCTCTCTTTGAAGTAAACAACGGGGAACTACCTTACTGATTTGTTCTTTGTATGCCTCTTCTGTGTTGCCTCAACCACAGTCGTATGCAAAAAATAATTCTACATCGTATTGTGTTAAGGAGATGGATTTGCTTCTATTTACGCTATGATTAATAACCGCATATATTAAACACATTATATAGCACACACGCGTAACACCACCTTCACAGCTTTTATGTTCATGTTTAATTCGGTACATTAACTTCGTTCACTTTTTTTGTAGTGACCTTATACTTACATGTAAAGTTAAAGGAGGATTTATTCATGATTTGAAATTATAAATGTAATAACTGCATTGAGTTGGTCTTGTGTATTGTCTTGTCAAATGCATGCGTGTGCCTGTCCCTGATAGCGCGCCTTACTCTCTGCAGTCTTTAACAGGAAACAGGGTTTCACTTTTCTGCAGAGGCAGCGCTTAGAGTCCTGCAGCTTTTTAATATTCACTAACATACAGTCGACGTGAATTATAAATTAATCAGATAAAAAATGTAGCACCAACCGTGTAGTGTAGGAGGTTGAGATTATTATCTAGAGGGCTCCGGGGAAATGCGAGGATAGTACCTAACTTAAGGCTACGCCCAGTAGTTTACGGCCTGAGGTCCCCACACCTCTGGGTACGATTCCCGGCTACGTCTAGGGATTTTCGATAATTTTCTCCTTTGCCGGCCTAGGGCGTAATGCGCCACATGGCGGCCGTGTGCAACTTCCTAGTGCTAGGGCCATGGGGACAAGAAGGAGATATGATGTGTTCTTAAGCAACCGTCTTTGCTGTGTTTTACGGCTTTCTGTGGTGTGACATGTTCACTCCAGGCAAATGCTAGGGGTTACACAATCACATGTGCGCCTTTTCTGTGTTGACTACACTATAAAACGTAATTAAATAAATAAAGTAGGGGTCTAGAAACTCAAAACTTTGGAACACATTCATAATCATAGTAATTTTTCTACTTTGCTGGCCTAGGGAGTAATGGGCAAGATGGCGGCCGTGTGCAACTTCCCAGAGGTAGGGTCCCGGGGACAATATAGCGGCTATCCCTATCCGTACGGAATACAACTAGAGAAATGAAATGGCGGTTGGCTTTTAGTGCCGGGAGTGTCCGAGGACAAGTTCGGTTCGCAAAGTGCAGGTCTTTTGATTTGACTCCCGTAGGCGACCTGCGCGTCATGATGATTATGTTGATGAAATGATGAAGACGACACATACACGCAGCCCCTATGCCAGCGAAATTAACCAATGAATGTTAAAATTCTCGACCCTGCCGTGAATCGAACCCGGGACCCCTGTGACCAAAGGCCAGCACGCTAACCATTTAGTTATGGAGACGGACACAACTAGAGAGAATGTTCAGTACCTCGCGCCCTAGGTGGTTCTCACCTGCTATGCAGAACAGAGGGTATGTAAGAGGATATAAAAATGTAAACAACATTAATGAACTCTGTTCGAGATTAGCCGACAGTAAATCCGTTTTTTAACCCACTGGCTCTCGGCGTAGGAATTTGATCTGTAGTTCATTAAACCCCGTTCTTGTTCTGTTAAGAGTCGTGAATTAAATGCGCGCCTCTTGAATGTGCAAGCATTATACAAAAAAAAAACAAATAATGTTCATCATGTATTATTTGATCGTAAAACTGGACAAGAAAACCCACCATCTCCCGGATGCAAGCTCAGGGCTGCGCGGCCGTAACCATACGACCAACCGGCCCGGTACAACATTATCTTATGTGTGATATCATTGAGAGACATTTTAAACGTTGAAAGAGCCTCCGTAGTCCAGGCGACAGCGCACCGGCCTCTTACCGCTGGGTTCCGTGTTTCAAATCCCGGTTACTCTAAGTGAGATTTGTAGTGAACAAACCGGAGAAGGTACAGGTTTTGCTCCGGGTACTCCGGAAATAATAATGATGAACACCACCACCATTTGATGAGTTAGCACGGTGTAGGTTGTGTAGACCTCGAACCAGCCTACAGATCAAGGTAAAAATCCCTAGGGCTAGCTGAGAATCTAACCCAGCGGTGTAGGAATAGAATATACGGTTTTCAGTGTATTTCAAATATTTTACATTGAAATAACACATGATTTGCATCATACAACTAGGTAACGATCCTCTATATTACAATAATCACAGAGAAAACCCTTACATCCGGGAAGTAGTAAGTTCGTATCTTACTGTCGGCAGCCTAAAAAATAATAGTTTTCTGTAGTTTCCTTTATGCAAATGCTGGGGGCTATAACTTAATTAAGAACACGGTCGCTTGTTTATATCTCCCAACCGATCGTCGCTAGAACGGGAGCTGGCACAATTCTTATCATTGCTGTTAGATGGGGCTTTATTCTATTTCTCGTTCGCCGTCTCTCTAACATACATACGTTAGAAAGAGGAATTATAAAATGAATCAGATAAAAAGTGTTCCACCGGGGTTGAGATTATTACCTAGAGGTCCTGCGGTATGAAATTCCGTTACCTCGACGTTATCTGCCTACAACTTAGCAGTTTCGATCCTGGCTTATTCAAAAGGTATTTTTACTACTTTAGCGGCCTAGGGAGTAATGCGAAAGATGGGGGCCGTGTGCAGCTTCCTAGTGCTAGGGCCCACCCGGGAAAAGAAAGCGGCTATAAGACTTAATATCCAGACAGGAGTAATGCCCAAGATAGCGGCTGTGTGCAACTTCCTAGTGCTAGGGCCTCCGGGACAAGAAAGCTGCTATAAGACTTTATACCCAGGGCTGGAGGGCTAACGTTACGCTGACCACGTGTTAACCTCTTAAGACTTGGAGTTGAACTTGGAAAAAATAGTGGCTATAAGGTGTAATACGTATGCTTTTAAACATGATGTTCGATACCCAACTTGCAGGGCTAACATTACGCTAACCACGCGTTTACCTCTTAAGTCATGGTGTTGAACTTAGAACAACATAGCCCGTTTTTTTCGTACATACTATCTCTCGGACGTAAGCTTACAGCCGCACGCCCCCTAACCTCACCGAATACAACTAGAGAGAATGTCCAGTACCTCGCTCCCTAGGTGGTTCTCACCTGCTATACAGAACAGAGGACGGAACTCGATAGCTGCAGTCGCTTAAGTGCGGCCAGTATCCAGTAATCGGGAGATCGTGGGTTCGAGCCCGACTGTCGGCAGCCCTGAAGATGGTTTTCCGTGGTTTCCCATTTTCACACCAGGCAAATGCCGGGGCTGTACCTTAATTAAGGCCACGGCCGCTTCCTTCCAATTCCTAGGCCCTTTCTATCCCATCGTCGCCGTAAGACATATCTGTGTCGGTGCGACGTAAAGCAAAAAAAAAAAAAAAAAAGAAAGAAAAACAGAACAGAGGGATATGTAGGAGGATAGGAAAACGTAAACAACATTAACAAACCCTGTTGTAGATTGGCCTACAGTAAATCCGTTTTAAACCCACTATCTCTCGGTGAAGGAATTTAATCGTTAGGTGCGTAGTCACTGTTCTTGTTCTGTTAAGAGAGGTAAATTAAACTCGCGCCTCTGGTGTGTGAGCATTATATTGCACAAAAATTCACTAACAATGTACATCAAGTACTTCTTGATCGTAAAACTAAACAAGATAAGGAGGAATAGGAGGACGAGGAGGAGGAGGAGGAAGGAAGGGGCATCTAACTGTAAAAATGGGCCTAATAAGGAGGAGGAGGAGGAGGAGGAGGGAAGGGTTATCTGAGAAGAAACTAGATAAGGAGGGAAGGGGATCTCTGAGAAGAAACTAGATAAGGAGGGAAGGGGATCTATCCGTAAAACTGGGCCAGACGATGAGGAAGAGGATGAGGAAGTCTATCTGTATAAGTAGGTCAGACGATGAGGAGGAGGAGGAGAAGACCCAGGATAGCGACCTGGAACCGAAAATTACTACGTTGTTTACTCTTCCCCTTATAGGTTTTGTAGTTCTGTAAGAAAAGGAAATGTGTTATTACTTATATTCACATAAAAATTAGTTCTACTTATAGACAGTTGTCATTGCCGGTTGCAGTGTTAAACTATACATGATATCTACCCAAGTGTGCACATTAATAGTAAAACATCTATTATGTTTATGTGTGATCTTTGTAGTGTGATTTTTGAAGACTTGACAATCTTCAACGACATAAAGCTGTAAAGCATAACTTCAGAATATTTTCATTCCCTGTCTGCGTGTTAATTTTCTATTGCTTTTTATCAGCAAGATACCGCGCGCCCCTCCTTCTAACATATATTTATAATCAAGGTCATTTTTCTGTTCAGAACACGATAGGGAATGTATGATGGCTATTCAAATCTTTACTGTAAGATAACAACAGGCTATATATGTTCTAAACACACACACACACACACACACACACACACACACACACACACACACACACACACACACACACACACACACACACACACACACACACACACAAAATCGTTGCTCTTGATAGAAGCGCACAGCACAGTGCATTTTTCCGGTCCTCTGTAACAGGATTAACAACATGTTTTATCTTGTTCAGGAGGGGAGGTCACGCGTCGGATGGGGACGTAAAGTCATAGCTACGGTGTAGTTAGGAGGGGCATCTAGCGTAGCAGGGGCATCTGTCCGAAAACGGTAAAACTGGAAGGAGGAGGGATTAAGCTGACCCCCGTAACTGTAAGGAGGAAGAGGAGGGAATAAGCTGACCTCCGTAACTGTGAGGAGGAGTAGGGGTTTAGCTGACCTCCGTAACGTCACGAGGAGGAGGAGGAAGATGGTGTCAGTGAAGGGGTATGCCAAGAAGGGCAGCTAGCCTTAGAACTATAATCTTCTGAGGATATACCCCCTAAAGATGGTGTTGGGGAAGGGGGATGTCGAGAAGGATGTCGAAAAGGGCAGCTAGGCTTAAAGTATGGTTATTATGCCCCCTCTAAGGGAAGGGGACGATGAGGAAGGGGAGGAGGGCATCTATCCGTATAACTAGACCAGATGATGATGAGGAGGAGAGGACTCAAGATAGTGACTGGGGACCCTCTAAACCTAGTCAGACCTTTAATTGTATTAATAACGAATTTATGATTTCCAGCAAGATAGTGTCGGGAAGGGGGCAGGGTCCACTAATGTTAGACCCCTCAAAGATAGTGTCGGGGAAGTGGGATGTCGAGAAGGGCAGCTAGCCTTAAAACTATAATCCTCTAAGCTGTAGTTAGGCCCCCTGGCTATAACCCTTCAAGATAATACCAGTAAGGTTAGGATCGTTCCCTTTTCAAAAAATTCCGCGGCACACAAAAGCATGTGGCTAAGTCCCGTCAAGATACCAGTGAGGTTAAGGGATCGATCACTTTTTCAAATTTCCGCGGCACACAAAAGCATGTGGCTAAGTCCCGTCAAGATAATACCAGTGAGGTTAAGGGATCGATCATTTTTTCAAATTTCCGCGGCAAAAAATAAGTGCACGTGGTTATGACCTGTCAAGATGACAGAGCCAAGTTCAAAAATTCGGCGCCAAAACAAGTGCACGTGGTTAGGACCTGTCAAGATGGCAGCTGTCATCTTAACAGATGTTAAAATTCCGGGCCCCCTGCGTAGTTTAGAAGGCAGCAGTGAGGTTAGGACCTGTCAAGATAGCAGCAGTGAGGTTAGCCGTGTTAAACAAGTGCACGCGGTTAGGACCTCTCAAGATGGCAGCTGTCATCTTAACAGCTGTCACTTATTAAATTTCCGCGCCCCACGTGTTTAAGATGGCAGCAGTGAGGTTAGGACCTGTCAAGATGGCAGCAGTGAGGTTAGCCACGTTCACTTGTTTAAAATCCGCGCCAAACAAGTGCACGTGGTTAAAACGTGTCAAGACGGCAGCTCTCATCTTGACAGCTGTTTAAATTCCTCACCCACGTGGTTAAGATCGCAGCAGTGAGGTTAGGCCCTGTTAATATGGCAGTAGTGAAGTTAGCGACGTTCACTTGTCCAAAAAAGTGAGGTTAGAATCTGTCAAGATGACAGCTGTCAAATGCACGTGGCTTTGTTTACAAACAAGGCAATGTGGCCGTGACATCATGACTACGTGACCGGGGTCAATGAACTCGGGTGCTGACTCAGCAGAAAAAATGCTGACGTCAGTGATTTAGAACCCGCCTGCCCTACTAATGAGGTACTTACGGGATTTAGAGAAGGTTGTGATGTTTTCAAGTTTGCTGTTCATAGTTTACGTAGATCATCTATTGAAAGGTATAAAGTGGCAGGGGGTATTCAGTTAGATGGAAATGTAGTAAGCAGTTTGGTCTATGCCTAAGACTTGGTCTTAACTGAAGATAGTGCATTCCGAGCTCACTACTATCATTATTACCACCTGTTTGTACCAGCAATCGTTCACGCTAATTTCATCTCTGTTACTTCTAACATGCGAATAAGATATTCTGAGTCCACACAGATTTCACCCCCGTACAGCAAGGTTGATCTGATAACAGACCGGTATGAAACAGTTTTTCCGGGAACTGACGTGTTCCTTGCAGAATACAGTTGACCGCAACTTCGAGCTCACTGCATTATCTTTGCTGTACCTTGATTCAATCTCAAGTATTATACCACCATCCTGGGAGAATAAACATCCTAGATACTTGAAATTATTTACCTGTTCCAGTTTTGCATTCACAACCTGTTATTCAGTTCTCTTAGGTTCCTTCTCCTATAACATCAATTTAGTCATAGAAATGCTGATTTGATATCATACTCACCGCAGATATGTTAAAGTTCCAAGATATTAATTGCAATCTTTCTGCACAGTCGGTCATTAAGACCAAATTCTTAGGCCAAACTAAAACCCTCCGTGCCATTGTATACCTTTCCATAGATTATCCATGTAAATTATGAATCGAAAAGGTGTAGGATTAAATCCTTGTCCAGCCCATGTAAATACATTTAACGAATAATTCATTCTACCATCAATTCTCACTCTAACCCAATTGTCAACATAAAAGTTTTTTTTATAGATTTTAATAATCTACATTTAATTTCTTAATTCCTCAGTAAGGCTGACATCTTCCCTCGGTATTCTGTGATAAGCCTATTCCAGCGAACACTCCCGTAGTATATTACTAGACAGGAGACAGTATCCATTGAATTTCAGTTACCTGGCGAATAGTGAAAATCTGATCCTGACTGCCAAAACTGGGTATGGATCTGTTCCCTGTCCTGAGGAGTAGTACGCTGGAAACACTTCCCAAAGCACTTTTCATTGTTAATGAACTCCAAAATAAGAGAGAGAATTCTGGCTACGTGGTTTTAATGAACACTCCTGTACAACTCCTTGTCTGCATCAGTTCCCGTTTGGAACCATTTCTGATTCGGCTTCTTTGTACGTTTACAGCTACCGTCACTTAATCAATCCACCGAGTTATTCGCTTTGTTTTTTATCTTTACATATAGTTGTTCCTAGGCATTCCCTTGCTGTTTCTATTAGAGCATAATTAAATGCCACCCATTCTCTTTATATATCCTGAACCTACTTACTATCTATTATATTGAAATTTTCAGTAATAATACCATGTACTTCTGTCTAATTTCCTCGTTATGGAGATTTTCTACCCTTATTCGTCTGCAGAGAGATATCACTTCTTTTATCCTAGGCCTAGACATACTTAGTTCACTACAGATCAGATAGTGGTCTCTATCATCGAAAAATTCCAGGAATACTCCCACATTCTAACAGATATCCTTAGTTCAAAGTCGATTATGATATAGTCTGTTATGGATCTAGTGCCCCTGCCCTCCCATGTGCAAAGGTGAGTAGCCTTATATTTGAAGAATGTATTCGTAACTGGCACAAAAGCCGAATAAGCGCTTCCCATTTCTATTAGATTCTGTATCTTCCCCACATTTACCCATGACTTTCTTATAATCTGTAGTTCAATTTCCAATTTTTGCACTGATATCGCCCATTAGCCTTACCCTATCCTTGCTCTTGGCCCTGTTTAAGATGCCACTCAGCGCCTAAAAAAACTGTTACTTCCTTCTCATCTGCACCCTCACATTGTGAATAGATTGAGAGAAGTTCTCGTCGTAACTCTTCCAACTACTAAAGTTAACCCCATCATTAGCTCACTACCTTTCTCATTAGAAACTATGTTACGTACAATAGTATTCCTGATGAGCAGACCTACAACACACTCTGGCCTTCCCCTTTTAACACTCGTTATAATCACTTATCTCTTCCTCGTGAGTAATATAATAAGCGGGTTCGGCGGCCGCCTCCGCCTCAGGGCTCCCAGGGGCCCCTCCGCCTCCGCCTCACGGGAGGCCCTCCCAGAGGCCTCCTCCGCCTCCGCCTTCCGAGGGGCCTTCCCAGAGGCCTTCTCCGCCTCCCGCGGGAAATTTGAATTTGTAAACAAAGCCACGTGCTTTTTGACAGCTGTCATCGACAACAACGCATCGCTAACCTCACTGCTGCCATCTTGACGGGCCTAAACCTCAGTGGTACCAACTTAACCTAACTAGCGCGAGTTTTGAATAGGTAAACAAAGCCACGTGCTTTTTGGCAGACAACAACACATCGCTAACCTCAGTACTGCCATCTTGACGGGCCTAAACCTCAGTGGTATCAACTTAACCTAACTAGCGCGAGATTTGAATAGGTAAACAAAGCCACGTGCTTTTTGACAGCCACGTGCTTTTTGACAGACAACAACACATCGCTAACCTCAGTACTGCCACCTTGATGGGCCTAAACCTCAGTAGTGCCAACTTAACCTAACTAGCGCGAGATTTGAATCGGTAAACAAAGCCACGTGCTTTTTTGACAACCACGTGCTTTTTGACAGCTATCATCGACAACAACGCATCGCTAACTTCAGTGTTACCATCTTGACGGACCTAAGCCTTAGTGGTACCAACTTAACCTAACTAGCGCGAGATTTGAATCGGTAAACAAATCCACGTGCTTTTTGACAGCTGACATCCGCCATCTTTAATCCATAGAGCAGAGTGCTGCCCTCTTTAGCTACTTGCCTTTGAAATGTGGTGGCGGATAATTTGAAAAATGATTTTTGATAGCAGCCATCTTTAATCAACGGAGCACCGGGCTGCACTCTGGTGACAGACAATTCCACGTGACAGCAGCCATCTTTAATCAAGAGAGCACAGGGCTGCACTCTATGTGGTGGCGGCAAGTTGAAAAATGTCACATGCTCTTGTTTGGAAACAAAGCCACGTGCTTTTTTGACAGCTACCATCAGCCATCTTTAATCAAGAGAGCATCGTGCTGCACTCTCTAGTTGAAATGTGGTGGTGGCATATTTTACATTCTCTTGTTTGGAAACAAACCTATGCGCTTTTTTGACAGCTATCATCCGCCATCTTTAATCCAGAGAGAACAGTGCTACACTCTTTAGTTGAAATGTGGTGGCGGCAAATTCTACGCGCTCTTGTTTGGAAACATACCCATGTGCTTTTCTGACAGCTGTCATCCGCCATCTTTAATCCAGAGAGAACAGTGCTGCACTCTGTAGTTGAAATGTGGGAGCGGAAAATTCCACGTGCTCTTGTTTGGAAACAAATTCTACGTGCTCTTCAGCTGTCATCTACCATCTTTAATCAAGAGAGCACCGTGCTGCACTCTTTGTGGTGGCGGATAATTTGAAAAATTCTTTTTTGACAAGCAGCCATCTTTAATCCAGAGAGAACAGTGCTGCCCTCTTTAGCTACTTACCTTTGAGGCGGTTAATTTGAAAAATTCTATTTGACAAGCTGCCATCTTTAATAAAAAGAGCATCGTGCTGCTATCTTGCGGGTAATTTTTACGTCACAGCTGTCATCCACCATCTTGCATTGCTAATCTTAGTGCTGCCCTCTTTAGCTACTTACCTTTGAAAAAAATCTATTTGACAAGCTGTCACCCGCCATCTTGCATCGCAAACCTCAGTGCTGCACTTTAGTTGAAATGTGGTAGCGGATAATTTGAAAAAATTCTTTTTTTACAAGCAGCCATCTTTGAGCACCGTGCTGCTATCTTTATCGTAGTAGCGAGCAATTTAATATCTAGATGCTTTTCTAACAGCTGTCATCGGCCATCTTGCATCGCAAATCTCAGTGCTGCACTCTTTAGTTGAAATGTGGTGGGGGATAATTTGAAAAAATCCTTTTGACAAGCAGCCATCTTTAATCCAGAGAGAACAGTGCTGTCATCTTTAGCTACTGCCATCTTACATCGCTTACCTCGGTGCTGCACTCTTTAGTTGAAATGTGGTGGCGGTAAATTCGAACAAGTTTAATCATACATCGGGGGAGCTAGAGTAAGCACGTGCTGCAGTGCTGACGTCATCATGCATGTTTAGACTTTTCCGTTTTCTTAAGAGTAAGTCGGTGTAAAGGAATGTGGTGGCGGTAAATTCGAACAAGTTTAAACATGCATCGGGAAAGCTAGAGTAAGCACGTTCTGCAGTGATGACGTCTTTGTGCATGTTTAGACCTGATCGTTTTTCTTAAGAGTAAGTCGGTGTAAAGCAATGCAATAAGTACAACATTTTTGAATGCGATCAAATATTTATTTACAAATGTACTACAACAGTGTTCGTTTTTGCTGCTAACAAGGTTGGTGTGCTTCTTAACAACGTATGCTTCTGAAATGCCTCCTGCAACATTAAAATTAAACACAACATTTAGAAATATATTATACTAAGTATGTTATATTTTACAGAGAAGATCATATACTTCTTACCTTGATGTTATTCCTTTTCGGAATCATCATCATCATCATCATGAGGTACTAGAGAAAGTTCATTCATACACTGTGTACAGTGTTCAAACCTCGGATTTGGTCCATCCCAATCATCATCACCATTTTCACCTCGATGCTTGTAATGTCGTTCACACGTTCTGCATAAAGCTACTTCGATCGACATCTTACTGTGTAGAGGAAGGATGTCCCAAAAATGATGTACGTAAGAGGCAGCGTACGTAGATAAAAATCCTGGTGGTAAGTATTGAATAAGGTGTTTCGGCATCGACGATCTATGTTTATAGAACATCTTAATAGCCTCACTCACTCGTGTAAGATAAATAAGATGTTGCGTATGAGCATGCAAACAGCATGCACATTTACAGATTTGTTCCATAGCGTACGATGTCGAAGCACACACTAATGAAAAT
Source organism: Anabrus simplex (assembly GCF_040414725.1). Classification (NCBI taxonomy): domain Eukaryota; kingdom Metazoa; phylum Arthropoda; class Insecta; order Orthoptera; family Tettigoniidae; genus Anabrus; species Anabrus simplex. The sequence continues at coordinate 186,434,427 of NC_090266.1, forward strand.
GATAAAGATCTATTCTTATTTATAGTCTCGTAACAATATTCGTTAGCGGATGGTAAGTAACATCACTCATATGAATAATAAGACAATAGGCTACTGTGTTAGCAGGAATGTTTTCAGAAGTTTCAAATTCTAAACGAATATCAACTGGAGATTCTTTTATAGATTCTTCATGATAAGAGCAGTCTATAACTACAATTGGTGCTTTATTTTTAAATTCTTGAGGTGTAAATAGCGGACGATCTTCTTTCTGATAATACGATGATTGAAATTTACAAAACATTTCATAGAGCATGCCAAACTTATTTTTCTCAAAGTTAATGTCTATGTTTTCGTAGGGATACGTAATTCCGTTGAGATATAGTCTAACGTGTCTTAATTCACAGTGATCAAACAGTGAGCTATCTTTTTCGTGATTGAATTTACGATTAGTTTGAAATCCAAAAATAATGTACGAGGTCTTCTCAGTAAAACGTGATGTTTTAACAGCCCAGCTATGCTTGTTTGTAGGTGGTAACACAGGATATTCATGCAGCTCCCAACTTCTAAAACGTATAGGTAATGGTGTATCATTTTCTACAATCTTGAGCAATCGAAGTTTTTCACGATCAGATAAGGTTACATGTGGAATTCGCCACAGTATACGATGCAGTGTTATTTTCGATTCTACTGGTGTTTCTACTGCTTTAAGAGAATTGTAATCACTTCGATCACGGATTAGAATAAGCTATTGTTTTGCGTTGATTATAATACGTGTAAAGACTTCTGCGAATCCAAAAATATGTTTCAGTGATAACATACCCGTAAAAGTTCCATCCTCATTAATCATCCAGTTGTTAGTAGCTTTTGGACACCATCCAGCCATCCGCAAAAGATTACTTTCTTCATCACAGAAAGAAGGGTAGAGGTTCATTGCGCTTGTAATACCAACATTCTTCGTTCGATCTATTTCAACATTATTTACTTCATATCGCGCTTCAGAAAAGAGAAAAGCTAGAGCATGGTTGTTTAGTTGTGAAGTGCTTGGTCCACTTCCATCCGACTTTTCTAGTCGTCCTTCAATATAGAGGCAACTTTCGTGTGGTAAGGTGTATACATCTTGCTGATTAATAATAAAATGAATTTCATCATTGTTATTTAATCCAAACGTAAAAGGTTGATAGGAATGAAGCTCACTTCGTACTACACCTTCACGACTTTCTACTGTATTCGTAATGTCTAGCATTTCTTCCATTCTGTTGTAGTAGTGTATATCCTAAATCTTGGAGTATCTGCCTATGGGTATCTGTTAACTCGATGAGTCTCTGCACACATGTAGTATGTCTTCGGAATGTACACCGTGTTTTATAGATGGTTTTCATACTGGTTTCAGATGTAGTTTGTAAGCTACGTACGCGTGCTGATCTAAATGAATAAGCTGATTATGTTTATTTATAAGTCTAAGAGTAATGTTGCTAATGTGTTTTACAGACACAGGATGATAAAGAACTACTGCTGGTTTCTCACAAATAGTATATCCACGTTCCGCTGTAACAATAAAGTCGTGCAGGACGTGCGAAGGTTGTAGATTACTATTCAAGTCTGTAATAATATTACAAGTACTGTTCACATTATAATCATCGAAGAGTTTTATAGGTTGATCAGACTCGTAACGTACGTTCGGTAGGAGCTCCTTCGATGAAAATCCAAGCAGTGGTCCAATCGAATTAGGTTGTGATTTGAAGTCAATCTTAAATGATGATTCAATAACACATTTATGCGTAATGTTGCTTATAGTGATTGAGAACTTGTAATTATAATTACTAAAACTATCTTCCCCAAACTGATCAATTAACGTACTTTCAATATAGTCGTGAATATCGTCTACTGTATAACTACCTGAAGGTAGTGTTAGCACATACTCATCGTAATAGAACTTGTTTACACCATCACGCACATTATAGATTTTATTGTAGCTTTCAAACGATACTAGTCCAAGACTATGCGGCTGATAACCAAGTTCGATTGGTGGATTAAAATAGACGGTTGTTTCAGATCCTTCTCCACGTACAGCAAACGTTCTTTCACTGTTCGTCATGTCGTAGACACTAATGCACTTTCTATACTGTCTGGGTTTGATATAAGAACATAAGACATAATCGTCCGCACATGCGTTTATTAAAGTTTTGCACACGGTTTTTATTGTAAACAATGTCTGTACTGCTTCCGAAATAACGTATGAGCTCAAAAGGAGGAGGTAAGTCTCCATAGCTATCAAAATACCATACTTTAGATTTACGTTTCACATAAGCAACGTAATGAGTTCCAGGTCCACGACTGTCGTCCAAGTTAATTACAGCACTTTCACGTTCACGTGGGCGCGCTGGTAGTTGATCGCGCATATACACTCCTCGAAAATAATGAATTCCTAGTTGTTTAGCAAACGTAATAACTTCATCATGCGTTAGAGCTCGATATGGCAGTGCATTCAGTAGACGTTTTTTGGAGAAATGTAGATACCAAGCCCTTTCTTGTATGGCGCTAGCTTCATGTTCACACCTTTGCCTCGTAACGCAATTGCCTCCATCGTCTTGTTATGACGTTCACTCTCTTTCAACTGTTGTTACGCTTCTTCTACAGCTTTGACAGTTCTCGCTACAGCACTAGCACCACCTAGCAATGACCCTAAAGCTGCTAAGCCAGCAAACAGCGCAGGAAGAAATCCTCCTCGTTTTGGTACAGGAATAATTCGTGCACGTTTACTAAATATTGCTCTGCACTTTGGAGAAATTCTCGCTCTTGCTGCGCGTAACGCTTTAGTAATAGCTACACGAGGATTGTATTCCCCTCGAATAGCTTTTTGCGCAGCCTTTATAACATCTTTCCATCCAACAGTTTTTACTTTCTTCTTCTTCTTCATGTCGTTAGGATATCGTTGTTTCACCATGATGTACACGACTTTACTAGTCAAGAGCAAATCATAAACTAACCGTTGCCTCTTGTTTCGTTTAATGTATATATTACTATTACGTACTTTATGATTCAGTTATCATGAAGATTATAAAGGAGCAAGACACACTACCTGTCACCGACATTGTACCACATCTCTTACCTAGTTCTAGTACAACTACAAGAAAACGTCATGGAACGTTGTTTCTTTTTACTGTTCGATGTATTATATCAGGTCCGTCGGGATGCGGGAAAACAAATCTTTTACTCACACTTATTACTTCTGTAAATGGTGTACGCTTCGAGAATATTTACGTTTTCGCGAAGTCACTCTATCAGCCGCTATATACTATTCTACAAACTGTAATGCACGATCTAGTTAAAGATGAAATAAGATATTTTAAATTTAATTCGCATGAGCAAGTACCATCACCAGACGATGTGCTTCCTAATTCTCTTATGATGTTTGATGATGTCGCAACAGAACAGCAAAACGTTATTCGTGCATTCTTTAGTATGGGTCGGCATAAATATGTGGATTGCATCTATTTGTGCCAAACCTATTCTCGTGTGCCTAAGCAGTTGATACGCGACAACGCAAATGTTATTGTGCTTTTCGGCAAGATGAGCGCAACATGCGACATGTGTATGACGATAATATATTAGATAGTATCTTGCCAGTTATATTCGTGTTTTTCTTCGTGTACGGCAAACCTTTTGATACTTAAGCATTTAACCAAACGCAGTGTAGTGTAGTGTAGTGTAGATACATTGTAGTATAGACACAGTACATTTAGATAGTGTGTTATCTTTAGTGTGTATCTATTAGACCGTAATACTAATAATAATTTGTCTAAGCATTTAGCTTCGTTGGTAATCTTTGAGTACAGTAGTTCTTGCAAATTTCATTTCTGTTGTGCTTAGTAGTGACATACGGTACGGTACCGGTATCGTAATTAGGATACGCCTGAAAGTAGTTTAAAAATTACTGTAGTGTACTGTACAGTAGTATACGAGTAATATCCTATTAGAATTGAGTGTGCTTATTTTATTATTGTAAAATATTTGTGTAGTACTGGTGTAGTAGAGGTATCCGTAGAAACTCTTACTAAAATACTGTTGTAATTAGGATAGGCTTAATTGCAGTTTGGAATTGTGTAGTTCTTGTGTATTACTTTCGATATTCAGTAATTAACAGCAGTTTTTATCCTGTTAGGGGTTGTAGAATAAAAAAAATTGAGCACGACTAAGTAGTATTGTAGTGTAGTCGTATATTAATTACCTTATTGTTGTGTACTATCCCAGACAATATATCCCTTTGTTCATTTATTTTTTGCAAATAAGTTATTCTATTTTTTTAAATTTAATTTCCCCCCCCCGTAAAGAAGGGCTAAGGAGCGCGAGTATACTTATTGTGGGTGTGATGAGGCATTGAGGGGTATGAGGGAGGAGTTAGAAAGTTTGAGGGAGATAATTAGGATTCTCACAGAAGACAGGAAGGAAGATAGGACCCCTCAAACAATGTACAGGTTACAGTAGGTGTACAAGAGGGAGGGGAAGGAAAGGGAGGAGTTGTAGAGGACAGGTGGTCTAATGTTCTAAGGGGAAGGAGATTACAGGCCAAGGGCTCTATTCAGGATCAGAATTCAGGACAGGTGTCTGTGCGAAATCGGTACGGTCACTCCAGGTAGAACAACAGAGGGAAGATGAGGGACAGGGAACTGTTGCTGAGATGCGTGGAAGTAGGAGGAAGGGAAAAGGTAGGAAAGGGAAATGTAGAGTAGAGGATAGGAAAAGACAGGTGGAACAGGGTCATGGGAAGGAGAAAAGGGAGGAGGAAGTAGCTTCTGCAGCTATCAGGAAAGATAGGGCTGACCAGGAGGGGAGGGGATCAAATGAGGTGGGTAGGGTTGAGGCTCTGGTCATGGGGGATTCCATCGTTAGACACGTGGGGAAAGTGTGTGGAGGAAAGGGAACCAGGGTAGAATGTTATCCAGGAATTAGGTTGAGGCAGATGTTGAGGAAAGTAGAAGAGAGGGAGGAGGGGAAGGAGAAGGTGGTAGTGTTTCACGTTGGTACCAACAACGTAAGGCAAGCTGATATAAGTACCAACATAGTTGGAGATGTGTGGGATCTGGTAAATGCAGCACGGGTGAAGTTTAAGAAAGCGGAGATTGTTATTAGTGGAATACTGTGTAGGAGGGATACTGACTGGAGGGTGATTGGGGATTTAAATGAGACTATGGAGTGGGTATGTGGGAAACTGGGAGTGAAATTTCTAGATCCTAATGGGTGGGTAGGAGATAGGGATCTGCGCTCGGATGGCCTTCATTTAAACCGCAGTGGTACGTATAAGTTAGGAAATTTGTTTGGAAGGGTAATAGGGAGGTACATTCAGGGAAACGGGATGGCCTAGGGAGCGGTGATAAGGGAACAGGGAACTGGAAATCAAGTAGGGATGACATAAAATTGTTAATGTTGAACTGTAGAAGTATTGTAAAGAAAGGAATAGAATTAAGAAATTTAATAGATATATATTTACCAGATATTGTAATAGGAGTTGAATCATGGCTGAGAAATGATATAATGGATGCAGAAACTTTCTCACGGCACTGGAGTGTGTATCGTAGAGATAGGATAGGAAAGGTGGGAGGGGGAGTTTTCATTCTGGTGAAAGAAGAATTTGTAAGCTACGAAAAAGTTAAAGATGAGACACATGAAATTCTAGGTGTAAGGCTCATTTCTAAAGATAATAGGCAACTTTATATATTTGGAGTGTACAGATCGGGAAAGGGTAGCACTGATGCGGATTCGGAATTATTTGATAGGATAGTCAGCTATGTGGGAAACGACATGGAAAGAAATGTGATTGTAGCGGGAGATCTGAATTTGCCAGATGTCAATTGGGAAGGAAATGCGAACGACAGGAAGCATGACCAACAAATGGCAAATAAGTTAATATGGGAAGGACAGCTGATTCAGAAAGTGATGGAACCAACCAGAGGGAAAAATATTTTGGATGTGGTGCTGATAAAACCAGATGAGCTCTATAGGGAAACTGAAGTAATAGATGGTATTAGTGATCATGAAGCTGTTTTTGTGGTAGTTAAAAATAAATGTGATAGAAAGGAAGGTCTTAAAAGTAGGACTGTTAGGTAGTACCATATGGCTGATAAAGCAGGTATGAGGCAGTTTCTAAAAAGTAACTATGATCGGTGGAAAACGGTAAATAAAAATGTAAACAGACTCTGGGATGGGTTTAAAGAAATTGTTGAGGAATGCGAAAACAGGTTTGTACCTTTAAGGGTGGTGAGGAATGGTAAAGACCCACCTTATTATAATAGAGAAATAAAGAGACTAAGAAGGAGGTGCAGACTGGAAAGAAATAGAGTTAGAAATGGCTGTGGAAGTAAGGAGAAATTGAAGGAACTTACTAGAAAATTGAATCTAGCAAAGAAGGCAGCTAAGGATAACATGATGGCAAGCATAACTGGCAGTCATACAAATTTTAGTGAAAAATGGAAGGGTATGTATAGGTATTTTAAGGCAGAAACAGGTTCCAAGAAGGACATTCCAGGAATAATTAATGAACAAGGGGAGTGTGTATGTGAGGATCTTCAAAAGGCAGAAGTATTCAGTCAGCAGTATGTAAGGATTGTTGGTTACAAGGATAATGTCGAGATAGAGGAAGACACTAAGGCCAAAGAAGTAATAAAATTTACATATGATAACAATGACATTTACAATAAGATACAAAATTTGAAAACTAGAAAAGCGGCTGGAATTGATCAGATTTCTGGGGATATACTAAAGACAATGGGTTGGGATATAGTACCATATCTGAAGTACTTATTTGATTATTGTTTGGCCGAAGGAGCTATACCAGATGAATGGAGAGTTGCTATAGTAGCCCCTGTGTATAAAGGAAAGGGTGATAGACATAAAGCTGAAAATTACAGGCCAGTAAGTTTGACATGCATTGTATGTAAGCTTTGGTAAGGCATTCTTTCTGATTATATTAGACATGTTTGTGAAATTAATAACTGGTTCGATAGAAGGCAATTCGGTTTTAGGAAAGGTTATTCCACTGAAGCTCAACTTGTAGGATTCCAGCAAGATATAGCAGATATCTTGGATTCTGGAGGTCAAATGGACTGTATCGCGATTGACATGTCTAAAGCATTTGATAGGGTGGATCATGGGAGACTACTGGCAAAAATGCGTGCAATTGGACTAGACAAAAGAGTGACTGAATGGGTTGCTATATTTCTAGAAAATAGATCTCAGAGAGTTAGAGTAGGTGAAGCTTTGTCTGACCCTGTAATAGTTGAGAGGAGAGTTCCTCAGGGCAGTGTTATCGGACCTTTATGTTTTCTTATATATATAAATGATATGAGTAAAGGAGTGGATCGGAGGTAAGGCTTTTTGCGGATGATGTTATTCTCTATAGAGTGATAAATAAGTTACAAGGTTGTGAGCAACTGCAACGTGACCTCGAAAATATAGTGGGATGGACAGCAGGAAATGGTATGTTGATAAACGGGGCTAAAAGTCAGGTTGTGAGTTTCACAAATAGGAAAAGTCCTCTCAGTTTTAATTACTGCGTTGATGGGGTGAAAGTTCCTTTTGGGGATCATTGTAAGTATCTAGGTGTTAATATAAGGAAAGATCTTCACTGGGGTAATCACATAAATGGGATTGTAAATAAAGGGTACCGATCTCTGCACATGGTTATGAGGGTGTTTAGGGGTTGTAGTAAGGATGTAAAGGAGAGTGCATATAAATCTCTGGTAAGACCCCAACTAGAGTATGGTTCCAGTGTATGGGACCCTCACCAGGATTACCTGATTCAAGAACTGGAAAAAATCCAAAGAAAAGCAGCTCGATTTGTTCTGGGTGATTTCCGACAAAAGAGTAGCGTTACAAAAATGTTGCAATGTTTGGGTTGGGAAGAATTGAGAGAAAGAAGAAGAGCTGCTCGACTAAGTGGTATGTTCCGAGCTGTCAGCAGGGAGATGGCGTGGATTGACATTAGTAGACGAATAGGTTTGAATGGCGTCTATAAAAGTAGGAAAGATCACAATATGAAGATAAAGTTGGAATTCAAGAGGACAAACTGGGGCAAATATTCATTTATAGGAAGGGGAGTTAGGGATTGGAATAACTTACCAAGGGAGATGTTCAATAAATTTCCAATTTCTTTGAAATCATTTCGGAAAAGGCTAGGAAAGCAACAGATAGGGAATCTGCCACCTGGGCGACTGCCCTAAATGCAGATCAGTATTGATTGATTGATTGATGTTAACACTGATATGACATTCGATGACTTTAAACGTATGTGTGCTAAATGTTGGTCATTACATCGTTACAGCTTTTTAGTTATTGATAAAGAAAGTGATGTACAGCATGGACGATATCGCATGGGTTTCGATCATTTTATATGCATTAATACAGAATTACAGTAACTACTTGATTAAAAACCATCATCATGTTAACATCTAGCAAGGAGATCACAAAACATATCATCCAAGCTCGAAACAATATTCGACGAAAATTTAAAGAGCTTAAACGTATTCGAGCAGGAACGGATTTATTTTAAAAAACACAACTAAGTACACCACACAAAGACATTTTTAATTCTACTTCATTACCGCAGTCTACTCCAAGTTTTGCTTCTATGCAAACATAATATCATAAAGAAAAGCATGAAGAAGGAAAGCATGAACAAGATAAGGAAGAGAAGAAGCAGGATGTAGATCAAGAAGAGGAAGAGGAAGATAAGGAAGAAGAAGAAGAAGAACTTAATGATACATCACCATCTAAGCGTGTTGAGTTTTTAACTACAGATGTTATTGCTGAAACACCTACTACATCGACGCAAAATCTACCATCTTTGTCTGAGGTTATGATTACACCAGAGTATCGCAATCAGTTTAGAACTTTTATTCAAGATACCTATGGATCTCTCTTTGCACCTTATATAGAAAAACTTTTTACAGGACAAACTGACACTACCTACGGTATTCGCTACGAAGATGACTGTTTCCGGATAGGAAATTCAAATGTTAAGATTAATAACAACAAACTCATTGTAAAAGGTGCTACCTATAAACCTACGAAAGGACTCTTAGAACTTCTTTTCTCACGAATACCTGACAAGGATATAATTTTACAAGATGATCTTAAAAAATATAAAGCAATACTTTTTTCTACTGACGCAACACGACGTAATTACAAGAGAACAGAAGCTGTAAATGCGAATAAGAGTTACAAGTATCGTGAGTTTATTTCTAAGCTGTTTTCGACTGCACGTAGTCTTGATGTTATCTACAAGCCTTTGTTGCCGTATGTGAACGTAAGATACTGGAATGACCCAAACTTTCTCGTTGAACGATTACAACTTTTAAGAGCATCGCAAGAGGCTGGTCACACTGGTCACGGATCAGAAATTCTAGAAATAGAAAGAGAACTACGTTATGCCGGTGTTATTTTGTAATGGCTCGTCAAGAGAAGATCTCACCTGTAAAGGTAAACATCGCACATGAGTTACATAAACCAGCACGTCGCACCTACTCTCGCAGACGCGTTATTACACGAGGAAAGGATGATCTCTGGCAAGCAGACTTAGTAGAAATGATTCCATATGCCTCTAGTAATAAGGGGTATAAGTATCTACTTACTGTTTTCGATGTGTACTCGAAGTTTGCTTTTGCACAACCCGTGCGTTCTAAAACAGCAGCTCAAGTTAAAGAAGCATTTAAACATATTGTTGAAGAATCGAAACGCTGCCCAAGGCTTCTTCAAACTGATCAATGTAAAGAGTTTTACAACAAGGATTTTTCTTCTTACCTCAAGTTACTTGACATTCAACACTACTCTACGTTCAGCAATCTCAAGGCAAGTGTTGTAGAACGCTTTAATCGTACACTCAAAACAATGATGTGGCGAGAATTTACAGCGCAAGGTTCATATCGTTGGATTGATCTGCTACCTAGACTTTTATCTACCTACAACAATACACCTCATCGCACTATCGGAACAAAGCCACGTCTTGTTACAAAGAATACACCTCGTATAAATGCTATTCATCTTGTAATTAAAACAGCTGATCCACGTCGCCATCGCTTTAAAGAAGGTGATTTTGTTCGCATCAGCAAACACAAGTCTATATTTGCAAAAGGATACACACCTAACTTTAACACTGAAATTTTTCAAATCAGAAGTGTTAAGCTTACTAATCCAGTTACGTATTTACTTCGCGGTCTCAGAGGACAGCCTATTGAAGGAGGATTCTACATCGAAGAACTGCAGAAAACAAAATATCCTGATCACTATTTTGTTGAACGTGTTATTCGACGTCGTGCCAATAAACTGTATGTTAAATGGCTTGGTTTTAATAACAGCTTTAATTCATGGATTAATAAAGATGATGTACTTTAAATCTTATGTGTGTTTTCTTTTAATCCTCTACCTCTCCTTTCTTCTAAGTCACTAGGACATGCTGTAGGATTAAACAACACCTGTAATATGTTTTGACAATTCATATTTATTTTAGAATATATATATACATTTTTATCCTTTGTTTACTTTACGGTCTTTGTCACTCAGTTTTCGTTTTATTACACCAACAACGACAAGTGCTGCTATATTCTTCTGAGCAGCTAAAGCACTAGGTAATAACACACACACACACACACACACACACACACACACACACACACACACACACACACACACACAGCATAACTGTACGAAGCAGATTTTAACAGCTACACGACATACTCTATGCAGGCAGCAAGTAACTACGTGTCAGGCGAACGTGTTCTAGGGCCGCAGGGGAGATGAAGCACGAAGAAAAGAAGATCAATCACTCTATTGATGAGTCCACGCCCAACATGCTTCCTCATCTTTTTCCCAGCACGTTTCTTCACCTTTTCCTTGGTTACTCTCTCCACAGCCATGATAAGTGTTTATAAGCGAAGACAACTCGTTAGTTTTAGGTCCGTGATACAGTTTAATTAGTTGACATGTACGGCACTGTCTCACAGAAGTTCTTCTACCTAAACTCACGTGTTCATGATGTAAACTACACGTTTGAAGCTCTGACAAAACAGGATCTTGAGTCCACTCACGAGGCACCTTATCCCAAATCTTCTTTACAGCATTCGCAGCTACATTAACCGAAAATGCCTTTGGTAATGCATTTAACTCTTCTTCAGTAAAAGTGTTTAGTTTCTTTTTGCATGCACAAAACTTTACGGTCGCCTTTTCAACTGCGTTACACTTAGTATCTGTTAGAAATGACATGATGTCTTTACTCTACAAATGTTTCTTTTACACTAAGGTTATTTCGACACTGCAGTTTACATATGTTGTTCACTTCCCGACATGCACTGCAACACAACCAATCAAAGAGCATGCATACATGTTGTAAAGACTGTTTACTTGTTTCTCTACTATGCTCTTTCGGAAGAGTTTTAAATGATGGACACCCCAATTCATGCATGTTGATAATTTCACACGGTAACGGTAGAAAATCACGCAACCATTCTTTCTTTTCACAACCCTTTAAAAGAACAAGATCTGCTCTTGACAAATGTGCATTCATCATTAAAGGTAGAAAACGATAAGTTATTCCTTTTTCTTCCCACTTCAAACCTAAGTTGTTTTCAATCCACTGAGTCTGCTTTTTATCTTCATCTGTTTGCAAACAGTAAGTGAACGGTGGACTAAATACTAAACTAACAAGTTTTGGTGCCCACAACACACTGCAATCTAACACAGCCACCTCTTTAAACACAAATTTGTTTCCGTTTACTTTAAAGCCTTGCACATCAACTATTAATGTTTTCGTCATGTTTGCACTCCACTCTCTATCACTGTTTCTCGTAGACTAAAGCTTTTAGTCAACGAACGGGTTTAAAAATGCACAATAACGTCATCACTGCAGCACGTGCTTACTCTAGCTTTCCCGATGCATGTTTAAACTTGTTCGAATTTACCGCCACCACATTCTTTTACACCGACTTACTCTTAAGAAAACGGACAAGTCTAAACGTGCATGATGACGCCATCACTGCAGCACGTGCTTACTCTTGCTCCCCCGATGTATGATTAAACTTGTTCGAATTTACCGCCACCACATTTCAACTAAAGAAGTGCAGCACCGAGGTAAGCGATGTAAGATGGCAGTGGCTAAAGATGGCAGCACTGTTCTCTCTGGATTAAAGATGGCTGCTTGTCAAAAAGATTTTTCAAATTATCCGCCACCACATTTCAACTAAAGAGTGCAGCACTGAGATTTGCGATGCAAGATGGTGGATGACAGCTGTTAGAAAAGCATCTAGATATTAAATTGTTCGCTACTACGATAAAGATAGCAGCACGGTGCTCAAAGATGGCTGCTTGTCAAAAAAGATTTTTTCAAATTATCCGCTACCACATTTCAACTAAAGAGTGCAGCACTGAGGTTTGCGATGCAAGATGGCGGGTGACAGCTTGTCAAATAGATTTTTTCAAAGGTAAGTAGCTAAAGAGGGCAGCACTAAGGTTAGCAATGCAAGATGGTGGATGACAGCTGTGACGTAAAAATTACCCACAAGATAGCAGCACGATGCTCTTTTTATTAAAGATGGCAGCTTGTCAAATAGAATTTTTCAAATTAACCGCCTCAAAGGTAAGTAGCTAAAGAGGGCAGCACTGTTCTCTCTGGATTAAAGATGGCTGCTTGTCAAAAAAGAATTTTTCAAATTATCCGCCACCACAAAGAGGGCAGCACGTTGCTCTCTTGATTAAAGATGGTAGATGACAGCTGAAGAGCACGTAGAATTTGTTTCCAAACAAGAGCACGTGGAATTTGCCGCTCCCACATTTCAACTACAGAGTGCAGCACTGTTCTCTCTGGATTAAAGATGGCGGATGACAGCTGTCAGAAAAGCACATGGGTTTGTTTCCAAACAAGAGCGCGTAGAATTTGCCGCCACCACATTTCAACTAAAGAGTGCAGCACTGTTCTCTCTGGATTAAAGATGGCGGATGATAGCTGTCAAAAAAGCGCATAGGTTTGTTTCCAAACAAGAGAATGTAGAATTTGCCGCCACCACATTTCAACTAGAGAGTGCAGCACGGTGCTCTCTGGATTAAAGATGGCGGATGATAGCTGCAGCACGGTGCTCTCTGGATTAAAGATGGCGGATGATAGCTGTCAAAAAAGCGCATAGGTTTGTTTCCAAACAAGAGAATGTAGAATTTGCCGCCACCACATTTCAACTAGAGAGTGCAGCACGATGCTCTCTTGATTAAAGATGGCTGATGGTAGCTGTCAAAAAAGCACGTGGCTTTGTTTCCAAACAAGAGCATGTGAAATTTTTCAAATTGCCGCCACCACATAGAGTGCAGCCCTGTGCTCTCTTGATTAAAGATGGCTGCTGTCACGTGGAATTGTCTGTCACCAGAGTGCAGCACGGTGGTCTGTCGATTAAAGATGGCTGCTATCAAAAAGCATTTTCCAAATTATCCGCCACCACATTTCAAAGGCAAGTAGCTAAAGAGGGCAGCACTCTGCTCTATGGATTAAAGATGGCGGATGTCAGCTGTCAAAAAGCACGTGGATTTGTTTACCGATTCAAATCTCGCGCTAGTTAGGTTAAGTTGGTACCACTAAGGTATAGGTCCGTCAAGATGGTAACGCTGAAGTTAGCGATGCGTTGTTGTCGATGATAGCTGTCAAAAAGCACGTGGCTTTGTTTACCGATTCAAATCTCGCGCTAGTTAGGTTAAGTTGGTACCACTAAGGCTTAGGTCCGTCAAGATGGTAACGCTGAAGTTAGCGATGCGTTGTTGTCGATGATAGCTGTCAAAAAGCACGTGGTTGTCAAAAAAGCACGTGGCTTTGTTTACCTATTCAAATCTCGCGCTAGTTAGGTTAAGTTGATACCACTGAGGTTTAGGCCCGTCAAGATGGCAGTACTGAGGTTAGCGATGTGTTGTTGTCTGTCAAAAAGCACGTGGCTGTCAAAAAGCACGTGGCTTTATTTACCTATTCAAATCTCGCGCTAGTTAGGTTAAGTTGGTACCACTGAGGTTTAGGCCCGTCAAGATGGCAGCAGTGAGGTTAGCGATGCGTTGTTGTCGTTGACAGCTGTCAAAAAGCACGTGGCTTTGTTTACAAATTCAGATTTCCCGCGGGAGGCGGAGGAGGCCTCTGGGAAGGCCCCTCGGGAGGCGGAGGCGGAGGAGGCCTCTGGGAGGGCCTCCCGTGAGGCGGAGGCGGAGGGGCCCCTGGGAGCCCTGAGGCGGAGGCGACCGCCGAACCCGCTTATTATACTACTCTCGTGATCTCCCTTTATCCGAATATCATTAACTCCTAATACATCCAGACGCATCATCTTTGCTGATGCTGGCAGTTCTACTGTCTTTCTTTCTTCCATAAGCCTCATTAAAATTGACAGCTCCTCATCGAATTCCATATTGTTCGCCGAGTTGTTTCCAAAGAGCTCTTACCTGCCAAATGGAAGTGGGACTCCATTAATCCCATAGGTCCAAGGCTTGCTAAAAGTATTCTGAGCTCGGTAAATTCTGTAAAGCATAATGTTATCTTTCTTACGCATAGTCTCAGTGAGAATCTCTCCTCTAACGGGTTAGGGACGAACATGTGGACTGTATAGACTTAGCCGCATGAGCACGAGGAGGGCGATGACTCAGAGTATGACCAAGATGCCCAATCCTATTCCACAGAAAGTGATATCTCACTTACTAGGCCACTCAGCCGTTTCCCGTGGTTTACGAACTAGAACTCGACTACAGTAAACCACACCACGAAGTATTTAATAATAATAATAATAATCGTTTCACGTCTAACTAACTACATTTCTACGGTTTTTGGAGATGCCACGTTGCCGGAATTATTATGTCAATGGGAAGTTCTTCTTCGTGGCGGTAAATCTACGAGACGAGGCAGGCGTATTCGATCACCATAAAAACCACCGGACTGAGCCGGTATCGAACTCATCAACTTCTAGAGTCTGTGATACTGGGCCGTGTATCAACAGCAACACTCTCCTATCAAAGGCGGAGTTCAGAAATTACGATTGCACTAGGCATTCTATAGAAATGTAAGCGAAAGATTATAAAAGGAAAGAAGGAAGGAAGGAAGGAAGGAAGGAAGGAAGAAATAAGGAGAGAAAATAAAAGGAAAGATGATGTAAAAAAGAGTATATAAAAATGCGTCTTCTTATTCTTCTCCTACTCCTTCTACTACTACTACTTTACTCTACTCCCTCCGCTTTTCCCATACCCTGGTAAGGGTCGCGGGTGCGAACTCCGCCACACATGTGGACTTGCTATTTCTTTGCTGCCAGATGCCCTCTATGACGCCCGCAAACCTTATGTGTGCGGAAATTAAGAATGAGAACATATTTTACCATTTTGTTATTAATTTTGCTATAATATATATGCGAGTGTAATACATAGAAAGACTGAGCTGAGACCTGATTCATGGTGAGCTTGGCAGCACGGAACGAAGGGAGGGAGAGTAATATGAGAAGAGGGTGGAACACGAAAGAGAATTGATTTCTGCGAAGCGGATAAGCAATTCACATGTTCAGCAATGAGCTGAAGGCTTATTGGAATATCTGGAGCGGAAGAGTGGCTATGTGCTTGTCATATATTCTTCTTCTTCTTTTCTTCATGGTGCCTCTAAATATTAGTTCCTAATTAGCGTCGACCTTTAAGATCTTTTGCTACCATGTTTTTCCTTCATTCCCACCTAGATATACCTGCTCCCTTCACAAAGCTGCAGGTTGTTCTCATTGGGTCTTCTTGGATTGTTTCGCTCTCTTCACCTGGTAGTCCTAGAGTGGAGAGTCTGATTCCACTCAGCGCCTCACATTCGAAAGGTATGTGTTCAGCTGACTCCTCTGCTTCATTGCATTTCCTACATATATTGTCTCTTATTACTCCAATTATATGTAGGTGTATTTTCAGATGGCAGTGTCCTGCCAACAGTCCTACTACCCATCTTATATTTTCTCTGCTGAGTTTCAACAGTTCTTTAGTATGTTTCTTGTTTGGTCCTTTTATCAGTTCCTTTGCAAGCCTGCATCCTGGAGTATTTTTCCAGTTCTCCATTCGTTTCTTTTTTACCCATTTTCCTACGTAGTGTGGGATTGTCCATGGGAAATCCCGCATACAAGTTCTGGACCTACAAAATGTGTTTCTGCCCCTTTCCTGGCCAGTTTATCTGCCTTTTCATTTCCTTTTATACCTGCCTGCCCTGGTACCCATATTATTTTGACAATGTTGTACTTTGAGAGCTTCAGGAGAAGTGAATGGCCATACCAGACAATTCTGGATATTATCCGGACTGCTTCTAATGACTTAATGGCCGTTTGGCTGTCCGTAAAAATGAAAATGTTCTTATTCCTATAGTTCATTTTCAGATTTTCTTCAAGGCATGTTGTGATAGCTATAACTTATGCTTGAGAGACTGTAGTGTGTTTGCACAGGCTCATTTGGATTGATCTTTCGTGTCTTCCCCCGTAGATCCCTCCTCCTGTGTCATCCACAGTCTTTGAGCCATCAGTCCACCACACTATATCTTCTTTTTCAGTATTCCATTTGTTGATATCACAGTCTTCTTTTTTTATTATCGGCGTCTCGAACGGTTTTTCAGAGTTGTTCTTAGGTATCATACGATCAGAAGGCGTTTGTAGAACTTCGTCTGTTATTACTCTGTTAATTTTACGGTGTCCTAGATTGGGTTTTTGTGCATTCCAGCACTCTGATTGTGCCAATCTATATGAACTCAATCTAGCATGTCCTTTTATGAAATTGCATAGTGATGGGAGGTCTAGTAATGTATTCAAGGCTTCTGTCGGCGTAGTTCTCATAGCCCCAGTTATGGCTTTGCATGCCATTCTCTGTAGGCTATCCAAGCTACTACTGCCATTTCCTTGGCTTAATTTCTGTCACCAGATGATTGCAGCATAGGTCATCAACGGTCTAATGATCATTGTATATATCCACATTACCATTGATGGTCTTAGGCCCCATGTCTTCCCGACGGCTCTTTTACATGCTTACAGCAACTTCTTGACCCGGGTTATGTTCCTTTCAATATGTGGATTCCAGGTTGGATTTTTACTCCCACGCTGGTATCTTCATCTTGTCGTGATGTGGGAGCTTGCGTGCCTAAGTGATCCTGAGAGCTATACCGGCGGAAGCATAAGCTCCTGGTAGGGACACCCAAGCCGGAAAGGTCAAAGGTGATAGGCCAGACTAAGAGGGATACCCTGGTCCTCCAGTTTGGGGGTTGATCATGGGGCTAACAACCCTACATCGGAAAAATCAACTCATTACGAAACTCATAGACAAGAATAGCCAGACTGATGATAATGATAAACGACCCACGCGAGGAAATGGAAGATGCAAACGGAAATATGATACGTATATAGCAACCTGGAATGTACGAACCCTGAATAAACCAGGAGCCCAAAACAGTCTGAAACAAGAAATGGAGAAATATAATATTGGAATAGC
Organism: Anabrus simplex; assembly: GCF_040414725.1. NCBI lineage: Eukaryota > Metazoa > Arthropoda > Insecta > Orthoptera > Tettigoniidae > Anabrus > Anabrus simplex. Next base: position 186,451,890 of record NC_090266.1, read on the forward strand.
AGCAATTCAGGAAGTCAGATGGAAAGGAAAAGGTGTTTTTAAAATGGTGGATATACAGTGCTGCCTAGTGGTGGAGCCAGGGGTACAATAGGTGGCACAGACTTCCTAGTGGATGACAAATATAAGTAAACAGTTTTGAATTCTGTAAATGAAAGAATATGCAAGCTAAGGATGAAGGCACATTTTTTCAATATCACATTTGTGTGTGTGTATGCACCTACAGAAGAGGCTGAGGATGAAGAGAAAGATATGTTCTATGGACAATTGGACCAAGAAATAGAATGCATCCCAAGACAAGATGTAAAAATCATACTTGGAGATTTCAACGCTAAAGTAGTTAAAGAAGAAGCCTATAGAGAGACAATTGGGAAGGAAAGTTTGCATGTTGATTTTGCCATGGGAAACTCGATGGTGGTGAAGATTACATGGTTTCAGAGAAAGAATATACGGAAAGCCACTTGGTGTTCATCAGATGGTGTCACATTTAATCAAATAGACCGTGTAGTAATCGATAGGAGACGTGCATCTGATATACTACAAGTTGACAGTTGTAGGGGAGCTGATTGTGATTCGGACCATTACTTGGTACGGGTAAAATACAGGCATCGTATTGCAACTTACAGATCTGCTAAGAAAGGGAAAGCTCCAAGGAGATATATGGTCTCAAAATTGAATGATAACGAAACTGCGCAGCTATATGAATCCAGGATGGAGAAGAAATTGGAGGCTAAACAACAAAGCTAGGCAGTGGAAAACATCGAAGGAAAGTGGAATTTATTAAGGGATGCATTGTAGGAAACTGCGGATGAAGTACTAGGAGTGGAAGCAAAGACTGAAAGGCAAGGATGGTTTGATGATGATTGCAGAAGAGCAATTGAGGATAGAAATGAAGCAAGGAAGAAAATGTTTAGCAGGAAAACAAGAATATATGTAGAAGAATTTAGGAAGAAGACGAAAGAGTCAGACAGAATTTGTAGGAGAAAGAAGAGAGACGCAGAGAGGAAATGGATTACAGATTTGAAGGAACAATATGATATGCAAGAAGTACGGAAGTTCTATGGGAAAATAAAGGACTTACAGAAAGGTTTTCAACCACATGCTGTATTCTGTAGAGATAAAGAAGGAAACATGATTGGGGGAAGAGACCGGATTCTTGACCGATGGGCGGAATACTTTAGTGAACTGTTGAATATGGCTGCAGAGACGGTAAGCTCGGAAGAAGAGGAAGAAGAGGATGGGCAGCCTTGGCAAGATCCTAGCCTAGATTTAAGACCAGTGGCTGTATCATCTATAGAAGAAGTGAGGACGGCAATTAAGTACTTGAAGAATAATAAGGCTCCAGGAAGTGATAACATCTCAGCTGAGATGATTAAATACGGGGGTGAACAGTTGACGCAACTTGTTCGCCAACTAATTTTGGAAGTTTGGGAAACAGAACAAGCTTAGAAATTATTTTCCCAATTCATGAGAAGAAAGAAAAAGCAAATTGTGAAAATTATAGAGGTATATCTTTGCTTAGTGTGGTCTATAAGGCCTTAGCCAAGGTTTTGTCTATGAGACTCACTCCACTGGTTGAGCAGATTCTAGGAGACTACCAAAGTGGCTTTCGGCTGGGTAGATCAACAACAGAGCACATCTCACTGTCAGGCAAATAATGGAGAAATGCTATGAATATAATGTGGATGTGCATCAGCTGTTTGTGGATTTTCGGCAGGCTTAAGGTAGTGTGGAAAGGAGGAAACTGTATCAAACAATGATGGACATGGAGTTTCCAACTAAATTGATAAGACTGGTACAAATGACCCTATCGGGTACTAAATGCATGGTAAAAATAGAAGGAAATCTTACTAAAGAGTTTGAAGTAAACCAAGGTTTGCGGGAAGCGGATGTGTTATCTACCCTACTCTTCAATGTGGTTTTGGAGCGTGTGATGAGAAAGGTGGAGGTCAGTAATGTAGGCGGTACGCTGTTCAAACGTGCGACACAGAATCTGGCGTATGCTGATAATGTTGATATGCTTTCTAGAAGATTGAAAGACCTAGAGGAAGTACTGGATAGATTAGAAAAGGAAGGAGGAGAAATGGGCCTAAGAGTGAATAATGCCAAGACTCATTACCGGTTTGCATCTAGGAGGACCGTAGTTAGGGAAGACAAGTGCATAAAATTGAATGGGATTAACTACGAGAGATATGAAAAGTTTAAGTATTTATGAGTGCTGGTGACAAAAGATTATGACATGAAAGAGGAAATAAAAGCGAGGATTGCTGCAGGCAATAGGGCTTACTTAGTTTTACAGAAAGTGTTTAGATCACGCAGCCTTGGTAGAAGATTAAAGTTGACAGTCTATCGAACAGTATTACGGCCAGTGGTAACTTATGATTCTGAAACATGGACAATGACCAAAGCAGATGAAGAACTGTTGAACAGATAGGAGAGAAAAATACTGAGAAAGAGTTTTGGCCCAGTGAAGGAAGGGGAATTTTGGAGAATAAGGAAAAACAAGGAATTGGAAGAACTCTATGGACATCCAAGTATCGTAACCGAAATAAGAAGCAACTGTTTAAGGTGGTTGGGACACGTGGAGAGAATGCCGGATAATAGGGCTGTCAAGAAGATCTACAAAGGAAATCCAGGTGGTAGAAGATGGAAAGGAAGACCCCGGAAAGTATGGCTGGATGAAGTGGAGGAGGATTTAAGAAAGATGGGAATAAGAAGATGGAGGAGGCGTGCAGATGATCGTGAAGATTGGGCTACAATCGTCAGAGAGGCCAAGGCCCTACAAGGGCTGTAGCGCCGAGGAGTAAGTAAGTAAGTAAGTAAGTAAGTAAGGTTAAACTTTTATCTAACACTACACCTAGCAGCAGTGCCTGTTCTTCCAAACATATATCATGCCCAAAGAGCTTCAGTGATCTCTTTCCCTCTAATTTCCTCCTTCTTGTAAAAAGGACCAGAGTTATCTTGTTCGGGTTGATTGGTAGTTGTTCTTCCCGACACCAGTTCTCCTCAAGGTTAAGTGATCTTTGCATGAGGTCCTGGATAACACTCATCACCTTACCTCGTAGCACAATCACTAGGTCATGAGCGTATCCTTGTGTATATGAAAACCTTGTTCGTTGAGCATAGCTATGATTTTGTTCACCGCGAAGTTCCACAGCTGAGGCGAAAGAACTCCTCCCAGAGCACAGCCTCGGATGGCCCTAACCGTCAGCGTTTCTTCAAACAGAATTGCTTTTATCTTCCTTCCGTCTAACATGGATTTAATCAATTTGACGACGGTTTTACTCACCTTGCCCTTTTCCAATTCTTTGACCATAGAATCATAGGTTATGTTACTGAAGGTTTCTTCTACATCTAGAAATGCCGCCAGTGCAATTTCTTTATTTATATGCTTTCCTCTAGTTTACAAACCAACTGGTTGAGTGCTACTTCAGTGGATATCCCAGGTCTATATTGCCCTCTTTATTCTCGGTAGGCTCAACTGAAGAGCGAAATTCCCAGGCGTGGACATTTCGCTATCTGGCTTTGCTTGCTTTGAAAAGGCAGGAAAGATACAAGGAGTGACGACAATGACAAAGGCAACAATCATAAAAACAACATTTAAAACAACAGGTTTGACACTTATTTATAAACTAGTACTCAGAACACAGGGGGAGCCTCCGTGGCTCAGACGGCAGCGCGTTGGCCTCTCACCGCTGGATACCGTGGTTCAAATCCCGGTCACTCCATGTGAGATTTGTGCTGGACAAAGCGGAGGCGGGACAGGTTTTTCTCCGGGTACTCCGGTTTTCCCTGTCATCTTTCATTCCAGCAACACTCTCCATTATCATTTCATAGCATTTATCACTCATTAATAAATCACCTTGGGAGTGGCGACCCCATTGTAATAACGGCCTATATATGTTTCATTCATCACATCCCTGACCCGGTCAATGACTGGAAAACAGGTTGTAGGTTTTCATTTTTCATTTTCATTTTTCACTCAGCACACAATTAACACATATAACCAACACCATCCTTCAGGCTACCGAGCCAGCCTTTTGGATAATGGGTAGAAAAACCTTACACTCCTACGGGGGAAAACTCCCGGGAGAGAAGGTTGGTAGCGTGTTCGCCCCAAAGCAGGGAGTTAAAGCGAACACCACATGAGGCCCAAAAGTGCAAGCAAAACAACAGCAAACATACAGATTAAACAAGAGTAAGTACACTTACCTGGGGAGGCGGAGGGAAGCAGAAAAAGGCCGCGGTCGATATCGAATAAGAAACAGTGACAGTGCTCTATTGTTTCAGTGAAATGAAAATCCACAATTTTCAAAATAAATAAATAAATAACTTTAATTAACCATTCAAAAATATATGTAGTGATCCATTAATTAAAAATTAGAATTTTAACTGAAACATAACTTAAATACTCTCTGAATATCGCTAATAACCTCTGGGAAAACTTTCCAATGAGGAATGAGCAAAATCAACGAGTGAAAAAATTCATTAACTGAATTAATTAATAATTAATAGTTATTTAAATTGACATTGACAAATATGGATCCAATTAAATAAATAGTTAAAAGAAAAATAAAAGCTGACCTCGATTATTAAAAGAAAATTGGAGTAACACAAGGATAAGTTTCAGCTACGTGACCGGTCACCTACCTAAAATTGATTAAACTTAAATCTAGTAAATAATTAGCCCTAGGTTGCAGCAACATATACCCCAAGGAAACTTCTTAGCTGGACGTAAGCCTTCGCAAAGGATAGTACATAAAACCACAATGAACCACGAAACCACACTTCAAAATTTTCCAAACCGAGAAAAATTAAAGGCAAAATAAATCAGAGATAACGTTACACTAGAACACACGAAAATCAAACACATCCACCAAGAAAAAGGTTCAATCAAGATACCACGCCCCGATGAAAAAACAAGTTAGCCCAACAATGCCAAAAACAAAACCAACAACAACAAGGCTTTTTCAAGGCGACAAATGCAAACACAAAAATAGCCCGCAAAGAGAAACATTAATACTAATAGCCCAGGAAATGCAGAACCGGAGACAAAAATTAACTCGAAACCCAACCCAAGGAATAAATTTAGGAAGGTTAACCAAAATTTTCAAAGAGAACCTGGCGGTGGCTTTCCGTTTACGTAGGTTTCTGGAAAAATTTACCAGTAAAAATCATAGTTAACTTAAGATTAATTTTGATTTTAGTCCGCACCGTGCTTTCTTACTAAAACACAAACATGAAGCTTCTTGCTGAAATGCGTTGCAATGTAACGAACATGCAGTTCTTACGCAATTTGTAGATGGTTTTTACTACTATAATCACGGCTAGAAATATTTTTTTGACATCAGACGACGAAATTTCTTGGAAATTTTCAGGTTCTTTGAAGACAGTATTCCACATTATTAGTATTTAATAAAGTAACTTACAGTTTTCGATCCATGCGAACGAGGTGACGCCGAAAGGCTACACAATGTTACCTCACACCAACTGGTTTAAAAGCAGAATAACTCCTTGTGCACAAAATTAAAAATAACGAGGCCAACTATCAATTTATAGGCCACCTAAAGGGCCCACAATGGACTGGTTTCAGCCGTTGTCGAAGGTACTGCCTCCAAGCATGTTGCCAGACACACACACGCAACTGCTTCACATGGCGTCTTCTCTCCAACTGCAAGCAAGCGTGGCTTCCCCTTGCTGTTAGCACGCGCGCATGACCCTTCAGGCTCCCCAAAGTTCCAAGACTAGCCACCAGAGCGTAGCACATCATACCACGACACGGCATGGTATGCAAATTCAAACCAGAAGGGCAAGATATTACACAATACATGTCATGCGACGATGTTTGTTCATAATGTTCATTGACACGAATTTCTAGCGGTGTAGAACCAAGTCCAAAAGGTTTACAGAGAGGTTCTGGTGCATTAAATACCGTCACACACATTTTTACAACCAAATCTTGATGGCTTTTACTCAAAATTCTTCTCTGCGAGTTGCCTGAGATATAACACCACCGTTCTCCAACCCTTTCAAAGCTGAATTTTAACTGGAATACATAACAAATTGTTATTAGCCTACATCTGGCCTGAGTAAAGAAAATAAATTAGGTTGGGAGAATCTCCTCTTATTAATGGTGAAATTATTTACAAGTTATAAGGAAATTAACTGTCAATGAGCTTTCATGCCTCGTAGACGATCCTATGGCATCCTGGGCTATCCTAGATTATCATGTACTTTCGTGATAATATCTATAACCTAATACAAAAACTTTGCATTATCTAAATAAATCAATTAATTATGGCGTCATTGACTTCAAAAATCTGTCAGAAAACCTATAACAAAGTCATCTTACCCGTGGATAAGTTTCATTTACATTATTACCTCTATCTAGGGTCAGTTCTACTGAACTATGATTCGAAAACATTCGTTATGAAATTTGAATTAAAGCATGTCTATTTCAGACTTATTATCATTAAATTACATTCTCATAATGTTAATTTCCACGAAACTCCTTCAACATTTCACTGAATGATACGTGATATTTGTTAATTCTTAGTATCTGACTCCTTAAAAATGAAATCTTTACAAATATGGGAATCTTTGCCCTCACAAATGAAACAACACACACTTATTCATTTGTGTCAGGTACCTTAATGTTGCCTCAACGTAAATTTTAAGTACAATTCACTAAAGGTTTAAATCCACATAAATTAAATCATCCTAAAGAACACGATAAGAACCTAGGCCCAACATGGTGAGCACGTGGCCAGGTCAGAACCACATTTCATTAAATCACAGAACTATGTAAATCACTGCAACACTCACTCCACATTCACACAAATGGCACACGAATATTATTTACATATATTACAAGCGGATTCTAGAATTTCAATATTAAATTTTTATTATTATCATCTACTCATGGAATCTTTAGATGACGGTATCGGTCAAATATCAATTCACGACCCTCAGCGAAATGTGATAAAATATGGGCGATCACTTGTTCAGAGATAATAAAGTTCTCACAACGTTGGTTATAAGAATATCAGCTGTTTAATATTTAGAAGAATTGTCGACTACAAACACGCACATAATACAGGTCAAACATTAACACCTTTAACCTGTGGTTCATGAGTCACGAGAAATGATTATTACTTTAAATCTTACACATCATTTAACACGTGGTCCAACATTTGCAGAAGTCATGGTTCACCAACGCATACTTCTCAAATAAATTCAATAATTGATCCGTCAGGATTCCGCCGTATTCCAGGCTCATATTCCACTTAATTGAGCACATATAAACATCTCACAATAAGATCAAGTAACATTTAAACTCATGAACCGTAATCTTTAGTTTAACCCGAGCTATAATTTCTATTATTATTATTATTATTAATATTAGTAGTAGTGCTGGATATTATTTCCACGTAAATTTGAGTTCGACAATAGATCAGATGGTTATAAATCGCGTGAAATCCAACGAAATACGTGAGATGAAATTTGCACTATTACTCAACCTATTGGATATGCCGTACATCTGCCCCACAAGAGTTCAGCATTTGAAAATGATCTCAAAAATAATTATCATTTATCGACGAGGACAATGATTTTAAACAGTACACTAAACTGTTGGTTGGGACATTTAGAGTCATATCAGAAGACGCACACAGTCTAACTATTCTAATAGAATCCAATGACTAATACGCTCTCAAGGTAACAACTCTACCATTACCTATGTGAAAGGAGAATGGAAATATCATCAAAATTTACAAATCTAATAGAAATACTACCACTAATGAATAAGTAAGTATTATTTATACAAATTTGAACAGCAAAAACATTACAAATTGGTACTTAAGTGACTGATGGACGTGGATCTCCGTCTATGTTCTGGAACTGCTCGTTCACATGTTACTGGTAATCAACTCCAGTCGCTATCTCCCCGTGTTAGATGTTGCCTACATCTTAATTCACCACAATGACAGCCAAGTCCAGATCAGTAATATTGTAGGTTTCTTCTTCAGCTGGTAGTTGAAACATCCTAGCGAACTTTATAGAACACGTTGCGGTCCTCTTCTCTCTTGACAAGGTGAAAGCTGAAACTAACACAAAATTTTAGTCTATGTTCCACACACAACCACGTTGAATTTATTGAAAAACAGTACGTAACTTAGCCCTCGAAAATCTGCTTTTCTCGTCGAATACTATACTGTCGGAGGGTATCAGAATTAGAATATCGTAGAATCAAAGTATCAGCGTATTACAGCTTCCAAATATCAGAGTATAAGAGAGCGTTTCTTCGTAAAACACGAGTATATAATCGTTTACCAGGTGGGTGTGTCACAATATCTTCTCGTAATTGGACGTCATTCTTTCACCTGATAGGTTACCGCAATTCTAGATATTACATTCTCCAGAATATTCCACACGCGCTGCATATTTCTTGGCCTTGAAAATTTACAAGTAGGTCACATGGTACAGCTGACTGGTCGATTCAAAAATCAATACTTCTCCCCCGGCTGGTAAAAACCGGTTCTATGCATGCGAACACGTCTGTATAAGACTGGACTTGAAATATATCACCCTTACTAAAGGAATGATAGTCTATTATTTTCACACACAATAAAACATTCATTGTAGACCAAATTTGAAGGGGACAATATGCAAACTGATTTTCATGTGACGTTGCACCGTCCTTCTGATATATTTATCCAGAATTTTCTCCATTGCTTTCAGCATGAGGGGGTTAAACATAATGGTCTATTTGCTTTGGTTTGGTCATAATTTGCCCTTCCAGGCTTAGGTATGAATACTGGTTTAGCTTCAGACCATGATTTCAGCACGTACCCTAAAGTTAGACTAGCTCTGAAAATGTCCGTCAGGACATTGACGAGTATCTCCCGTCCTTCCTGTAGGAGTATCAGAAGTATCTCATCTGGCCCCGGAGCCTTTATAGGATGAGACATGTCAATTGCCCAATTTACACGGTTATATTTTATTATTCTGTTGGCACAGTTCCAGTCCGCTCTTCGATCGCAGGTCTCTGTTCAAACCGTTTCTTCTTCTGTCATCTCCTCAGCCTCAGGAAAGTGACATGCCATTAGTATCACCAGCGTGTCCCTCCCCGCCTGATTAAATAACTAATCTGGTTCCTGCAGTGTCCGCACTTGATTTACATGTGTTGCTTTCAGAATCTTCTGGAGCCTTGATATTTCAGTGTGTGATTCCACTTTCTCATAGAAGACTCTCCAAGACTTTCTTTTTGCTTTCCGTATCTCTAGGTTATACTCAGTGAGTTTCCTATGATATGCTTCCTACATGCCATTTCTAGATGATATTCTATACAACATCCTAACCTCTTTTCTCATTTTGGCTAGTTTGTTTTACCACCACCTTACATTTTTGGTATTTTTATTTTCTTCGAGAGGACCGTTTTCATGGAATGAGTCTTTAGTGGCCTCTTCTAATAGGTCCACTGTCTCATCCAATTCTTTCTGTCCTCTCACGTTAGTTGGACTTTTCTGTACAACCTTCTCTAGAACTTCTCTGTATCTGTCAAAGTTAGTTCTTTTTAGACCTCTGTACATCTCATTCCCACATAGTCTCGCATCTATTGTAAAATGGATGTGCTGGTGGTCTACCAATGATGGTTCTTCCAGCACCTTCCAGTCTTTAATAAAGTTTGCAATAAGCATAGTGCATAGTCTATTACCTCCCAACGATTTTTATTTATAAATGTAGGCTTGTTTCCTAGGTTTAGTATCGTCAACTCAGTTCCAATAATGAACTCTAGTACCTTCGTGCTGCCCCATGCCGTTTGGTGTGGATTTGCATCTGCTCCAAGGACTAGGTGTTCGCCTTTCCTCTTTGTGTTGCAAATTATGTTCTTAACTTCTTCCGATGGGGGAAGATTAGTTGACTCATATTGGAGGTATGCAGAGCCTATGGTTATTTATCTGGGTCCCTCCCAATTGCTAAGTTTAATCTTGGCCACGGTTAAGTCCCGTGAACAGTGTTCCTGCAACATAAGACATTGAAATTTCCCGTTTACAAGAAGACATGTTCTGGGTATTTCCGATGTTTTATCGTACATCAGTTTACCTCCAGATTCCACCAGTCCTCCTACTCTGCCCTTGACTACCATGGCTCTTGAATAAGGGCCACGTCAATAGCTTCGGACATGAAATTCCTGGCGAAATTGGCCACAGCTGCTTTTTTATGCTGAAGATTGGCCTTAAAAACCTTCAGCTCCATTTTTATCAACATTGGGTTACGTTTTTCCCCTGATGACTTGAAACCTTATCTGCCCAAGTCCGAGCTTAGCCTTAAGGCTTCTCCTTATGAGCTCTTCAAAGTCTCTTTCACCAATGCCTAAAACGACTGTTCTACTTGTCTCACCGATTGAAGTGCCATTTATCACTCTCCATTCTTGTGTTAGAAGTTTGGTATCGTGCTGTTTGATCCTGACATCAGTCTGCTCTACTGGAGCTTCGGTTTCCATATCTTGTTTTCAGTCGGCGACAGCCTGTCCAATTGTGACGTCTGTCTCTATTTTTTCATCTTGGGCTTGCTCCCGGATCTGCTCTACTGGAGCTTCCTTGGCTTCCCTTGATGTCAAAATTTTTTATTTTTTTTCTGTATAAGTATCCGTATTTCAATCATGGGGTTTTTGCACCTTCTAAGTTGCTGAGCATCATTCTCGCCATCCGTGTTGAAGCATACAGCCAGGAATTTTCCTCTCGCAACTCAGGCCCTCCGTAGCAGAGACTACGCCCCTTCGTCGTCCATCCAGCGGTCCGCCCCTGGCCCGAACCTACCCAGTTTTGTTCCCTCTTCAGTAGGCCTATTCACGTGGTCCCCACTTAGCATTATTATGACTGAGTTAACAGCCGTAACTTTCCCCCTAGGTTGGGATTGCCCCTTTCCCAACCCGCGGCCCGACCATTCTACGTAGAGCAAAGTGATATGTTGGTTCCTGCACCCCGCAGTGAGCCTTCACCTCAGTCACCAGCCCCAGTTCACCTGAAGCACCGTATCTCACGTGTGGAGGAACCATGGATGTCTCTCTAGCATGTGTGAGCGAGGCCTCCACTTCCAAGCCATGACTTGGGCTAGTAACAATTGCTTGTCATATAGTCTTCGCCAGTAAAACTTGAGACAAAAACAGAATTCTTACCATCCAATAAGTCCGAGCACCCTCATTCACATGTCATAGAAATTAGGCATCATATTTGAGGGATTCCATCATAGGTAACAAATTAATACACAAAAAAACCTTATAAATACGAATTGCAGTGATATCAGCTTGGCGCAATGCACCGAGTAGGGATTTCCCGCGATTTCGTCGTTTCTGAATAATAAATTAATTAGTATAATAAAAATTACGAATACACTAACAGATAGAAAATACCCCAGTCAATAAATGCAGGGGTTCTTGCGCCACGATTCCCCAAAGGCCTGAAACGAATGACAACAATTTTCATGTCACTATTTTTTGATCCATGTACCCGAGAGTTCACTTCCTGCCGTGAAGTGTATATGATAGTACACTTCTTGTTGTGCTGTATACTTTACCTGATAGCACACTTCCTGTTGTGCTGTACATTGTACCTGATAGTAAAATTCTTCTTGTGCTGTATATTGTACCTAATAGTGAACTTATTATTGTGTTGTATACTGTATCTGATAGTACACTTCTTTCTTGCTGGATACCTTACCTGATAGTACACTTCCTGTTGTGTTGTATACTGTACCTGATAGTACACATTTTGTTGTGCTGTGTATTGTACCTGATAGTGCAATTCCTGTTGTGCTGTATATTGTACCTGATAGTACACTTTTTGTTGTGCTGTATATTGTACCTGATATTAAACGCCTTCATGTGCTGTATACTGTACCTGATAGAGTCTTCTTCTGTTGCATGCTTTACGTGATAGTACACTTCTTATACTGTTGTATATAATACCTGATAGTACACTTCTTGTTGTGCTGTGTACTGTACCTCATAGTACCCTTCTTATTGTGTCTCATGCTGTACCCGAGAGTACACTTCTTGTATATGGTATGTGGTACCTGATAGTAAGCTTCTCGTTGTGCTGTATACTGTATCTGATGGTACACTTCTTATTGTGCTGTACACTGTAGGCCTACATGGTAGTACATTTCCTGTTGTGCTGTATACTGTACCAGATAGTACACTTCTTGTTATGCTGTATACTGTACCGGAGAGTACACTTCCTGTTGTGCTGTATACAGTACATGATAGCACACTTCTTGTTCTGCCGTATACTGTCTCTGATAGTACACTTAAACTGGTGCTGTATACTATACCGGATAGTATACTTCATGATAAGCTGTATACTGTACCAGATAGTACACTTCTTATTGTGCTGTATACAGTACCTGATAGTTCACTTCTTGTTGTGCTGATTACTGTACCTGATAGTTCACTTTTGTTGTGCTGTATATTGTATCTGCCAACGGCCGTAGCCGTGTTGAAACACCGGATCCGGTGAGGTCTCCGAAGTTAAGCAACATTGGGCGTGTTCAGGAGTTGGATGGGTTGCCACGCGCTGTTGGTGGGGGTAAGGGAATGGAGGAGCGGAAAGGAACTGGCCTCCCTACCGACGTAAACTCCGGCTCACGAACACCTCTGCGGAGGGTCGGGCCTGCCTTCGGGCAGAATAACCCTTACCTTACCCCTATACTGTGTCTAATAGCACAATTCTTGTTGTGCGCTATACCGTATCTGATAGTACACTTTCTGTTGTGCTGTGTACTGGACCTAGACGTACA